>NC_054396.1:5614728-5924184 GCF_017976425.1 Toxotes jaculatrix | reverse complement strand
CCCATTAACCAAATCCCATTCTCATCTGAATGCTAAGTAGACTGCGATTTGCAGAGGCGCGGGGGGCTCAATGAAATATGGAAATATGGATGTTTAATAATGTAGGGAGAGGAGCGCTGCTGATACACAGGGCTCGGGCTCTTCTCCTCCCCCGACTGCTGCTCTCCCTGCGAGAGGTGATAAGAGACTGAGAGGGATTACAGAGAGAGGCACACCCCTCCCCCTCGTCCCCCTCCTCCTCCTCCACCTCGGTCCACACATGCAAACACGCACGCACACACACACTTTCACCTCTGCATTCTGAGAGACTAAGCCAACAGTTAACGGCTGCAGTGCAGTGCAAGAGGAGATGTAACGGTGATTGGTAACAACCAGACTATGCTTGTGGAGGTTGAGCAGAGGCACCTTTCACACCAGACAAGATGCGATTTTAATATTTTAAAGAAGGTGACTGTGCTCTTTTTAAACCATTTCAACAAAGGCCAACATGGCCTGAGAAGGTTTTGATGCATTCTTTTAGTTTGAACTGAATGTTAAACTGAATATTTTTAGCCAACAATTAGGCAGCAGTGGGAACTAACAGAACTAACACAGGCATGTTGAGAGGACAAACCCCCAGAGGGGAGCCCTGAAAGGCCAAAGACACTGCAGTTGTGCACTAAGTCTGACTGCAATACAGTCAATAAAAGTCTGGACAGACAAAGGCTCCAAGCTGCAGCCCCACAGCTAAATGTCCCCAAAGATTAAGATTAAGAGAATTCCCTCATAAAGCAGTACATTAAACAATGTTCCCATCCCCCAGCCTCAGTTTTATAGCTGTGTCACCGCAGAAGACACAACAGACTCCTTGAAGAGAGAGTGAGGTGTTTTATTTCTGATGAATGTCCTCCTACAAGGCCCCATTTGTGTAAAGCCATCAGATTGTTGGGAGGCCCCTGTCTGCACATTATTCACGCTGGGAATGCCTGCCATGCTGCCAAAAACTTAAGTGGTTGCTATTCGTCCCTCATTGCGGTTAGGGCGTGTGTGCCGCCCCCATTGCCATGGTGATTACGAGCTGACCTCTGTGGGTCACTGCGATTCAGACTATGTCCATTCAGGGTGGGATAAAATGTGTGAGCTGCGCTGGTGTGTGTGTGTGTGTGTGTTTATGCACAGGGGGGTGTGTGTATGTGTGGAGAGGCTACTCTTCCGCTGCCATTCACATATTCACACTCGGCTCCTGTTGCCCTCTCTGGCCCAATTAACCCACTGCTGAGCACCAGGATGGCTCCTCATTACCGTGCAGTCCTAATGAGCTCCCTATTCTGGAGAGTAGAGTGTTTATGGAAGCAGCATGTAGAGGCTGTGTATTCGTTTAAGACCTCGGAAGGGACTGTGTAAACAGATCCTATCGTTGTGATACATCATCTGGATGCACATTCTTCGCTGTACACGGAGAAACAGAAAAGAAGAAAGTAGGAATAAAGTGGGTGGGTGGGGGGTGGGGGGGGGGACAGAATGCCCTTTCTCACATGCACCTTAATCCGATAATGTTTTGGCAGTTTGCGGTGTCACAGTGTGGCAGAATCTGAAAACAGTAGCTGAAGTCCGTTTTTCTGCTAAGATGCTTGGGCAACTTGCCAGCTCAGAGCCAGAGCAAGACTTCTAGAAAGATCTTCCCCCGTGTTTTTTTTTTTTTTTCCAGTCATGGAGTTGTGAGTGTAGCTGAAACACACAACATTCTTCAGTAATAAAATCTGTAAATCCTGTCAAATAAAACCCACGAGACACGCAAAGGACACACAATCGACATGCACAGTGTGAAGAGGAAATTGTCAAATTGATTGCTTCTTGCATTAAAGGATACATATGGTATTCTATAGGTTCTTTACTGTCAGCAAGTCACATGAAAGTACCTAATGAATACCAATGAACTAACAATCATTGTCTGCTTTGCCAAAGCTTGACATCTCTTTTTCCTCTGTGCTGCTGCTGACCTGATTATGGCGACACAAGAAAAGTCAGGGAATAAACAAAAGTTACTGCAATTTATCCCGAGGGGAGCATGAATATCTGTGCCAAATTTCAGCCATCTGTCAAGACATTTCACTGAAAACCTCAAATGCCAACCTCATGGTGGCCCTGAATGAAAATGAAGGGGATCACCAAAGTCATTGGGATTCATCCTCTGGGTACCGTGAATATCTGCACCACATTTCACAGCAAAGGGAACGGCTGTTGAAATATTTCAGTCTAAACCAAAAATGATGAACTAACTGACTAACACTGCCATTTCTAGACTGTTTAAACATACTTTCCAAATTAATCTAAGAAAAGAAAAAAAAAAGACGAGTACTAGGGACGCCCTGTCTCATGTGAGACATATTTTATCTCCATACACAAGCAGCTTATGTGTCAACACATAAGTTGCCTGAAGAGGTGATTTATATGTGAACAACCAAAACCACTGCATTCTTTGGATAATTGAGTCCAGCAATTGTGTGGATTCCATAAGTGAATGTCACCAAAGCTAAGATCCACAAGTTCTACGCAACTTTAACAACAACAAATAGCTTTTTCAAACAATGACTACAGGATATCGAGACATTGATGTAACCTCGACTGATGATGATGATGATGACAATGAGTGTGTGCAGGCTGTATGGAGCCTGTTTAGGTCCCAGGCTCTATAAAATCCATGTGAGAGCTTCCTGTAGTGAAGCTGGGGCAGAAGAGCCTCCTGCAGCACAGCCACTTCAAAGACTGCCCCGTATTCTCTTTCCCCCGTGGGAAGTCATTATTGAGTTAGCATTGGAAAGGCGCGCTTGTTTTCTCTCCCCTCCCTTGCTCTGTGGTGGGAGAAGCTCGGCCTGCGGTGAACACAAAGGCTCTGTCCAGGAGGGGGAGGGATAATGTTGTACACAATCCAGTCATTACTACACCGCTGTTGTGGCTTGCCTTCATTAAACTGAGGAGGGGTGTTTTTTTTTTTCAAGGTCGGAAAACTTCTGGCGAGACAAAGACGCCTCCATCTGCCAGAGTCTTTAGATGAAAACGGGAAGACTGAGTCTGTGTGTGTGTGTGTGTGTGTGTGTGGTGTCTGTGAAAGAGCCGAGCTAAATTACAATCTGACAATTCTTTCATCAGGCTCGTGTGCGCTGAAAGAGCAACTCATTCAGCGTGTCTGTGCTCTTGAAAACATTTCAGATAAAGCTTGTCTTCAGATGTATAAATCTGTGTAATACGAGCACCAGATTTCCTCCGTGTAACTCGCAAAATGCATCATTCACTAGCTGAGGGGGATAAAAGCTGACACTGGGAGATGTGAGCCGTCAGTGTGACTGAACACTGGAATGGTCCAAAGCACTGGATCCCACTCTGATTCCAGAAATGAGAAACACAGATGTATTTGTTCAACAAGCCAGTGCTGGAGGTTATACTTATAGCTGCCTGAGAAAAGCCTCACTGCACTGTAGAAACACTGATACAGGGGGTATAGTATTGAGAGTAAACCTGTTGACCCCTGTTTTTTGTCATTTTGGCTGTCGCTCTTATCAGGTATGATAAACCTTTACTCAAAAATGTAATGGCTGACATCTGAGGGCAAAGTTATTTCACTACAGACCATAAAGAATCTGCTCAAATCCCCCACTTTCACACTGTGTATTTGGAACAGAAAACAATCATTCAGATTGTAAACCAACGCATCTGCTGCAAACGTCCTCTGGATTTTACAGACTTACTAGTTCAACTTTGACTTAGACCTGGTATTAACATGCGTTTCGAGTGATCCGATCACAAGTGGACAGCTCTACGTACAGGTGTGAACGTGCACACACACACACAGTACGCATTGAGTATGCTTTTTGAAATCCGATCACTCAGACCACATTCGGAGGTGGTCTGGGCTGCATATGGTCGAGTCTATTAGGTGTGTGAACGTAAATGTGTCCTGGGCCAGACTGAAGGAGCACCTACTTATCTGACGTCCTCTGTGTAAGCACATGTACGTTCTCATTCACAAATACAAGTCGTACAAATGGTGTAGGCTGGCTTTGTCCATGATGCCTGAAAGTTTTGAAAAGCCCGTAGAGGAATATTATGAGTGCATTAAACAACTTGGGTGATTTGTTTTGCCTGGAACTTGCTGAGGAACAAGTCTCTTATGAGTGTAGAGCTGCTGGAGCACAGGAGCAATGCTCTGCCACTTTTTTTGTTTGTTTGTTTTGTGAGGAAATTCATTTGCAGTTCACTGGTCAAATCCAGTCGAAATCCATATCTATCCATAGATATGTGGATATAATCCATATCCATATATCTATATATCTATATCTATATCTATATCTATATATATATATATTTAAGATGAAGATCCAATCATGATTAGAAGTGTCATGTCATTCAGGAGAGCCAATAAAAACCAATGGAATGGTCAATTAAGGTGTACTAAGTAACATGCAAGGAAAAAATTCCACCTTAAAAGTTGCCAGTAGCTTTCAGTGGTCTTTGAGCAGCACTGTGATTTAAAAAGGATTTTTTTTTTCTACCTTGCTGTTGTTAACTAGTAAAGATGAAAGGGCAGCAAATCATCTTTTCATTCATCCTTCACTCCTCTGGCAGTTTCTTTATTTGTGATGCACAGAAACATTACAAAGCCAGCTTATTAAACTTGGACAGCTCGAGCTGCATCCGCAGCCTGCTGGAAATGAAAGCCTGCACAGATACGTTTTCATAGCTTATTAGATGAGCTTGGCCTCTGCCTGCACTAAAACTTTCCCTCAGAATGGATGTAAATGAACAGGATATGATAGGATTTGCTCCTTTATAGTTTCACTTCAGAGTGAGTGGTTTTAGATGATCCGGCTAAGCCGACGGTTTGTCTGACTGCTCGTGTTCTTGCTGTTGTAGGCATGTCACTGCGTTCCCAGATCTTGGCCTTGGTGAGTAAAATGTCATCATAACCAGTACAGAGAATGAATGGGCAAATCTGCAAAGATAAGACTCGTTTTGGCTAAAAATGCCCTTAAAGGCTTTTGTGGTTTGGTGGAACATAAGTCAGAACACAGCAGAATAGTTAAAAAACACAAAGCCTCAGCTGAGGAGGTTCTGTTGTATTTCCCTCTTCATCATTTAAGTTAAGCTGAAATTTTCATCAACATACCGCATTTCTACTATTACAGGCACTGGGCTGGTCTATGCTCAGAAAAGTCAAAGCACTTGGATTTGAAAGTTCCTTTTTTTTCTTTTAACTCTGCAATTTGAAAAGTTGAAATTTTTAAGTCTTGGTTACACTCTACTGTTTGAGGAGTGCAGGAAATTTACTACAAACTGTCTCCTCTCTCACCTTCTGATTTATGATATCTCTCAGACATTAAAGCCTTGAAGTTGTATTTGTAGTTATTCAGCCTGTCTGCTTTATATTCATCTGTTACTATCCCCTGTTTATATCTCTAAATAAGTTACAGGCAGTTCTTTAACAGGACTTCATGTAAACGCATGGGAATGTGAGGCTACGGAGACAGAAAAAAGATCCCTGTATTATTTTAATCGACTAATAACTGGAGTGGACACTCCATATGCGGATAGAGGAAATTATGCAAACACAGTGTGTAAGTCTGTGTTTAAGATGAGCCTGTGTCCTCAAGACAAAAAGCTGGAGTGGCCTCACGCTGGGAGAAAATCTGTACTACTTATCCCTGTTAGCTGGGAGACATTCGTGTCTTTGTTCTCCCCAGCGGGGGCCTCTAGGATCTCCTTCAGAGCTGAGGCTAACATCAGATAGAGCAGCTCCATTATCTGTTTCAAAGCCTTCAGGATGGCCGTTTGACAGTAGTGTAACTCTGCTTGGTGGTTCCACGAAAGCACTTTCCAGCAAACATCTGGGTGTCACATCAGCTGTGTGATGTGGGGTTCAGAAAACCTGCGAGAGCACCATTCCTCATCTCCCTCCACACAGGGAGCATCACACCACAGAAACAGCCTGTAACTTTTAATTCTCCACAAAAAGCCCCTGGGCACAAGTAAAATGAAAACACCCATCGTGTTAAGTAGTTAATGGGAAAACCTGGATAAGAAGTGCCTTGTGCTTTCCAATCATGCAGAGGGGTGGTACTGAGGTGAACTGACCAGCCGTGCTCAGCGGTGGGGGGGGTGTGTGTGTGTGTGTGTTAACAGCGTGCCACCACACACAAGTGTACTTTCAAGGCGTTTGACCACCGGTCTCAGCTGAGACACTGACCCCATGATTGACCTCATTGCCCTGAGACGCTCCCAGTAGTTGGAGCTCCAGATGCTTTTCCCTGGGGGGGGGAAGCTGCCCCCCCCCCAAGGCATTGTCATGCACACAATGCAGAGGATGAATGAGACGAGGGAGGGGGAGAGAGAGCATGTAGAAATCCTTTGCTTCCTACTCCAAAAATAAAGAAAAAAAAAAGACTGTCTACACCTTCTTTTTTGGCAGCTTCTTTTGTTGTTTACATGAGGTGCTGCACACATTCTTCTTTTTTTTTCTTGTTGTATTTCTTTTCTTCACTGAAAACAACACCCACTGTTTTGGGGGACTGCTCACTTCACACCTACCATTCACAATTATTTGAGTCTGTCCATTCAGCTGTTAGGGTGCAAATCCCAGTCTATCCCTAATCCATTTTCTGGCCTCGGAGCAGCGTGCGATTGTCCAAATCACACGTCTTATGGACAAGACACAAATGTGCTCCACAAAAGAAAAAAAGAAAAACCCACAGAGCCACTTTTTCCCTTTACACTAATGACTTCATATGGAAACGTGAATCTTACCTCACGCTCACGCCCACGCCCCCCCCCCCCCCCCCCCTCTCAGACTAACCCTGGAGCACATCACTTGTATGCTGCTATGTTTTTTTTTTCCTGCTAGAATCTAATTGACCCAATTAATAAGGGTGGGTGGGTGGTTGTGAGTGAACCAGCAACTGAAAAAGGAAGTTGTAGCCCTTCTGATTTAACCGAGGTACTGTAACACAACACCAGGCTTATAAGCTTTGTCCGTGCTGGCTGCCATGAATCTACGTTGGCCTCTCTCCAAGCTTTTTGATAAAGGGAGGGAAGACAAAGAGAGAGAAAGTGAGGCGACTTGCTTTTTTTTTCTCTGCAGTCCAGCAGCTCTGCAGGAGCTTTGGCATCTGAGGACCTTCAAAAGCACGCACTGAGGCAAACGGACTGGAGAAGCTGCTGTTCCATTTGGAATAATACTCTGTGCTAACAATTCGGAGATAATTAGGACTGGTAGGGTGTGCGAGGGCCAAGTTAAAACAGCTTCCACAAAGGAAGTGTGTGTTAAATCCTGGAACGATGACCACCGCAGAGAAGAAAAAAAAAAAAAAAAGCAAAAGCTCCTCATCACTGAGACAATGCGAAGAGCAATTTGCTTTGAGGTTGCACTCTTTATTTCAACGTGCAGGGTTCTCCCTCTGACTCTGTGTGTGAGAGAGGAAAGGGGAGAGCCTGTCCTGTGGTTTAAATCACGCTGAAGTCTTTACGAGGTTGTAAATTTGAGACCGATGTCTCGGCAGTCAGACGAACTTTAGGAGTAGAAATGCATGTGGGACAGCGAGGAGATTAAATAAATCAACCCCCTGGCCAGCAAACATCCATTAATCGCTGTGTCCATCATGCGCAGCTGATCACGTCTGTCTCGCTGGCGGCAGCGAGTGACAAGATACAGGGATTGCATCGGGGGGGGGTATAGATTACATCTCATTTTACCGCCCGGCTCCCAGAGACGACTCACTTAGCGGAGGATGACAAATCCTGCACGGGGGAATATCTCACACTGAAGAAAACAATGCCTACACAATCTGTCATCAAACCTGTCAGATGACACAAAAGGGCTGCCACAACAAACTGCATGTATGATAGGGGAGGTGGGTCTGTGTAAACCGATCGTTCCAAACCTCAGAGAACAGACCTGGCTCCTTTTGATATTATATTCCAAACATGGGGACGTAGTTTCACAAATCATAAGTGGAGACTGTATGGAATTTCTATTGAGCCAGATCCATTCTGAAACAACAGAAAGCAACACAAGCACTGGGTTGCTCTCTGAAGCAGTGGGAGGTGATAAAAGTTTTACTAATTTAAATGTTTTTTTTTATAACATGACAGCTTATATGAGGAGATTTAAAAAAAAACACTGTAAACTTCACTTTTTTTATCGACGGGAAAATAGAAAAAAACACAAAAGGGGAAATGTCACAATTCAATCACAGGTCAGTGCCACGAGAGCACGGGCTAATCCATTGAATGATCGATGCAGGGCGTAGTAGGAGTCAGCATGTTAGGTCAAGCTGACATTTAGTTCCAATGTACCGCAAAGGAAAAGAGAGGAGAAGCAGGGAGGAGAAGCAGTGCTCCGGTGCCCCCTCGGCCTGGAAGAGACTGATTGAGTTTTTCAGTGAGTTGACAGAGCTTCAGCAGCCCCCATGTGCTTACAGAGTAAGACAGAGTGTGTGTCCTCTCTGTGGACACTGTCTTGAAGGAGGAAAAAAAAAAAAAAAAATCGAAGGGATCACAGCAACCCTCAGCTGAGCTGCTGATTTCTCCCACACATTCGGATCCCAGCATCCGTACCATTTTTAAGAGCGGAATTCGAGACTTCTGCTGGAAAAAGTAGAAATGAGAATGTGAGGAGGAGGAGGAGGAGGAGGGTGGGGTGGGGTGGGGTGGGGTGGAGGGGAACAGCACTAAATCCCTGCAGACCTTTTATCGTGTCTGCATCTGGGCACCGAGCCTACAACATCAGGCACACATTTTTCAACTGGGCTTTTTCCAGACGAGCACACCACGTGGCTGAACCCTGGCCAAGAGTAAAACAGAGCTCATTACTGAGTAATGCGCTCGCAGGCTCACATTTGAAATGTGTAAGTAATTGTAAAATATGTGCTAGGAGGAGGAGAGAGCCATCAAACCTATATCATTTGGGGAAAAAGTGCAGATTTCGCATGATTGACTTGAAATGCTAGTGGAAGGTTACACCCACGGAGGATGTGAGCAGGCCCTGCGCACACACACACACACACACACACACACACACACACACACACACGTGAGCTCTTAAAAGTTTGATACAAAGTGAATCTGCTGAGTGCAGCTGGCTCTTTTGAGACTCAATGATGGTACTTTTGACACATGATAATGGAGACAAGGGAGATTGCATCTATCGGTGGCTTGGTCGTTCAATTGGCCCTGCTGTGACAAATGACTCGTCTAATCCTCTCCTCTAAAGCACTGATGCATCATGGGGGCTGAGTGGCACTTCCCGTGGCTCTGAAGGTAATGCTCTCTAGATGAAGGTCTCTGAGGTGTGTGCACATGGATTTATGCGTGTGTTGGTGAACTTACTTGACCCTCTGGATCCAGATGCAGTAGTCTGTGATGTACAGATCGTTCAGTATGTAGGCCGGGTCGTTCTCTCTGAAGACTTTGTGAATATCCAGCAGGCATTTAAGGACACAGGCTTTCCCTGGGCACAGGAACACACCGTGGCAGGCAAATGGAAAAACAGTGTTATTCTCGCTCGGTATTAAGGCTGACAATGTACTCCAGCTGCTGGCAGACACAGCATGAATCTAAAGGCTTGCAGTCATTGTTCCATACATAAAAGCCAAGGTACAGGATCAGAGGAAAATCCCAGTGAGCTGCACAGTAATTTGATCCATACGGTTTAAGAAGAGTTCCTGGTTAAAAAATGGTTCATCTGAGACAAAAGAGCCAAAGAAGACAACTCTATTTTTGGTATTCAATCTGTCACTTTAATGGTGGTTGTGTTCTGACTTCCTGTCAAAAATGTGTTTGCCTTTATCTGTCACAAACACAACACAACAGGAATGTTTTTGATGATTTTCCACTTGACATCTATTGTAGTCTGTCCATTCAGCTATTGTGCAGCATCATAATAGTCCTAATCTGAATCCATGTTCCTTGCGATCTGACAAACATGAAGGCCTGATTTACACGTTTTCAGGACAATCAACAATTTTATTAAAGTTATTCTTAAAGCAGTTTGTTTATCTTGTGTATCTGTCTCTGTCAGAAGCTTTCTAGCTGAAATGTTTGCTGCACTCCCCCAAAGTGACACCACATTAAATACTGTTGCACTCTTGTCGTGACATCTCCGCGGTGTGGATTTGCCACCCCATCTGTTTTACAGCTTAAGCCCTTTAGCTATTTTGCCACTATCCTGGTGTGAACACAATACAGCTGTATAGGATTTGTATGCAGTATGAAATACGGACACAGCTACTGTGTCGAAGCCTGCTGTTTGAATCAGCCTTTCCAATATTTTGGAAATGCCCCGGACAGACAGATTCTACTGGGCTTCGGCTGAGTTTCTGATTTAGAAAAATTAGGAGATTAAAAAAAAAACGTCTGTGGCTGTGAAAGGTTTGTGAAAGTTTTTCTTACGGATGTTCCTGTGCTTTTTGGGGTTTAATGGTTAGTGTTACAGTGTTATATACGTGCAGAACAACACGGAGGTTTGCTATTCCCTCCTACCAAGAACAGAAACAATGTCATGGAGATTTAGGTTGATTTAATTACATAAATATATTTGTATCTTAATTATTATTGTAACACATATGTAACACAAATGTACTAAACTATTTTGTGTGGTACACGCATTCAGCATGGGATTCATGCAATCAATTACATGAGGGTCTCAGCTTAATCACGATTTAAATAAATCATGTGACAGCCAAAGTAATTATCATTAACATGTTTATCTATTAAATGGTGGGAGCTACGATGCATATGACATGTTTTACGGTTGTCACCTGGGCTTTGGCAATGTGTACTGAAATGGTTTTAGCAAGCATTCGACACCGCAAATGTATCACAGACGCAGAACTACAAAGAATCTCCATTTGTTATTCTGACAAATGACTTCTCCCGAAAGCATACAGCAAGCCCAACTGCCACAGCACTGCTCCCTCCAATCAGGCATATAAATAGCCTTATGATGTGGCCAACAAATCCGCTGAGGGCAAGAGAAAACGCTCCTCTCCACCTCCGCAGAGCTGGTTGGCATTGTCCAGAGACATTCCAGCCCAATCAAAATAAACAGCACACTTGCAGTGAGGAAAACCTTAAACAAACATAAACATTTGGTTCTCATTTAAGCATGGGATCGTATGCAGGGAACCGTGCCCTCAAATTCAGGACTTGGATCATGAGAGGAAAAAACACTCACGCTTCCAAGATCTGACTTCTTTTTCACAGGAAAGATTCATGAGTTGTTGGTAGAAAATTAGAGGAAAGGTTTCTGTAGCTGCACCAGTTCACCCTTGTGATTCTTGGTGACAAGTGAAAACGGTTAGGCAAGAGCAGATGATCCGGTGAGAGTCCAAATGTACGACTGTCCACGGCTGCTGAAAGCACAGGCTTGCATAGATGCAGTGGTAGGTGTGAGGTGGACCAAAAACAAAGGCTGCTGTGTCCTCTGGACACAAAAATGTAGAGACTCCAAAACACTGCAGAGGCAGCAAAGAGAAAACAACAAATATACTGCACAGCAGATAAATATTTGAATCACACGTGTTTCAGAGGGATTAGATTTACGATTCTCTAGAACAGCTTTAGAACCACTGAGCCAGCTTAATAAAGGATGCAGACAGTTTCAGCTAAATGATCTGAGTCTTTCTCCAGGTGTAAATTTTCATTTTTATTTTCATTTTGGGAAGTCATTGCATTTCCATGTGAACTGAAAGACAGTGCATGGGTGGAGGTGACAAAAGTAACATGGAAATGTGAAAATTTATTCCAGGCAGAAGATTCATTTTAATTACTGAAACCCTGGCTAATAGGGAACTGGGTATGCTCTACCCTCTGTCCATATCTCTGTGAACAGAGCTAAATATTTGAATAGGATTCTTTCTCATTGCCCATTTTTAAAAGACAAATATACTGTATGTTTGTAAGTGAAGATATTTAAAATCAGAACATTTCAAATACTGCAGTTCAACACATCACTACATGAGTGATGTGATGTAAAGTCCCGTTGAATTTTTTAAAACTGAAAAGCAGCTAAACTTTTTGAAACTCTTTACAATACCAGGGAAGGACTGCTGCACACTCGGACAAAAATAAAAGCACATCATCCCCAAAAAGAGAAATGTGATGATGAGTGGCATACACGCTTTTTGGTTAAATGACCAAACGCTGCCTTAATTAAGGCCCTGCAGCGCATAGTGAATACAGCCAGCAAGATCCTCAGTGCCCCTCTGCCATCCATTACAGACATTTTCCACTCCCATCTCACCCGCAGAGCCATCCGCATTGCTGGTGACACCTCCCACCCCTCACACATTCTTTTCAGCTTCCTGCCACGAGGGAGAAGGTACAGGAGTCCCCGGGCCTGCTCCACAAGACTCAGACAGCTTCATTACTTCACTTAAATACTTTACGTTTTTGTTGTTCTATTTGTACATAGGTTTTACTATTCTATTTTTTATTTTACTTCATGGCACCTCTCACTTGGTGAGAGAGAAACAGCATTTCGATTTTCCTGTATGTCCTGCACATATAGTGAATTGACAATAAAAATCTTTTGATCTCTTGATCTTAATGGCCGGGCTACCGGTTCTCCTGCTAAAATAAATAACAAAGGGGACGAGTTATTATCCTAATTGGATCTTCCTAAAGGTTCTTTAACTCAAATGGAAAAACATTTCTCAGTTTCTCTAAGGAATATTTTATCCTCTCTGCTCACTTTTCAGTTTCTGAGAGCGAGAGCAGAGGCAGCTTTCAGAGAGCAGGAAAAGCAGCAGGAAGAGTTCTGCATTTGTCTGATTTTGCCACTAATGATGATGTGCTTGAAAGGCAGGAGAGACACGTCTTCATCCAGTGTCAGATCTAATGCGAGAGGGTTGTTCAGCCATTACTGCACTGCACTGCCCACTGACATCACCATGTTGCTCACTGAAGTTCAGCTGTCCAGTTCAGTACATCTAGTTCAAATGAATGCATTCAACATCAGCCCCTTCTTTCCCTCTCTCCCTCCTCATCTAGTCCTTTCTCCTCTGTCACACACACATAATTCACGCATCGCATCCAATAAAAGATCATCATCACCCAGGACCTAGAGTGTTCACACACTGGGCTGATGGTAAAATTTCATTACTCCCCCTTTATTTTGCAGAACTAGGTCAGACAGTTCATTTGACCTGAAATCTGACTGATTAAATTCCCAAACTTTCCATGCTGTCCCAGAATCCAAGAAGAAATTCCATGACCAACTAAAGATTTCCTGAATGAACGACAGCAGAGATGCACGGTGGATGGACCTGGAACAGAGCACCACATCTGACATTTCTCGTCTCGACTCAGTCCAATGATGACAGCAACTTGACCCTGAGGTTCTGCACTGCCACTTCATGCCTGCAGGGCCCTCAGGGTCTCCGCTCTTCTGTACCTGCCCAGTGCTTCTTTACTTACAGACACTTAGGAGGCAGGTGGAGGAGCTCCTTGAGAATACTCGCCACGCTGCCAGAGGCCAGTTCAAATATTTACCTCTGGATAACATTTCCTCCGAGGCCTTAACCTGTGCGCTGCCATTAATGGGTTTGTTTTACTAATTCCTATGAATGTTTGCATTCACAGCCACCTAAATGAAGTGCCTCAGAAATGGAGCACGCATTACCATTTGCCTTTATCCTGACAAATTAATTAGTGTGTGAAGTAATGCTGGGAGGTAAACACACCCTGAGACACACGCCGGGCCCAAAAACTATAGCGTTACAGTTCATTAAGGAAAGGCTCTATTACTCATACATCCCCAATGCTTGAAAATAATAACTTTAGTGAGTCAGGAGTTAACAATTATGAAGATGAATAGTGAAATAATTTGCTTTTATTCCTTACTACACTGACACAAATAAACAGAGCCTCTTATCAGTTGGCTGTTTTTGGACAAAGAAGATCCAAGAGTATGATGTTGTAGGAGCTGTCAGGAGACATGGGAACAGTTTCTGGCTTGAGATGAACACGGGGAACCTTGTTATGACAGCAGAAGTGTTTCTGAGGTATGAGAAAGACGGCTGTTTCCCTGGCTCTCCTGATCAACTCATCTTCCTACTTAATGATGCACAGAAATGCTAATCTGGAGCTTAAAGGGCCTTTAATTTGCTGTCATTTACCAGTGTTAAAATAATCACAAGCTGGATAATCTTAGCACCTCACACATCCTGAGTGTGTTTACACTGCAGAGTTTCATCTGTCCGCAGGGGCTTTTGATTTAAAGATTACTCTGGGCTTTGAGATATCAAAGTCAACAGTCTGTTCTCTACTAATCCACATTTCGTTCCCCGAGGAGGTGGGAGTCAGGCCACTGTCTTGCTTAGCTGGAGGAATATTACTTTCAAACACACACCACAGTATGCCCATGAACCACTTTCTCCAAACTCCGTGTCTGTCCAGCAGGCTGTTTTTGCCAGGCAATGTACCACGAAAGCATGCTGACTTCCAGGCTGTCTCACAATCGACCCGCGTCCCACTGCTTACAGGCAGGCAGCAGACTGTGTCTGACTCCACACTCCAAAGCCTTATTTACATATAAAAACACTCCTCAGAAGAAACCACAGGGTGGACAAAATCAATTAACACTAATTAGTAATGATCATATGTTCACAGAGGAGTGAAATGAATCCACACTAAGACGTTTGATTTAGCACCAAATCACAAAGAGCACGCAGATGATTACTAACTCATGAACATGTGGCAGACACTGTGGGGGGTCCCAACCACTCTGCAGAGGTGAAAGGTCACTGTGGTAATGTGTGTTTATGAGCCTCTGTGTGTGTGTGTGTGTGTGTGTGTGTGTGTGTGTGTGTGTGTGTGTGTGTGTGTGTGTGTGTGTGTGTGTGGGTTGCTTGCCCACACTCACCTGATTGCAAAATCTTAGTTGTGTCACGAACAGCCGCAGAGACCAATGCAAAGTGTCTGTAGAGCGGGTAGCACAAAACCCTCCGTCCAAACGACAACAGGACGTCTTGCAAGGAGCTGTACGTCTGCAGAAGAAAGAACATGACACTCAGAAAGCTGTCCAGCACGAAAACCAGACCGTGTTTTTCTTCAAGGAGACAAAGAAACACAAAGATGCAACTGAGAGTAACGGTTTGGTTCAGCCATATATTTTGGCGCCAGAGTTTTCCCCTCCCCTCTTTTTCTTAGGTTGAAATCTGGCTCCCATTGGAGTGCATCGCAGTCGCTGGTATTCTAATTACTCCTAACAACTCCTCAATTATAGAGCTGGCAAAATAGGGGCTCACAACTCTTAAACACCTCTGCAGCCCTGGCCAGTTAATTGCTGCTTCTCTTTAATCACTGCCTTCACTCTCAGATTTTCTCCGCACTAATGGACAAAGAGCCTGGAGACAGAAACACAGATTTTTATCCCTTGTTTCTTCTTTTCTTCGTGGCTTGTTAAGGATATGCTGCAAGCTTGCGAGTGCATGTCATTGGGGATCATGCTCTCCCTTGGGCTTGTTTAGCAGGAGTGTAAATAAGGTCTGCTGCTGCAGGGGGGTGGAGGGGGGGAGAGAGGGGGGGACTCACAGTCACACCAGTGCAGTCGACTGAGGACAAGTAAACATACAGCAGATGGAAGGGGGGGGGGGTGTTAGGCATAAGCTAGGCAAGAGAGACAGACAGTGAGAGGGTAAAAAAAGAGATAGCACAGAGGGAGAATGGAGTGAGGAAGCACAGCTGATCTCAGCAGTGACACACAGACAGACAGACAAAGACAGAGAGGAATCCATTGAAGAGCAGAAAGTGAAGGATAGGAGAGGAGGAGGAGGAAGAGGAGGCAGGGAGTGGGGGATTGAGAGAGGTAGCCTGTCAATTAGGGATGGGAATGGAGAACCAGTGCCAGTTGAGAACTGGTTCAAAATGCCTCCAAGCTTATCAGTTCCTTTTTAGTGATGCCAGCATGTTTTTTTTAAAGTTGCGAGTTACAAAATAATGACGTCAAACTGATGCGCGTACGCTGCAGTCACAGTGGAGAGGGAGAAATTCGGTCAAGAAAGATGATGACAGTGCTACAACAGTGTGACATCTGTAAAATACTCATTTCAAGAAAGGGTGGATAACGCCATCAATACGGTGAAACATCTTTCCACACAACATGGGCTTCAATTCCAGGAATGCCATGTATTTGACACTACACACGAGTGCTATGGATTCCCAACCGAGCAACACGTCCAGAGAATCAGATCGATAAACAGAACTGATAATGACATTGGTATCAACAGAATGTTATTGATTCCCATAGGGATGGGAACAGGTGGAGACTGTTCCTTACTCCACTGCCACAGCAGGAAAAGTACTGCCTCTCAAACTGTGGCCAAGGTCTAACAAAGCAAACTCCTCCGAGCCGCTTCACTCGCTTGTTCATAATTAGCAACAAAAACGCGTCTTGGGTGATTTGATCACAAGTGGTGATTCATGTGTGCATGCCCATCACCTAATGAGGACGCTCTGGGATCCCATCACTCAGAAAACAAGCAGAGGGGCTCTGGGACACATTTCCCACATCTGTAGTGTAGTGTGAACTCAAATGAGTCCCTAAGATTAATGAAGGATCACCTATTCAACTGCATCATCTGTGCAGGCAGATGCACGTGTTCATGCACAACTGTTGCCACTGAAAGCGTGAAACAACTGGTAGACGATAACTACGACTCCAAGGTTTCGACAAGAAACACCCGATAACCAAGTTTAAAATTCTGTTACATGTGCCACTAATGGGATGGAGCTGGAGGAAGCTTCACAACAGGGTGCTGAAGAAACTGAAAACACAACACGCAGCTTAAATCAACTCACTTTACATTTCTGGGTCAGCTGTGAATGAATCCAGCAACTCTGGCTTCTACTGCAACAAGAATGAGTTTTGACTTTACTACCACTCTGATCCTCTCCTCTGACTGGCCTATTTTCTATAGTGCAAACAAAAGATGATTTCACAGAAACAAAGCTGAAATAATTGAAACTGACAGCCATAACATACATCTATAGGACTGTTCCAGTATCCAGGGGTGAACTGTGTTTCTATGTTGATTAACACTGACCACACACCAGCAAACTCTATACACGTGGCGATCACAAGAAGTGTGACTGTCTGTTTGTGATTTCTCCTACGAGTTTCAGATGCTGGTAGAGACTGTTGATGGTGACGATAACATTAAGGAATTTAAAGAAAGATTCTGTAATCCTCTCCATTTCAGTGCCACACGTTTAGCAACGATGTCTCTTCCGGAGATCTTTTTCTCAACACATGAACGTTAAGAAGCCAAATTTCTCCCGCTGGTATACCCCCCCTCCCCCCCGATCAATGATTTCGTGCATCAATATACTGAATTGTTCTCACGATGCAAGGCCCTGTTCAAAGAACGGAGTAATCTGGATATCTCTGCTGAGTAAAAACACAAAACCTCCTCAAATCTGGAACGAGGTCTGATGTATAACGACCTGTTCCAGGTGAGGTTTTACTCATCAACATTATCCAGATTACTCAGTAAACTGTCTTCTTGGAACAGATCCCACAAATCAGAATTGTAATCATAATAATAATGTGTATTTAGGTTGATAGTAGGAGATTGAAGAATAAAGCAGTGATCTTGAAATTGATAAACAGATCAACAGCAGCTAAGAGATGAAACCACTGTGATATACTTGTGCAGTCACCTGAAAATTAAATACTGAGACTACGCAATGTGTGTTTGACTATACAGAAATACTAAAATAAGAGAAAATGGAGAGCAGGATGCAACAGAACAAAGGTTTAATGAGCCGAGACCAAAGAGAGTAAGTGTGATTTGTCTGTCAAAATGGTGTATTCTTTAAACCACTTGCCCTAGATGCAGCCATCATCTGTCTAGGGAGGAGGGAGAGACTGGACCATCTCCTGCTGTTCTGGCAAGTTGGTGTGAAAGCAAACTTGGAGAAAATTATCTAAAAACACTGGTCCGGATGGAACAGGGTGTGACAACATTTTTTTTTAATTTTCCCCCTACTGTGGACAGGGGCTAAGGTGTTAGAAATCACTGGGACACTCCTATTTTTAAATTGCTATTTTCACACACACACACACACACACACACACACACACACTGTATCTTTGTGAGGACATTCATTAACATGATGCATTCCCTAGCCCCTAACCTTAACCATCTGAACTGAATGCCTAACCCTCACTCCGTAAATCCATGCCGACTCCAGTCCTCATAGAGATATATGTACAAGTACACAAACACACACACATGCATACACAGTGATCGTCTAGCAGCACTTCGTGTGCAGACAGGCCACATACACCACCTATCATTTACTCTTTGAATTGGGAACACCTGTTACTGCCATTGTACAGATTATGAGCCAAGTCCAACAATTAACAGCTCCCTGTAGTTCACATTACAGGCTGATGTTAGTGACACGGACAGAGTCTGGACCTGAGCTGTTTCTTTCAAAGCAAATATCAGTGATGGAGTTTGGTGTCTGGGAAATCAGCTGGAGTTTCTAATGTGTTTTCAAACATTAATGCAGCAGCCTACAAAAAAAGGGGGGGTGAAACAATGTGTATGTGTGGGAAACACATTCACACACTCATAATCACCTCTCTAATCACTTTATAATACATCCAAGCTATAATACATCAGTCCTTCCAGCCAGTCAACACAACGTTGTTCAATGGCTGCTGCTGAGCCACAAGTCTGAGACTTACAAGGGGATAATAAAAGAGGAAAACTACTGTATTTTGTATTTTGAAGATATTCTCAGTCGTGTTCACATTGTTGGTGTTTTAAAGGTTGAATGTATTCACAATTTTTTTTATTAAGTTTGTCTACGTGAAAACTGTAGAAAATAACAGAGTAAGGTTGACAATACTGTACCCTGTCCTTACATTATTAAATAATCCTGTTTCACAGGCTGTTCTTTGGCAAGTTGAAAAAAAATGTTGCTGGAGTTTGAACCCCTTCAGACTTACAATCTCCAAAAGTCAGTGCTGGTCAATGCTAAAAGGGACAGATTTCAAACGCCAATTTTCAACTGTGGGCATATAAGAGACAGCAATGACACAGTATAAGATGCTCTGTGTTTGCTGTTCAGCCGTAAAACTTTCTCTATATTTGCCCCCTCCCCCCACACACACACACAGTTCTTGTTCCTTTTTTCCATTTCAATAGGTGATGTGTCCCGCTCTGCTGAAATTTCATTGAACAGAGGTAAAAAAAATATTTAGCATGTTTGAAAAAGATGCTCCAGGCGTGGTTGTGCACTCAGGAATAGCAGAGCGCTCAACTTTTTGTAGCAGGGTGATGAAAAGACCTGCCAACACGTGCTCTAAATACACATCTGTAACTTGATGGAAACCAGTCCCATCTGTTAATGAGCACCTGTCCTTTGTTTGCCACAGCCAGTTTCAAAAGCATGAGAGCAGAGGGCTGCTATTCACTTGCATTATAAAACCAGAGGCAATGTTTAGAGGAGGCACGAATGAATAACATACAGAATGAATGCTGACATGTGAACGGAGTCAAACAGAAGCAGATCCACACTACTGGGGATGGTCACTAAATATCTGTGGCCCTTTTTAAGACACTAAAAGGTCAAACTGAGTTTGTCCTTATTTTTACTAAAGGACAGCACCATGGTTTGGCTCCTGTAAAATGGAACAAGAGCAGCCCTGCTGAAAATACAGTGTTGTATGTGAGGAAGGAATGGATATTTATACAAACACCCCGAGCACCTGATTTATCACTGCAGGCCGACCACTGGCAGCTGATGAAATTGCGTCAAAATTTTTACGTCTGGGAAAAGCAGGTTTGTAATCTGCAGCTGTTTCAGTGGACACGCACAGAGGGAGTGAGAGCAGTGAGAGGAGAAACAGCGAGAGAGACACGCAAATTAAAAGATGCGTTATAAAGTAACGTTACCAGAGCTCTCTGCTCAGCACCACAAGTCAAGATAAAGGCGCAGCAATGAAAAAAAAAAACAGTTATTTGATTCCACACAACTTTACCCTTCTCTTTCCTGCAGCTGCCTCCTGCTTATTTTTCCGAACTGTTAATGGCTCTCACCAGCCCCAGTCCAGGGCATTTCGATTGAAGCAGCCGGTAATTAACTGGGTTGTTATTTTATTACAAACGTTTTTTTTTTTCTTGTTCAAGTGACAACATCAGGCTATTTAATATTTCCTCACATCTAGTCTTCTTCTTGTGGGGTGGATTCACACATCCACTTACGTCTTCTCTTAAACTTATTTTCCAATTTCAGTGGCAGAAGACACTATTTTCCAGAAACATCTCAAAACAGCCCCACCATCAGATCTTAATGACAATGTTCAGACAATCTGCTGCTGGGTTTGTACCTCTGCAGCGCTGTAGCCTACAACACTGTGAGCATGTATACTTGAGCACTGGTGTCTCCGTGTCGCTCTGCAATTACACCACCAAAATGATAGTTAGTGGTGGGGCTTCTATGCCACTGTGCTGAATTTCTTTGTGTACTTCAAACAATAGTGACTGAAACACACAAAGGAGATGAGATGTCAGAGGAGATGACGTGTTAGACCACTGAACTGATGGTGGCAGAAGCAGGGTGAATTTTCTCTGTGCAGGAGGAAGTGTAATGCTACCAAGTCACAGTTGTTGTGGTCTGAATCACAGTGATGTATAGTTACATTTCGGGGAAGGTGCACGCGTCGGGCTATGGCGTAGGCTACGAAGTACCTACAGCGTCCATCCTACACAGAAACATAAACTGGCCTTTAAATAATGCTCTGCTAAGCTGAAACATTTTAGAGAAAGCAAACTGTGGTGCCTCTGATGGTGATTTTGTAACAGGCTTAGTAAAAATCCCTGTGTGTCATGAATTAAGGCAGAGAATTGGGGTGTCTAGTCTACCCAAGAACTACAGATCTCAATGAGCCCGGCACATTTACAGTAACATTTAATGATGTACTTTGTCCCTATTTAATTAACAATATGAGCCTGTGAGATAAGTCACTCACTGCAGCCCTTGTCTTATTTCTTTGTGCAATAACTAGCTCACCTCCAGCCAGCAGAGAGTCCCGCTGAGTTTCCTGATTGTCCACGGTGACTCCACCTGCAGGAAAGGAGGGAACCACTCATCATCACAACAATAACAGACAAGAAATACTAGAGGAACATACGGCACAATAAATTCTGCTTGGACAAAAGCACGGAGAGCAGCTGCTCAGATGTCTGTTCACACTATAAAACAGGCTACAAGTTTACAGAAAGTGGGGGACTTGTTCTGGACTCTGTCCAGATTATAATATCCCAAATGAAAATTAAAACGGTCACATCTGATAGAGTCTGTTTTCGTAGCTGAGCTTTAATTCAACGCTCAGCTGTATTAAATATCTCTAGTATTTCATTCACGCATGCTGTGGAGTGTCTCTAACAATGAAATCATCCTCGCTCACCTTGCCGTTCTGCAGCTACCTTAGAGGAGTGACACAAAGGCCTGGACTGAGCTCTCGGATCTGCTGGTAATCTCTTAAGGCTTTGAATGAAATGGAAGGGGGTCTAAAGGATTTGAGGATAGAGGGCTTTGTCATCCAAGGCTAAGTGCTGCTCAGGAGGAGTTGCCTCTTCACACATACACACACTCACTCACTCACATTGTGCTCTCCCTCTGTAGAGCGCACTTCATAGGAATAAGCCAGCAGGACGTCCACGAGGCCGAGCCACGCTTGGTAACGGGACGTCTTGTCCAGCAGGTAGGAGCGGTTGGTGAATTTTCTCAGCTGCTCCTTCTCATCGTCGGTGAATGACACAGCTGCGTGAGAACAGGAATTTTACAGTTAGATGTGTAATTTCAAGTCACCACAGGTATATCTGGTATAATATGAAAGGACTGAGACACAGAACTGCCATGTGAAGTGCAGAAGAATACAGCGGTGGGTGTGAGAAGAAGAGGTGGTGGTGGTGGTGGTTAGGTGGTTGCATACACTCCTCTGTGCACTTGCTCTTCTGATGTAAAGACAGAAGAAGCGTATGACTTTACAAACTCCACACAACGACAACTATCGTCATTTAAGCAAGCTCTTCACCCACAAGGTAGAAATACACACACCAGTGATTTTCCCATCAACTACATACTGAAACCATCATGTATCAAGATAAAAGGCACAAAGTCTCATTATAACACTGATGGGATAAAAGCAGCTTAATAAAGTGGGGGGTTTAGCGTTCTAGGTCTCAGAGATAACGTCCCCACTGAGCTGAGTGAATCTGAAAACGCATCATTTTCTCCCCGTGTTACCAGCCTCACGTTTCAGCGTGGATGGAGAAAGCAGAGCTTTTAAAGTCCGGTTAAATGCTGGAGACTGAGATCCTGGTATTTCCCACAAATTCTTGCCAAAATTTTCTCCTCTTTCCTGGGAAAAAATACATGCCGGGGCCCACGATTTTAAGCATGTGTGCGATTCTGTTTCTGAGTGCGCCAGAAGCAAAGATGCCAAGGATTTTTGAGGCCGATACTGATATCAATATTTGGGAAAATATGCTGAAAATAAAAAAAAAAAAGACAGAATCAGAAAATGATGCATGTGGTTTTCTTCCAACTCTAATATGGAGCATTTTAAAGAGGAATTCTTCCTCTACTACCACATAATCTAATGAATATGAAAGAATAACATCAAGTCAAAATATTTACAGTTTATGATGAATTATTCACAGTTCTGTGTTTCAGTCAAATCTCCACAAATCCAAGGAATCCTGGGAAACAAATATGTCCAGAGAAGCAATAATTTTAAAATCACAGGAGATCTGTGAACCCTATTACAGGGTGCATATACCTTGCCAGATGTTCCCTCTGATGTACAGTTGTGTGTGTGCGTGTGTGTGTGTGTGTGTGTGTGTTGTAGACAAAAAGGAAAAAGAAGAGGAGACTTGGCCATTTTCCTGTAGTTAAGGTATTTCCACTGTCGGCCATTGAACTGTTATTCACGAGCAGCTGAGGGCAAAGTGCCTTGTTGAGCGGCACCTCACTGATGTTGATAAGCAGCAGGAGCAATATAGGTCAAACACTCCTACATTAAATTTACAAAATTAATAAATCCAATCCCATTTATATGTGTCTGACAGCTGAACAGCTCTGCATTAAAGAAACTACAGAGCTCCATCACATGAAAATATCTCCAAAGCTCTGCTTCCCTGCTCTTTGCAAATTCTCTAACTGTTGCCTTTTGAAAGAGACATCTGCTTAATGGGGATCTGTGGCAAGCCTAATGGGGCAACACAAACAGACTTCAATCCCATTTAAGCGATCTGCATCGCTCAGTATTGAAAGGCGAGCTGAATGTCTGCAGGAACACGCTGTAACTCAACTGTTTTTTTCTTTCACCCAGCAGCTTATAAAACAGCTGAAAGCAATTCCTCTCTCTGCATGAGGAGAGGAGAGTCCCTGCACCGAGCCCCTGATGAGCAAGACACACTGGTGTGTATTGGCTGGAGCAAGTACACAAATACACAAACTCACACACACACATACGCAGGAGGACTCAGTCTATACATACATACACACACAGCGTTTCAGAACGATCTCTCTGGCTGCAGTGGGAACTCGGCTCTGCTGGGAAGGAGATTCCCGCTGCATTACGTCAGTTTTTAGCTCCCTGCAGACGCTACCTGAGTCCCTGGTTGGAGCAGCTGCAGCAGGAGACCACAGCCGAGCAGAACACACACAGACAGCCACACACGCTTGTGCACGCACGGTCTGCACACACTATTCATCAAACACATGCAGAGACACACACACTGAGAGGGTGAATGAAAATGCAATTAAAAAAAAAAACACACAGATGCAACACATTGACTTGAGTCACAAGCAACAGATATGCAAGCAAATGTGCACCCAGTGTCTCTCAAACACAAACACACATACGTGTGCTTATACCTTTGTAAGGACACTCATTGACATAATGCATTCCCTAGCCTTTTACCATAACCCTAACCAAAACCCAGTTCTAACCTGAACCCTAAAACCAACAGACCTTAACCCTCAAATCGGCCTTGATAGTTGTGAGGACTGAGCAAAATGTCCCAAAATTTTTTTTTGGTCCTCACAAAGATAAATCTACAAGTAGACACACGCACACACAAAGTACACAAACGCACGGACGCACAGGAACTTTACAAATAACAGTATAAGAGAAAAGACATGTAGTACCCAAATGTTGGCATTGATCAAACGTATTTACGGCTCATCATTGACACAAAATGATCCCAGAGATTTTAGCAGATATGAGTACCATCTGTTCTGAAGACTAATGCTGCACTACACACTCAGACTTTGTAACTAAAAACTGATATTCACAATAACTAAATGCTGAATCTAAGCAGAAACAGAGCTCCCACTCTTTTGCAAGTTGGCCACAGCGGCCTAATGATGCTGATATATTTTCTATTAACTGCAGCCAAAGCGGTGAGGTGAGGTGAGGTGAGGTGAGGTGAGCAGACCTGATAGATGTACTCAACACCACGTTCACTCATCTCCACTATGGAGCCAATCAATTCTAGGGAGCATTAGCGCACAGTGTGTGAGGGCTTCTCCTGATTGCAAATTAATTTCTGACCTAATTCCTCCAGTTGGAAAGGCAGTCTGGCTCGCCACTGCTCTCTACAGGTCCAGATGGCCTGATGGCATGGAGTAAATATGCTTCGTCAAAATACTGCTGAGGGCTGGAAAACGCTCCCAGAATTTCACAAATGGAAGGGGTCAACAGATGACCTTGGATGGCAGATATGGTTCATTTTGTGCATGTGCACGCTGTGATCGTGTCAAGTACAACTCAAAGGGATATTTAATGATGCAGTCTGCTCAAAGAGTAAACTTGGGTAGTGTATTAGTAGCCTAAAACAACAAGAGAAGACTCTCTAGGTCAAAGGTCAGATTTCTAAACTAAGCCATAACAAAGTGCAGCAGGTAGAGAGACTGAGCTGTCAGGACCATTTAGCCCAAACCAGTGTGTGAATGCAGGCCTCCAGTGGGCAGCTGGGGCCTGTCAGTGCACTGGCCCTGACACTGGAGAGCACAAAGGGGCCAGCTCCTACTTCATTAGCACTTGTGACCGCATCCATCTGTCAGGTGACATATATATCAGACTTAGCAGAAGTGAAGGAGGGGGAAACGTCTGCAAACCCACGTGGAATTCTCCATTTTAAATATATGAAAAACAGTTAAAATCACAAGCACGGCTTCGAGATTTGACGGCGAGCCACTTAAACCTCCTGACCGGCGCTATTCTTCACACTCAGCTGAGGCTAATGCTATTCCACCTGTCAATCAAGCCATTAAGTTTAATTTGGCCCATTTATCTACGCCTGGGCTCTCGACTGAGGCACTCTGTCTTAGAATGCAGAATGAGGCGAGGGAGCTAGAGGGAAATGTAATGTTCTTCAGAGGCTAAACTCAGAGCGCAGCTAATGGCCTCTACATTGCTGAGTGATGGCTGCTCGTCAGCGATCGGGGCCGTCGCGCCGGTGGAGACGCGACCAACAGCACTCCCTCCTGTGATAATGCTATCTGTTTAATCTAAATCCTTTCTCAAGCGTACAGCACCCATGCACTACACATAAGATATGGCTGCGAGCCATGCGCCCGCTTAAACAGTGGAAGTGCTGGAATTAGCAGGCTGTTAGACGAGCAGGATGGCACAATTAAGTAGTCTCTCGCAGTGCGGAGGCTTCACAAGCTATCACTCCTGTACAAGAGGCTGAAGAGAGAGACGGAGCAGGGAGGCTCCAGCCAACAAGCAGCATGTCTCAATCTAAGTAAATGAGCCACTGATTTGAAACTGATACGAAATGACTGCAAAAATAAAACCTACATTTAGGGGGAAAAGTATTGTAAAAGTAAGAAGAAAGAAATGCTGGCACTTTTTGAGTTGTCACATTCAAAGTCAGCAGTGGAGCTTTTTTTAAATTGGACAACAGGCACCAGAGAGAGATGCAGCGATTAGGGAAGGTCCAAGTTCAGTCTCTCATAATGGCGAGCGTCCTTCCTGTTGAAGAGCCCTGAGGCTGTTGGGCAGGGAGTGCACCTCCAGCCGACACACTGAGCTCTGACCTTCCTCTGGAAGGGGCCAGTAAAAAGACTCATGTGTCTTTTGGGGATTAATATATTGTCAGAGAACAATGTCAGTGCCCGGCACACATGGAGCCCAGCCAACAGATTCCTGTTTGGATCTCTGCATATACAGTTTTTTTTTAAATTCATAACACTATTAGCGGAAGCTTTGGAATGGTATACTGGGAATATGAAAATGGTCAACGAGAGTGCTTTAATTTGATTAAAAAATAAACAATGCATGATTACCATCTCAATTTTTGCAGCTTCATGCCACCTTCTGGTAGCCTTCAGCCACTACTCTGTTGGGTACTTCAATTACTCATTCACATTAATAAACGTGAAATATGATGAGATGTGCAAAACATTTTTTCATCACTGAGCTTCAGGGTGTAAAATGAGCTTGACAAATCACAATCTTCAAATTTAAAAGTGCAAATTCTCCTGATCTCTACCCAGGTTTACCGTGCAAAGCAGTCGGGTCCACTCCATACACCCTACTGCTCCAGTCTTACAGATCAGCAGTGGAGTATAATTTTGAGGTATTTCACTACATCTCAGAAGGAAATACTGTACTTTATACTTCACTACATTTGATAGCTATAGTTAGTTGTCACATTTCAGATTAAGACTTTGTTAGAGTTTGTAATTAAAGAAGCAAACGATAAGCTCATAAAATACAACAGATTTGTAAAGATTAAATCAGTGGTTTCCAACCTTTTTAACTTAAATTACAAAAAACTGTTGCAGATCCAGTAAAAAGTGATTTTCCCACTAAACTTGATTTAATAAAAAAAAAAAAAAGAAACTGCTGAAAAAGATCAATTTATCCACTATTTCACAACAAAGTCTAAGATTAGAGAAAAGTCCAAAAAGGAAAAGTGGATTTGTGTCGCAGAACTTTGTTTTGTTTTCTCTTCTTTTCTATCCAATTAATTATCTCATAACCTCTCAGATTCATCTCGTGATTCTCTGGAGGAGACTGCAGAGAGGGAACTCTTACTTTGATCCCTTATGCACATTTTGCTGATAACACTTTTATACTTTAACTAAAGACGGATTTTGAGTGTGAACAGATATATGTTTTCTATATTTTTATTTTCCTTTAGACTGAGATTTATTATAGAAACACAATTCACATGAAACAGTCTACAGATTATGACAGGACAGCCTGAACTCACCAGCTTCTCCCTCCTGCTCAGTGGAAGGAAGCAGCTTTTCCCACCATGGTCTAAACTTCAGCAGCCCCTTTATTTCTTCATCCTCAAACAAATCAGCCCTGCAATGACACATGGATGCTAGTTGACAAAAACAGCCCAGGAAAAAGGTCAGCAGTGTCAGGTTTTTTTTTTTCTTTGATAAACTCACAGGTAGTGGTCAGGTGAAAAAGCAGATGCCTCTGCCTCCAGCCTCGCCTGCCTCCTCTCTGCTGCTGTTGTTCCCTCTGGGTTCTTGATATCAATCACATCACTGAGTTCCTCCTGTCAGGACATTCACAGCATCGTGGTCTCTTACACACTCCATTTGTATAATTCAAAAAGCAGCTTTGTCTGTAATCACATTCATTTCAGAGATCGGGGACGATTCTTTATCCACGGATCTTACCTGTAATCTGGCAAACACTCCAGACCTCTGATTGCCAAAGCCATATTTCTGCAGGGCTCTCATCTCCTCCTCAGAGCTCTCCATGTACACGTCCTGCTCAACCTGCCAGTCAAATTCTTCTTCATCTGCCTCCTCATCATCTCCTACACTGTCACTGGGTCCTTTTTAAATGTTAAGACGTTATGGTTGGTTGTAGATCAATATTATACATGCCTGTGTTGTTTTCCAATCTATATAGTCCAAGTGATCGATTTCAGTTAACAAACAAGTTAAACCTATGTATAGAATTGACTTACCTGAGCTTAAGTCCTCAATCAATGGTTTTGCTGAACGGGAGCCTTTCGGAGCGAGGAGACTTGTCAGCATCTGAAGTCCTTCAAAGTGCTGCCCAGCTGTCTCCTTAGGGACCCGAAGAGTGAAAAGACCTACAGCAAGATAGGACATTTAAAAATTACAGGTGTCCTGTAATTTTAACATCACTCTGTACAAATCAGGTGCCTGTTAATTAATACACGCAGGGTTTCTCAACGGTTCACCTAGTTAAATTTAGGACAGATTTTAATTTAATTCAAGTTTCACGATCATACCAGGCAGAGGATGTAGGTATGATGGAAAACCAGTAGGGACAATACTGACAAGACTTATTTATTATATCACATTATTTTCAGTACTTCCAAGCAGTAAATAACAATAATTCCCAATGATATCATTCATTAAATTAACGAGACCTGGACCGAGCTACCAGCTACTGAAGTCAGCAGCAGTGACAGTGTTTGCTACAGGTCTGACGTCACTGACTGAAAGTCCACAGAAAAGGACTGAGCAGCCACAATCCCACGTTCAGTTTACAGAGGAGTGACATCTCTGTACAGCCCACAGTTACACACAAAAACACTTCATGACCATCTTCACCGCGAGAGGTTGTTTGAATCAAAGAAATGACTTAACGCTCTTTATAAACTGATGTGGCGTGATAATGTCAAAGATGTCACAGTCACGTTTCACAACATGTGAGAGAAGAAAAGCTGTGAAACACGTGACAGACTGATCACAGTAGTTTGCTAACCTACTCATTTAAGGCGTGAAGAAAAAAAAAAGACTGCGGATTGATCACTTTTTCACAAGTCACACATTTGAATTTGAAAGTAAGTATCTGTTTATAATGAGCAACAGCAGATAAATCAGGCCACCTGCACATGCAGTACTTCAAAATTAAGTAGTTGCTTTACCGAACAGGCAACACATGACTGATGAATCAGAGTGATTCTCCTGCACCACGGAGATAATCTGATGGCCGTCTAAAGACCTCATAAAATTTCAATGCACCCAAGTGTTAAAGCTTACAAGCGCTTTACGATAGAAGCTGACTAATTGCTCGAGTTGCAGGCTTTGCAGAATGGAGAGCCTGAAAGAGGGATCTTAATGATTGCTCATTATAAGTCTAAACAAGGACACTCATTAGCGGCGCTTTATTAGCAGATGTTACAGGCTTATTTAGACACAGCGTGTTAACTGGGGCCATGCTGACAGACGGGCAATGAGGTGTCAGAGTCCATAAGGCAGACGTCTCCATAAAGACAACTTCATTACAACTGATTATGTGCAACAGAAAGTCAAAGACGGATCACGGTGACAGAGAGTAGCATATAGACATCAGTGAGTGTCATGCCAATAGTCATTATCATGTTTCATTTGCTTGTTAGATATTTGAAGAAAATCTTGTATGAGCTCCCTGTCACTGTGAAAAGGGATATCACAGGCAGCCTGCAGGCTGTAATCATTATGATGTTACAGATGGTTCCAGTGGCCCTTTAAATGGGATGAAATAACATGATCAGTAGGTTAATTTACCCGGGCTGATTGACTGAAGCACAAACTAAAGACACCCTGGGGATCAGTCACAGACTGCTATGAGAAACATGCTTCAGGGTCTTGCAGTAGTGTGACTGGTCACTAAAACAAAGCAAAGCAAACAAGCCCATGATTTTAAATCAGGAAATAAGATGAAGATTTGCTTTGCACCAACGACAGGAGGTAAATATTCTCATTTTCACCAAATATGTATGAGCATTAAAATCTGTCACTGTTTCACTTTTCAAATGCTTTTAAAACTGACATTTCTGTTTACCAACTTGTAAGAATCACTCTCTAAAAATAACATACCACATGCAAATCACACACCTGCACTCACACATCCCAGCTGCAGGCCACATTCACACATGCCGCGCTCAGTCCTCACACTAATGAACAGTGCAGACACCTCCTCAGCACGTCATCGTAGCTCAGCATGGTGTGGCGTGGCTCGGTGGTGAGTCTCAGGACGGAACTTCATGTCTGTGATGCTGATCTATCATCACTGTTAATACTTACAAAACGCGTGCTGAATCTTAAAGTTGATCCAATAAAGGCACGAAACCCAGCCAAGTTACACCAGTCTGAGGTTCTATAGAGAACCTCATTTAACTGTTACCCTGCTCAGTTCTGTACAAAGACCTTTGTTGCATGCATGGCCCCCACACTTCTAAAGTGTGGTCTGTGTGTGTGTGTGTAACTCTGTATGTTTACAAATAAGATCCTGGAAAACTGTTTTTTTTTGTTTTTTTGTTTTTTGCTGAAGGAAAGGTCAGTACATTCTGACAACAGTTTTTCAAAACAAGCACATCCAGGAAAACAGCTTCTACCTGTTACTGAGTCATTACATTGACTAACACAAAAAAAGCAAACCCGTGGAAGGGATCAGATCCTCCAGTGGAATTCATAAATTGTTTACTTGCCTCTCAGAGCATCTTTAGTATTTCACAGTGGATGAAAAATGAACTTTGGTCATTCCAAATTGTGCACATGACATTTACAGACGGTGACAAATTAAAGGCAAAACCCGAATAAATTAGTGGAGAACCATAACAAATACAGATGCTTCCACACAGGTGCACTGACTGGTACAATTACGCAATTAACATCCAATCATGCTCTGTGGCATGTGTGAAAATGCTGAGCAGGCCCATTTTTTTCTGACATTTTATCAAGAGGAAGAGATCTGAGTGATTTTGAAAGAGGGTTCATTCTGGGGCACAGATGGCAGGAGCTTCAGTCACAGACAGTTCAACTGGCTGAAGTTTCAGTAGGAGCAGTGACTAAAGTGACATCTGCATTTAGATTGACGGGAAAGACGTCAGCAAATAGTTTTGGAAATTGTCATCGACAGCGTACATTTGATGACCATGATCCTCATGCATCAGTGAAATATGTAAGAACAAAGGATCAACTCTTCCTCAGGTAACTGAGAATGTCAGTGCAGGACATGACCAGACTGTGTTGGCAAGAACAGTCCGTCAGCAATTGCATAGACAGGGATATTATAGTAGGGTTACAGTGATTAACTCTTCATTGCAAAGATGAATGCACATTTGAGAGTTCAGTCATGTGAAAATGACAGGCACCGGATGAGTCATCCTTCACCAAATTTTGCACAGGTGGGCGAGTACAGGTGTGGCGTACACCAAGAGAACAGTACAGGCCTGAATGCACGACCCCTACTGTGAGGGGATCAGGTAGTGCTGTCATGCTGCTGGGGACATTTTGCTGGCATGGTTTGTGTCCACTTGTCCCCTTAGAGGGAAGGGTCACTGCAAATCAATACAAAGTTGTTCTGAGTGATCGCCTTTATCCTGTGATGAAACATCTCTGTCCTGATGGGACTGGTCTCTTCCAGGACGACAATGCCCCCGTTCACAGGGTGGGGGGGGGGTTGATGTGTATGAAGATGATGTGAATCACATGCTGTGGCCTCTGCAGTCACCAGATCTCAACACAATAGAACAACTACGGGAGATTTTGGACCGATGTGTCAGACAGCGCTCTCCACCACTATCACTGAAACACAGAATGTGTTGTAATCATATTATAATGTGACCTACCTTTATCAATGTCAAATTTGGCCTTTTCTCTCCCATCCTCCACTATTCTCCCCGGCAGAGTTAATCTGGAAACAATATTTATACACAGAGATGGTGAGAAATACTAAAAGAAAATGCAAACACCCCATTTGTTTGATCCTGTCATTTTTCAGCTGATATTGAGACAAGAACCAAATTCACAAAAAATGCCTGTAAATTCAAGTCTAAGATAAATGCTTCTACTTTTTAAAAAAAGACTATGAAATACCGTAACTGCTTCTATCACCCCTGCTTCCATCCAAGATAGCTATAAATACAGATATACAGTTACATCAGTTCACGTGTGCTGGTGAACTCACCTGAGAAAGTAGGGCTTGGCATAGAACTTGAAATCTGTTCCATCAATATAAAGGTCAAACTCTGCCGTTCTGGTGTAGGGCACACGGATGTTGAGGATCAAGTAGTCTGGATCTTGGCTCAGGTCAAAGGCAGGAGTTATCATTTTGAATATTGCTATAGTACAGACCTGTAGAGTCAATGAAAGGAAGAGCCTTAAGCTCCAGTTAGTCTGTATAGAATAACATTTCACAGCAGTTTGCCAGGCTGTTCAAATGAGTCACGGCCCGGCTGACTATAGCACGCCACCTTGTGGCTGACTCTATCAAATGTTATTGTAACATGTGTCCAGATGCAGCAGCAGCCCACGTGTGACACACTGATGTGTGACACACTGTAAACAAAGTTTGTGTACTTTCCTGCTGCTGCAAGTTACATGAGGTGTTTACATTGTCTTTAAATTAGTTTGGGACGCTCCGACCATTCTTTCTTATTTCCAAAGGTCTTCACACCAAACTGCATAGGGAAATTGGGAAATTTTAAAGGGTCTCGTTTATTGACGAATGTATGTGTTCCTCAAAACACCATTTAGCCCGATTTACTAATTATAAAGGCCTGCAATTAACTCCGGCATAATCCTAATCTTTCAAGATGCTATTAATTTCGTCAGAAAACATTCGTTAACCTTAAATCATATCGATCTTGTACCTATTTTGCTAAGTTATGGACTTTGCATGCATAAAAATCCTCAAGGTTTAAATTTTGTGATAACACGGCTGTTTAATGGCCTATAAGCATTTCGATTTTTACCAGAGACCATAAAAGTCAAGCGGTATTAGGTGGTAATCTATGAGGCTAACACGTTTGTCGATGAATTACATCCTACACTGACTTAACGGAATTTTAAAGTTTCGTTTTATGGCTAACTCGCTATTAGCCTGTAAACTAGGCTAAACACATGATTGGTCTCCTCGTGCGTTTCGGCTAACATAGCACAGCAGCAATGCTGCTAGCTAACAGATACTACCCACCGATACCTACAGCGCTCAGTCAAAGTGGCTGTCTAAATCACCTCGGTGGTGGTGAAGGAAATACAGCGTACTTAGTTAACAAGTTAACCAGAACATACACTCACCAGAAAAACAGTGACTTATCCCAACACACCACAGTATCAGCTCTAAAAGGTAGCGTCCATGTTTTACCGTAGTGCAAAGGCAAAACGGGAAGTAAAATATTCTGTCAAAGTCCACCTTGTAATGATAATTACGTTTATGGACAATACAAATATGGAAATTCCAGCTCGTGTCGATATGATATGATATGATATGATATGATATGATATGATATGATATGATATGATAGCTGCTACTAATGATTATGTTCATTCTCAGTGAATCTTTCAGCTATTTTCTCAATTCATCAGTTATGCTCTTGGCCAATAAAATGTTAGAGAATAGTAGAAAAACTCGCAATCACAATTTTCCAGACAGAATTGTAATGTCTTCAAATGTCTTATTGCCTGACCATCAACAAAGGTTTTCAGCTTTCCGTTATATTAAATGGAGAAAAGCTGCAATTTGTAGAGAAACTGGAGACCAGTGATTGCTCATCATTTTTGCTTAAAAACTACTTAATAACTTAATGACTTAATCAATAAAGTAATGGAATAGCTGCTGATTTTTCTTTCTTTCTTTATTTTTTCATTGACTAAATTCAGTGAATTAATCAGCTAGAGCTGGATCAGGAGTGAGTCAGTCAGTGCACTGGAACAGCAGGCAGCTAGGAAAATTGAAACACACGTACTATAATGTAATAGACATGGGAAAATCCAAACCCAAGCCGTATCAACCCCTGTCCTCCACACTCTTTGCCACATGTCAGGCAAGTTCTTAAGACTTGCCTGACACAGATATCTTAGAGAGCGTCTCAAGACCAGGTAATAAAGCAGGATCCACCAGAGAGAGACCCCCAAGTTACAATTTCTAATTTCCAAACTGAAGTGAAACTGAAGGAATAACCCAAAAGTCTCTTTGGACGTACAAGAAGAGTTTATCATGATGTCTTCAAAACCAGTTTATGCTTTAAAGTTTTATGATGGATTTGAATAAAGAAATCATTCAACCTTTATGTGGTCAATTGACCAGCAAAATCGTGGGGGGGTTTTAAGATGTCTTTTCCCAGGAACCAGTCAGTAGTGTTAGTACGATTACAGTCAATTTCAGTGATTAATGTAGCTTTTAATGGAAAATGTATTTTTATAGCTTTTATATTAAGTTTCCTTACAAAGTATTGTAGTAAACTTCTTATGATTTCAGGAGGATATAACACGGCCGCATAGTGGAGGTCCCTGTAATTAGTCTTTAGCTATGCCACAGAAAAAAAGATCAAACGAAATGGACACACTTGAACCCTTTCTCAGTTATTACAACGCTGTTACGTGTTTATAGTACCGTCATTACGGTAACGGCGCAGAAGTCACGCCTCCCCTGTGTAATCCTCCATGGGCGATGAGGAGCTCCTCTCCGCTCTCCATCATCATCTGCAGAAAAATGCGAGCGGGGAACGGTAACAAAATGTCAACTCGGGCTGCTCTCCCTCACTCGCAGACATGAGCGGGGTTCCGTCTGCCTCCTCCACCCGCAACAAGTCGCTCTCGCCATGCGGATCCACTGCAAAGTAGTTGTGATCGCCGTGTGTCTGGGAGTTTTCTTACTTTTGTACTTTTTGGGGGGTAACGCCGCGGACGATCCGCTGTTGAAAGAAGTTGTAGAGGAGGAGGAGGAGGAGGACAGCAAGTCTTCCCCGTCGTCTCTTGGGCTCGGACGCGATGTTGCTGCAAAGTTCGCCCGGAAATCACCCGCTGGAGTCGGTGTGCGTGCGGAGGAGCCCCTCAGGGGACGAAAAGAGGGGAAAGCGATCAACAGAGGTGCCAGCGTGAATGCAAAGAGGTGAGGTGGAGTTTGTTTCTCTCTTTTCTCGCTTTTCCTCCACGCCTTTTCCCAATTTGCGCGCGCACACACACACACACACACACACACACACACACACACACACACACACACACACTAAAAGCATCGTTAACTACTCGGCGCTGCTGATTCTCATCTTTCCCCGTCGCTGGGAAGTTAAAGGAGTGAGTGTGTCAGCGTTTAATCGCACTGTGAAGGAGACGTGGCTCCCTCCATCAAACTGCCTACATTGCGCTCAAGGACGCTGGCTTCACAATAGCCTGATCTGTCAGGGGACACTTCAGCATGCATACGTGCATCTGCCTGGCTGCCTTTTTTATAACCATTATTTTTTTTTTGCTCTCATTTATGGGACTGTGAATCACGCTGTTGCAATCAGCGGGACTGCTCAAATATCAGGCTGAAATGTGAGTAGAGAGCATGACTAATGTGATTAGGTGGAAATGTTGGCAGTGTTTTTGCAGAGAAGACATCAGACAACAGCACAACTGAGTGATAAATCATTACCTGACCTCTAAATCTTCATCATTTGACCCTTGGTGTTTTAGACTTTTTTTTGTTCTAATCCTCTGCTGTTGTTAAAGGGATAAAGGTCACCTTGACAGGCGTAAATGGCAGTTCATTAGGCATTCATATGTGCACAGAGTGGGTTTTGGCTGCCTGTTAAATAGTTTCACTGCAACACTGGTGAGATATTACTGGAAATGACACCAAACGGAAACCCATCCTGTTGACTGTTCTCTTGTCAAAGTCTGCCAGAACAATCTAGGTTGGAGCGAAAAGCTTGTCAGGTGTGATTTTTTTCCTTTTTCCGTGATTAAAGAAAAGCTGCACCCTGACAGATGATCTGATTAAGCCACCACCTCGCCACAGCCTCTCAAATTTAGACAAAAGGCAGTGTTTGGTACTATTTCTGTTCAAGGATAGGAGCATTTTGTTATGTCTTCCAGCTTTCTAATTTCAGCCTCGTTCATCCCTTGTATTTCACCTTGGTTTGAATGCCAGAGATGCCGTAATAACCACAACGTGGTTGTGGAGATACCCGCTCCACTGGCAGCCAATAATATGTATTCTACTCCAAAGCCAGACTGGAGGTTGGGGACACTGTTTTGTAGATAAAAGCCATCAAGGCGTTACTTTGAGAAAGGACCTTTTACGTCCTCCCAGAAACCACACTCCTCCGTGTGTGCTCGGCACTGATAAGGGAGATGGGGTGGAAGGGGGTCACCAGTGGCAGAAAAAAAAAAAAAAGACTAACAGGTTTGGAAAATGCTCCAGACTGACTGCTGCTGCTGCTGCTGCTGCTGCAATTAGGAGAAACACACTGAGCATCTGGACAGAGCCTCCAAAAAACTTTCTCCTATTAAATGTATGAGCTAATCATTTGTTTTAATCTGACAGTGTAAACACCAGAGGAAGCCTCAGCGAAACAGTCAGTACTGACACTGATGATGAATCATAGGGATGACAAGGATTTCCACAGAGAGCCGAATAGTGATTTTATGGCAGAGAGTTTATTTCTCATATCCGCTGTCGACACTCTGTTCATCTGTACATCTGAGCGCTGGACAGATTTCCTGTGCAGCATGCTTCATAGACAAACATCCCTGTTTTTCCTCATCGTATCATTTCCTCTTGACACATCACACTACTTCCTGTGGCCAAAAATAGAGAGAAGAGCTACAGCTACCATTCAGAGACAAATGATGAGCCGATTAATCCATTTGTGACACAAATAAAAAAAGAATCTAAAATCATTTGAATAATTAATTAATCATCATTTATCAAGTAAAAATGCCAAATATTTTCTGGTTCCAGATAAAACCTCAACTTAGACTCTTCTCCTGTAAGATACACACTCCTTCACTCTGATCACTTTATTACATTCAGCATGTGTATCACAGGCAGAATAATACACACATAACCCCTCAACCTGCTGCGTTACATTGAATTAAGGTCTGCATCCACAGGATTAGATGGGTGTTGATACTTTGTGTTGAGACAAATCTCTTGCCCTGTCACTTCAAATACAGTTCAGCAGCATTCCTTGAGGTAAAGAAGTCGCTCCCTCGCAGTGGCATTATGCACAGCTATAAAAATGTCATCGTGCATGACCGAACACTCTCCCTGCCAGCAGTTTGAAATCTCCCTGCCTGCCTGTGTAGCCCGACCTGGTTGGACAAGGTGTTTCTGTGAGACTCATCCAGAGTAATTACATCTGTCTATTACACTGGCTAACTCACTTTAAAATTGCTGGTGAATGAGTCATGGAGGGTGTGGAAGGACCAAACTGGAAAGATAGAAAGATTTTCATTGGGTAAAATCCAGTATTGCTCAAGAGCAGGACATGAAAGCCAAAGATTAGAAAGTGATAAATGATGCCAAAAAAAAGGCTAAAAGGTTACCTGGAAAGACGAAGGACGAGGTGATCCAGCAGATGCTGAAAGAATTTGTTGATGTGCCAATCTGAGGAGCAAATCTGAATTATTGTTGCCGCCCTGGAGACTCGTGCTGACCCAAGGAAACAAGACAGTGGTGCATGTTGACACTTTAACTGTGTCAAGATGACACCAGTGTGTGTTACCCTGTAATAACCAGCTTAGAGTTCTTATTTGTATTTGCCACACTGATGAAATTTGTCCAGGGACCAATCCAATGAGCACATTATAGCCAACACACAACAACTGTCCCGCTGCCAAAGCTTTCCCAGAGGACCTTTCACTTTACAGCATGAAGATGGGAAGGCTGCTGAGATTCTATGTCACCATCGTACAGCATGTGTGTTATTTTTTACTTGCGTCCTCATTCTTCTTGTCTTGATACATTTGTTGGTTATCTAATTTTCTGTGTATTATTTTAAGGAAAAAGAAAAGGAAGCGATTGGGTCGGGAGTTTCACAGACCAATGAGTCAACCCTCGATAAGGACTGGTGAGCAGTCGCAATGTTTCAAATTTCAGGAGGCACATGCTGGGTGTACGTGTTGGTCGCAGTTGCCCAGTTGCAGAGGTTTGCAATGGGCAAGTGCAAGACCCACGCATTGGCCCGTAGAATTTATTAGGATAACGCAAAAGTACTTATTCCTTTCACAGGGAGTAATCAACTAAAGGAAGCTTGTTATTGAACCAAATAACCTGTACAGAACAATTTGGGCAGAATACACACTGTCACACTAGTACTGAGTACTCACCTGATGTCCCAGACCTTTGTCAGTGTCTGACCTGGTAGTACAAATTTCATCAGGTTTAATGAGCACATCTTGGGTGAATAAAGCATTAGACGGATATCTCATATTTTGTTTAGGTGACTCAGCTTGGCATCCTGATGATTGCATAGCGTGTAACAGGGTGACTGAAATGAAAACAGATTGTGTGCAGTTTGAGTCATGTGGCTGTGGCTACACCATAAACCGTTCATGACCACTCGCACGTGATGTGCAGCCGGTCTGAATAACTATCCGTTGGTCTCACTGTCCTATAGTCTGACATTTTAAGCTTGTTTTGGAGAGCTGAATTTTGTCTCTGCCCACCCAGAGAGGAAGGGCGTAACAGCAACATGTTTGGTTTAATGTCTTTGATATCCACTGGTTCATGTTTGATACAAGCCCAACAAATGGCACAGCTATATGCTGATTAATGAAATGCCTGTAAGGCGCTCTTTGGTGTGGGTTTAACTCTGGCTCTTTTCTCCTGTACGTGTACATCTTTCTTTGACACTATCTTTTTTCCTCTCCTTACATGGTTTGAAAGGGTTGGCCGCGGTGCTTTGTAGGCAGAGGGCTCCTCTTATGCTCGCTCTGCAGCCAGTAATGAATTCAGTCCTTTTGTACCTCTTCTGTGCTTTTTGACTGCTTCCAGATGTGGGGAACACTGCCGTGGCACAAAACATCATGTGTGCAGCCCATGCTTTATGCAACAACGAAATTTGTTTTTTGTTTTGTCATCCAATTTTATGCAGAAATCATTTCAAGGGCACTGATTTTTGCATGACTAAGTGCGACGTAATTACACTTGTGTAGGAGATATGGATTGCATTTTCTGCGGGAAAATAGGAATGTGTGTTCAACAACCTTGACAGAGCATCAGCCTTTGAAGCGTGGCAGACAGATTTCTCAGCACCTTCTCATTCATCCTAATCTGCGGTTCATCATTGTCCCTTAGCCATGCAGAAAATGAAGTGTCACGCTTGGAGACTGCCCTGCAACCCACCTGTCAAATTTCACTCTTCTCTCTTACTATCCATTTTATGGTAGACTCTTTGCTTCCTCCGAACTCAGAGGAAATCCGTGCCGTTTGGAACGCCGCAGCCTTTAGACGTAGAACCATTTTGCCTTTCACTGTTCTCTAAGAAAACACTACATGCTGAAACGAATGGTTCTCTGTTCTATTTTGTGTGCCCGTCTTCTGTCCCTACGGCTATGAAAATATTTATGTTGAACATGTTGTTATTACAACCAGCTCCGTGTAGTGTGTGTGTCCTCGTGCAGACAAGTAGATGATATTGGCCTTAGCTTGAGGCTCCGCTGTTGTACAAATGTTTCCCCATCGTAGTGGGAGATACTCTGCACTGCTGAGTGTATTTTAACCAAGCAGCAGCTTTATCTCTGCAGAGAGAGACAGATTTCACATCACATAAAGGACCTCCTTGGCTTCGAGCAGGGAAGAACCAAGTCCAGTGGAAACTTGCAGAGCTAGTGTGTGTGTGTGTGTGTGTGTGTGTGTGTGTGTGTGTGTGTGTGTGCAGCAGTGTGGAGGTGGCGTTGAACAATAGGCAAAGGTGCAGATGTCATGTCTTTCAGAGAAATCCTTGACTCGTCTGTCTGACAGCAGGAAGAATGTGGTGATCTGCTCTTCTTGAAAGCTTCGCTCGTTTCCTCTGTCTCGATTCTCGTAAAGTCCAAAATGAATTTCTGTGCCGCTGACATGTTCATGAAGTGACATGCCATTACTGTTCAGCAGTCGCATGTCGACAGGTGAGGAGGAGAACTTACACGTACCTCGCAGCCATAAATTCTGCCTTCTGTAGTGACTCTCAACTGGCTCGTCAGCTGTAGCTAATTAACATTAATTCCTCCATTTGTAGTATTACATAAATACTTCCTTACATTAATACTGCGTGTACTGTTTAATGACGTATGGCTCAGTCACATTTTGATATGTGAAAGGATGGAGTGGACTCCATCTTTATGCCAAGTAAAACAACAACAGAGTGGTCTGCTGCTCCCTACAGATGTAGGAGGGCCACATTACATTTGACACATCAGTGTGTAAAGGCATTGAGTATAATATCAGAATCAGTTGTTTTAAATAAACAAGAAATATTGGTTTCCACCTTCAAAATTCCATATTGGTCAAACTTACCATGCATGACTCCAATTACCCCAATTCTTTCAGTACTTTAATTTTTAATGTGTGTTTTGACTCGAGTATAGTCCAGTTCATCTGCTATAGAGTCCAAGTTGCTCTTCACGGGCTGTGCAGGACTCAGGCCAATTTACAAGTGATGAGTGAGGGAAACAAGGTTTGTGAAATAAGTGATTGTCAGCAGATCCAAACCCCCTCCATGTCCCCCACACATGGCCTTGGCCCGTTTAGATCACATAACACTGCTGGGTGGAGAAAAGTGCACATCCTGCACATTATTTGTTCAATTAATGGAGCCAATTTTTTTATCTCTACCCTTGTTGTTGTATTTCATTGAAAAGATGACATACCAGTGTAAAAGTGTTAAGGGTTAATTACCTTACTGTGTGTTTTCTGGTTTCTTTTGTACTAAACTGTCAGTGACTGTCTTCCTTTGCCTTTTCCAGTAAACCACGTAGTTATGTGGCCCGAGCTGTGGTCAAGCGCACCCGGGCTGAGGAGGTCATGCACTTGGCTGTGGTGGCTTGTGGGAATCGCCTGGATGAGACCCTGGCCATGGTCAAATCGGCCCTCCTGTTCAGCCTCAAGAAGATCAGGTTTCACATTTTTGCTGAGGACCCCTTGGCCCCGCAGTTTAAAGAAAGGGTAAGAAGCCTTCAGCTGCTGAAGCCTGAGTGTACATAGAGCAAAACCAGATAGGATAAACCTCTGCTACTCTTTTGAGTTTGTTTTCTGTGTGCACCTTTTCTCTTCAGAGGATGCTCTGATTTCTGATTTAATGCAGCACATGTTAAATATTTCCCCTCTCTTTGTAATGGATGACAGCAAGATCAGAGCACTTTTAACTCTACCTGTCTGACTCCCTCTAGTACAGACATATAACCCTTTTATCTCAAGCATGGGGTGTAATATATCACCAAGACACCCGTGCTTTTCCCTCCAGTATCACTTCAAAGTCACCTTTACAAAGGTGCCGGGCATGTTTTTGATTAGTTCCACTGATACTGTAACTAACAGTCTATTAAAATTACTCCAATTAATGGACCTCGAACAACACCTGAAGCGCCTCAAACAGCTTTAAATCCAAAACCCTAAACCTGTGATCTTGCCGTCATGTATGTGTGAATTATTGCCAGGTGTAGAAAATCCCCTTTGTGGAGGACAGGGAGTCGTGTTAGTCAAGGCCTAGATAATGTAGCACATATGCTGGGTTTGTACAGCAAGGAGCTTATGTAGAGACGCGGTGTTAACAGACATGGTGTGGTGTTTTAGAAAGGTTGGCCACAATCTCTTTTGATCTCTCGTCCTCGTCAGCACAAACCCTGCCAACAGCTTGCAGCGCTCTCACTCTTTTCAGGGCCAAACTGTTAAACTGATGATTATGGAGGGATTCGGCGTCTAACCGGTCATATAACACAGGCTTCAGCGATGCGCTGCAGACACTAAGAGGATGCCTTCCTTTGTTTAGACTATTGGTTTTTTAATAAAACAACAGCTGGCAGCTGCATGGGTTCAATGAAGAACCACACATCACCACGAGACATGACTTCATTGTTTTAAATGACGGGCTTTACGCTCTATTTTGTTTTGATAAGTCTGTGGAAAGAGAGAGAGAGAGAGAGATTAGCTTTCAGAATAATGATTGTTTATCATGGCTCTTTTTCTTACTCGGCCCCTTACAAAGTCCATTAGACGCTTCCTCTTTATTAATTGTTGCTTTACTTCCAGCTGGACCAGTGGCCTCGCTCCGTCTCAGCCAAGTTCCAGTACAGCATCTACCCCATCACCTTCTCTGTGGGGAACGCTGACGAGTGGAAGAAGCTCTTCAAGCCCTGTGCTGCTCAGAGACTCTTCCTCCCTGTAAGGCTGCAGCACTTATCTCCCCTCATATCCTCAGTCACCATGCATAATGCGATTATCTAGTGTTCAGAAAAAAAAATGTCATTAATCCATTTCATTTCCACTCAAACAACATTTTCCTACCCTTTATTTTATCTCAGTGTATGGGTATAATTAATTACTGGCATGGTGATTGATGATTTCACACCTTTTCTGCAGCATTTACTTAACAAATAAGCAGTCTCCAGGGACTTCACCCAGTAATTTCATCAAGTGAAGGTTGTGCCTGGCTATTGATTTTCTTTTTTCTGCTGGCGTTCGTTGAAATAGCAGCCAGCTTACTTACCATGTAATGAACATATTGCAGGTCAGACAGATCCATAGTTTTTTCCTCTCACTGCAAGGCAATCAACAAATATTCACCATTCACTTTATTAGGAACACCTACTGAGCTCCTCATAGGAGTCTTTTTACCAGTTAACAGTCTGAGTTATCTAAGGGGTTGACTGATCCATCGTGATTCAGTACCATCACATAATTTCATAGATGTTTTAGCTTCTAATGCTGCAGAGTGTAGCCAAGTTCTGCCTTTATTTCTACTGGTGTCCTCTCGTGATGGGAGTGTTTTTCTGGAACTGAATTTTGGTGACATGATCATAAATCTAAGTGCCAGATACTCTTCTGGGGGAAAAACATGCAACAGCAGGAAACACAGCAATCAATAACACAGGGCATGTGTTTAATTTACCACTGCAATGATTTGTTTTAGTGCACATGTGATATTCTCATTCCAATTCTTTTCAGCTGCCTTGTCATTATTCATCTGTGTAAACCGCAGATTGTTTGTGTTGGGTTGCACACTATTTGTCTAATTACATTTCATAGTAATGTTCAGGTTGCATAAGTATTTAAAAAATTGTGTAATGTTTCCAGTAGTGAACTATTTTTTCTAAGTAGCAGGAAAGTGTAACCAGCTGCTACATCACTGTATTTGATTTTTTTCTTGGAAAAAAAAAGCCCAGAAATATTGGGGCTTTGCGCTACATCCCGCAGTCTGTTCTCCACCAGATATTTGAGTATCACCTCAGTATCACCTCAGGATGTTCTGAGTCAGGAGGGAATCAGGCAGTAAGCTGGTTTGATTGTGCAGAGCAGAGAGAGAGGGAGCAGAGACCTGACCTGAAGGACACAGCTGTCATTGGAGAGCTGTTCAGACGGGTGGAAGCTGGTCTTGAGTCAGTTTCATTCACTCTCATGTTCTTAATGGTATATTGTGAGTGGTACTTTTTGTGACAGCGAGTGCTGAACTGCGAGGTAATACATAATATACTCTGTCCTGATACAGTATATGGGGGAGATACTTTAGCTGTCTGAAATATAGTTTAGACTCTCCAAGTTTCTCAGCTCCATGGCAGTGAGGAGTAAAAAAACCACCTTCTGTCTCAGCCAAACTCTGTGCAGATTTTCTGCCATGCACTGACAGCACAATTCATCAATGGATACTGGAAGTAATTATGTCAACAACTTCAGTGTTTCTTCCACAGCCCACCTCTGTCTAGATACTGACGTTTAGTTTCATTCTTTTATCACAACATTATCATAAACTGTGGAAACAGCAGTGAAAAAAAATCGTAGGTTGTCAGCTCTTGCTGAAATTATTGCAATTGAAAAATTACACTTTTCCACACTATAATTTTGTTGTGTTAATATCTGAGGGAGCCTGTGTCTGGGAAAACAACCCGTTTGTGCAAACAGGGAGATGTAGTATGACACTGTGAGAAAATATCTTTGTGAAATGTCTTGAGAACTGGATGGATTATTATACTTGATATAGACATTCATGGTCCTCTCAGGATGAATTGTAATAACCTTTGTGATCCCTTGACTTTTCCTTCAGGGCCGTCATCACGTCAGATTTTTCTGACTCTTTGGTTTAGGGCCGCAGCTAACAGTTTAAAAAATGTTTTCTGCATACTTTATAGTTGTATTTGACTAATATGGACAAATAAAGTTCTTGATTGATTGATTGATTGATTGATTGGTTGGTTGGTTGGTTGGTTGATTGATTGATTGATTGATTGATGTGAGTTGCTGTTTGTTCAGAAGGGGAATACTGGGTATAACATTGTGTAATCATGACCATTCAGGTTCTTTAGATGGTCCGCGGTCGTAAATATTCTGCTGATGACTGTTATTGTGCTTCCAGGTCATCCTGAAGGATGTGGACTCATTACTCTACGTTGACACAGATGTCCTGTTCCTGCGTCCCATGGATGATATCTGGAGTCTCCTGAAGTCTTTCAACAGCACCCAGCTAGCAGCGATGGCTCCAGAGCATGAGGTCCCCAAGATCGGCTGGTACAGCCGCTTTGCGCGCCACCCTTTCTACGGGGTGACAGGGGTCAACTCTGGTGTCATGCTGATGAATCTCACAAGGATCCGCAGCACGCTGTTCAAAGTAAGGTCAAAACACTGTCATATTTCCCCATACGCTGATCAGTGGGAACGTAAAGTGAGCTGTGATTTCTCCTCTGCATTCTGAAGGGTTTTTTTCTTTAAGCTGAAGTCACAGGCTGAGTGCACTGAGTGGGCTGTGATTGAAGCTTTCTGATTACCATGCTAGCATCACAGACTTCTGCCCTCGGAACTCAATTTAGCAGCTCTCCAGTTCTTAATACTGCCAGCAAATTGCAAATGGAAACTGGAATGTAAATGCGCTCCTCCTTTGATGATGTGTTTTTTTTTTTTTTTGGGAGGGAAAAAAATGGCTGCTCTTGAGCTGTTTGCGACTGAATGCTGTTGTCGGTATTTCAGAACAGTATGATCCCCAGTGGCCTGTCGTGGGAGGATCTTCTACACCCTCTCTATCAGAAGTACAAGAACCACATCACTTGGGGAGACCAGGACCTCCTCAACATTATCTTCCACTACAACCCAGGTATAGACCTCTTTGGCTGTGTATTCATATCACCTACGTTGATCACAGGATGTATTATTATCACACTGAAAACACATTATGCAATAGCAGAATTAAGGCTACTGAAGGTCAATGAAATGCATAATTAGCACATCAAATGTGTGTATAGATGTATTTTAAAACACTGTCTGTACACTTTCAGCTCCGCAGTCTCACACTGTCAACGTGTTAACATAAATCGTGTCTTATTGCACAGCAGGTAAACAAGTCTACATTGTGAATGTTGATCAGTAAACACATGAGGATTTGGCTATAGGCAACAGCAGACTGAGTTCCAGCTGCAGCAGCCAGATGTGGGCATTAAGTGCTCAGAGCCACTGGCAGAGCTGGCATCGAGCTGGTGTTTGCTTGACAACACTGCAGAGCGGAGTGTTTGTTTTACATGTTAAGGCTTTCGGCTCCCTGCTCTCTCCGGAGGAATACTCACATTGGTCCATAGGCATTGTTCTGACCTGTTTTTGCTTGTTTTATAATCAGCAAAAAAATCTGAAGACTTTAAAGATCCCTACAGATCAGGATTTGATGGTGTTTAAAAGGAATCAAATGGAGCTAGCATTTTGATTCAAGTTTAAAAAAGACAGTACCAGTTTGTTTCCATTACCAGATCCTGGGCTCATTAAACTGTACTATACAATATATTGTTGCTATAATGGGTTCAAATGAAAAGCTACATATTGGCATCCATTTATTGTTTACATTTTATGTTCATACATACAGTATGTACACATTCCCACCTTGCAGCTGCACTATAATTACATTCAGCCATTGAGCTGCTGCACTGGAGCAGCTGGAGGTTGATTACTTTGCTCGAGGGTACCTTTCAGTGTAAACAGTTTAGTATGTTTTCCGAGGACTTTTTTTGCCACCTTCGTTTAGTGTGAGTTCGTAAGTAGATGGAAGAAAAGAAACATTCAAACTAGCAGACTATAAGGAAGAGGATGATGCCATTTTCCTTATTCTGTTCCCAACCAGTCCATCTTCCATTCTCTATACGTTTTTCTTTATATTGTTTGCGCTGTTTATGTGTGGGACACAAACTCCTGGAATGGCACAGGATGTCACATGAGTGTTCACTCTCATGAGCACTTAGTTTATCACTGAAGCCAGGGGAAGTTTCTAAAACACATCAGCTGTTGAATGCAGAAACCTGAGAATTGATTGCAACATAGTTTGAGGAACTTTCATTAAACTGAATGGGGCGATGCTCTGGAACAGTGTATCCATATTGGTCCATTGAGGGACAGCATATGTCCTCCCCCTGCTGGCTGTGTAGTGCCTATAAAGAATCCTCCAGTCATACATACGGTCCAGTGGGGATGGTGGTACCTGGTGAAATGGATGAAAAAGGTTATTATTCAATATATACAGATAGATAGATAGATAGATTGCCTCAGACCCCTGTTTACTGGGTGGATCTAGAGATATGTACTAAACCGTCATTCAGTCTTTCTATCCTGATTCTTCTAGGTGAATTGAGGAATCACTTTAATCAAACTTTATAAGCCACTTTCCTCAATTTGCCCTCCTGGCAATTGCAGTTGAACTGCGTTAGTAACAGTGTGTGTTGTAATAGATCAGTAATGGTGTGTGTTTCTGTGCATTTTTTTCCCCCCAGAGTGTCTCTTCATCTTTCCCTGCCAGTGGAACTACAGGCCTGATCACTGTATGTATGGGAGTAACTGTAAAGGGGCTGAAGAGGAGGGTGTGTCCATCCTCCATGGCAACCGTGGAGTGTACCATGATGACAAGCAGCCGGCCTTTAAAGTGGTCTACGATGCAATACGTGATGTGAGTGTTCCTGTAGGATATTTAGTTTTCACTGACACCATATGGTACTGATGCATAGCACCCTCTGTTGAACCCCACCCCCCACATCCATCCAGTGCAATGTGGATGTGGGTGTGATATGTGTGTACACACACTGAGCACTTTATTAGGAACCCCATAGTAATACTAGGTAGGGCCTCCCTTTACTCTCTTAACAACCTAAAAACATCCTGTTCCTGTGTGTGTATTTTATATATATATATATATATTACTTACAGTGTATATATTACTTACAGTGTGCTTTTATTGGTGTGGCAGCCACTAATAAGCCAACTTTGTATACAACTGTCTTTGATTTTGTGAGAGATTAGGGGTTAGGGTTAGGGTTATTTTCATCTGACTCTGGGTAATGCAAAGAAGCATATTTCCCAAAGTGTTGAATTGTTCCTTTAAGGACATGCGCTCAGAAAAAGAACTTTGAAGCTTTGAGTATTTTCTCTCCTGCTTGCATTAAACAATCTGGGTCAGTTTTTAAATTTAGAATTTGTTTTCTCCGGCAGCGGAGTCAGTTCCCCCTGCTCTGTTGAGATAAGCCTCTTAAAGATGAGCTGTGTCGTAATTTATGATTAACAGAGAACCCACCCTACCTCAACCCTGCTGACAGAATTTGTAAATACCATTTAGTTTGTGATATGTTCCATTAAAAACTATCAAAGTGAAACAGCTTTGGGACCAGAACTGACACAGGGTAATGTCTCTTTCCCCGCAGTTTCCCTTTGAGGACAACATGTTCCAGTCGCTCTTCTACCCCATTCAGACCAAGTTCCTTGACACAGTCAACACCCTGTGTGGTCGAATTCCTCAAGTCTTCCTCAAGCAGATAGAAAAGACCATGAAGAAGGTGTTTGAAGAGAAAGTGGTCCGACACGTCAGACCGCACAAATAACTGATGGAGAAATAGGACAGTGTTTTATCTGACAACACCAAGGACCGTCTATGTGTGAATTATGTGTCATACCAGCATCTCCCAGATAGAACTGGTGGCTCAGCGTTTGCAGTGTGTTCAACACATGACACTTCCTGGAAAAACGGTCTTATGAACATTATGATCCTCTAGTGATGGAATGGGTAATAAGCCTATGTATACAGAGAAGCATACAGTGCTGGTCAGTGATGCCGTAGAGTAGGTTTGCCTTATTGCCGTCTTAAACTTTTCATATCCCGATTATGTAGGTGGTGATGAAATGTATGATAATGTTGTAAAGATATGGTGGGGAAAAAAAGATTGCATGGATTCTTTTTTGTCAAGGAAAAAATAAAGTATCAGTTCTTCATCTCAAGTGTAAAAGCAAAATTGAAGGCATATTTTTGTCAACCGAGTGTTTAACAAAGGTATCTGTCTTCTTTATTTTTCACCGTGAACATATCTTCTAAACAAGTTGACTTTGGACTTTGGAGAGCTTTACTACTTCGAGTAGTAGATTCATAAACCACTCCTTTAAAATCATGTGAATGTTTTACCAGCAAATAACTTGAAATGTGTGCCTGTGTGAATGAGAAGAGCTGTGAGTTACTGGTCTGTTCTGCAGTTTCTAAATGCCACTGACAGTATTAAATACAGTACAACAGAGGAAATATGGACTTTGATGTTACACACTGAATGTTAAAATGCACTTTCATGACGAAATTAGGACTGGATGGTTGTTTGTACACATGCCGACATTAGATGCTACACTGTCCACACTGTCCGAGAAAACGAATACCAAAAGTGCTTGCGTTTAAAAAAAAAGTTAAATGGTTAAAAAAGTGACATACTGCATCCTACAGCTGATTATGTGCCATACAAATATTCGTGTCTGCCATGTTTACTGTTACAAGGAAATGAGTGGACTGGGCGTGTGTGTTTCAGAGGGTATCTTAGTTTGCAATATGATGTATGTTATGTTGTGAACACTTGGGTCATATGTTTTAGCAACACTTCTTTAAATCTAGTGCGATGTTTTAAACATATCAAATCATTCAAACTGGAAACTGAAAATGGCTGTACAGCCATCATGTGTTTCTAAATAAAACAATGCAATACTGAGCCTGCTTCAGCCTCATTTACACAGGCAATGTATAGGAATTGTAATTCATGAAAGCAATACAAATGGATGAAATGCATTTTCCTCAAAACTGTATGTCACTTACAGTGTGAGGACATATGTTTCAGGTACATGCTGTATATGAAAGTGACTTTTGCATCATAACACTAAAGATCTGTTTTGACATTAATATATCATTTATGTTTATTTTAATACTATAACATCATAAAATAATCATTTGCCAATGCTTTGAAACCACAGGATATTACCTGAATTTACCAGTCTGTGGTCCACAAGTAGACTGACAGGTTGGTACAAAGTCCCCCAATTCTGTCCCTTTAGGTTTTAAAAAAAATGTAGTTCCTTAACCCCAGTTTCAGTTCCTTATTCCATAAAATACCTGTAAAAAATATACAGTAACATGGTAAATGTAGTTCCTTAAGCCCAGTTAACAGTTCCTAATTCTATAAAATATCTTTAAAAAATATATGGCCACAAGTCTGTAGACTTTGTGTGTGTGTGTGTGTGTGTGTGTGTGTGTGTGTGTATGTATGTATTAAATCCAATTAATTTTATAAGGTAGGCAGAGATGAGGTAGCACAGTAGAAAACAGAGGTGTAAACATGCATACATATAAAATACATTTCTACATTTTATACAAACATACATACATTTTTCATATTTAATGTATTTGTGTTTCACGATTATTCTTATCTATTTGTTGCTGTATTATTTCATGTATTTGGTTTTATTTACTCCTAAATTTTAGGAGAAATTACTCCATTCATGAGATTATTTTGTTCTGCTGTGTCCTGTCTGTTGCTGAACAGGCAGTGACCTCACGGCGCCATATTAAAATACTCCCTCCTCTTTGCCTGTGAGATCGTAGCTTAGCAGCAGCAGCTAGCCGCCAGTCTGCTTTTTTATGTCCACAGGACTGACAGAGGGCAACGGCGTGATGGAAATTGACTCGCTTCAAGAGGCGCTCAGAGGTCACTTCAGCTTATTTCGATAGTTTTTGTGTTCTCTGAGACCACGTGCTATACGTGTGCTTCCGTAATTGTGAAATAATAAAAAGTAAACGGATTGTACCTCACAGGCTAATGTCGCTAGCTACCTAGCTAGCTTCTACTCAGGACTAGCATTAGATAACGCTAACATTACAAGCGGTTTCGCGGAAATTGTTAGCTGTCTGTTTAATGGGTTAGCCATTCAAGAAAGCTGCTTTTCTTTATCCCTTCTTTCAAAGGTGTATGTATCAGCCCTCGTTATCTGACAGTTTTCTAATCTTTCTAATATCTTTGGCTGAGATAAAGAAACTGGTCATTGTCACCGGCTATTGGTTGACTGTGCCGGCTACGGTCTTGCGGCTAACTGAACATGCCAGCCCGTGTGCTAAACTGAAGCTAGTTATAGCTAGCTAGCAAGCGACCCAGCTAGACTGTTAGCAACAGTTGCCCGCTGCGTTATGGGAATAGCTACCGTTAATTAGCATGTGATCGTCTTCAGCCCAAGTGTCGTTAAGGACCTGCTAACAAGCCTTGTTTAGTTGCCTGAACTAGGAACTAGGTAACCACTGTAGGTAGTTAAAACATCAAGGCTTTACATAATAGTTATAAAAACTGTTGGTTGAGGTAGGACACATGAAAGCCTGATAATCTCTGATCTGGCTCTAACACAATGTAAATTAATGTTTATTTACTCTGTGGTTTATTTTTCTCCTCTTAGACTTTGATAAGAAAGTAAAGAAGGAGGCATCTCCTCTTCTGGAACAGTTTCTATGTCATATTGCCAAGACTGGAGAGACCATGTAAGTGAATATTGCAGGCCTGACTAATTTCCCTGTCCTTACTACTACTACTACTACTGCTACTACTACTGCTGCTCCTACACACACACACTTTTTCTCTTCTGGTAGTAATTTTTAAATTGATTATAAATTTATTAATACCTTTTGTAGATGAGCTGTCCAAGAATAATTTTATATAGCTTTAACTTAAGTTATTATTGTTAGTGTTGTCTATACAGCATCTATAGATATAGGCTTTTGTCTAATTTTTAAGTTTTATTTTGTTCCTGTATTGTAATGTCTTATAGCAAACGTGTTGAGCCTTATTGTGCTTACTGTTTCCCTCTAGGGTTCAGTGGTCTCAATTTAAGAACTACTTCCTGTTTAAATTGGAGAAGGTGATGGATGACTTCAGAGCCTCAGCACCTGAGCAGAGAGGTCCTGCAAATCCCAACGTAGAGTCAATTCCATTTGAAGATATGAAGGAGAGAATTCTGAAGATTGTGAAGGGATACAACGGGTATGTGCCTTGTTAAAGTAGTACATTTCTGTTCTACAGTGATAGTGACAGGTTGACTGGATGAACCAAGACGTCACACAAAGCATGCCTGGTTTCCCTTGATGGGTAGCTTGCAAGAACAGGGCCTTGGAAAAGCTGTGCTTGACTCGTTTTATCCGCCCAGCTGTTTCAGTGTGGAGTGTAGGACCCCAGTGGCGTTCCATCTTCGTAATCGGTTACACTACCCATAGCTGACAGTGACATCATCTCTGATGCCATGTCATGGTGGTTGATTATGTCTAGAGTGCTACATAGGCATAAAAAGCACAAGCATTTTTTAGATCACCACCTGAATGATTTCCTACCTGCTATTTATTAATTCTGTTGCACTTTTCTTTTAAGAATTCCATTTACGATCCAGCGCTTGTGCGAGCTGCTCACAGAACCCAAGAGGAACTACACAGGAACAGATAAGTTTCTTCGAGGGGTGGAGAAGGTACGTCTGTGTGGTGTGGATATTTTTTAGCTTTATTATGTCATAAGCCTGAAACCTTCAGACACTCATTTGGCAATTCTCGTTTCCCTCCAGAATGTAATGGTGGTAAGCTGTGTACATCCAACCTCAGAGTAAGTGACATGTCCAGATGAGGCACTTACAATTACTAAATAATAACTTTAATATGGAATTGTAGGAATTATGTTTTCTCCTGGATTAAGAGCACTGTTTTTGTTTTTCTGATCTTTCTTATGCAGAAAAAATGGATGCAGTGCCGTCAATAGAATGAATGGAGTGATGCTTCCTGGGAACACATCTGCGTTTACAGAGAGGTTTGGAGACAGATTTGGTCCTTGATTCTAAAATTCCTGCATTTTAGATTATCATCATATAATATTTTCATTTTTATCAAAATGCTTTCTTTGCTCCTTTTTTATTTTTGTTGTTTTTTTTAATCAGGAAAGTGAACGGTCCAGGAACTCCCCGGCCGCTGAATCGACCGAAGGTGTCTCTGGCCAACTCACTAGCAGCTAATGGTCTGCCTGACAGTACAGACAACAAAGACCTCAACACAGAGCAAGAAGGCGACAAAGACTCCAGGTATGTTAGAAGGTACAATACACCAGAAAATCTATTATGCATGTTCAAAACCCCCCAAAAAAAAAACACCCATTGAAATCACACCCGTGTCTCCTGTTTCTCCTTTGTCAGCGAGGTTTCAGCATCGGGAGGCTCCCTGGGGAGCTCTGTGAAGAACAAACACCCAGACGCAGAAGAGGACATGGAAGCTGAGCAGCAGGAGGTGAAGAGACTTAAGTTCAGCAAGGATGAGGACGAAGAGGAAGATGAGGAGGACGAAGAGGAAGAGCAGGACGTGGACACACTCAGGCCTTCACATGCCGCCTGCCTCTCCAAAGAGGCAGAAGCCATGGTTCAAGAGGAAGAGGAAGAGGAGAAGGTCGGGTACAGCAAGGAGAATGAAGCTTCCAGCAGTGCTGCTGCTACTGAAGACCAAGGCAGGTTTTTTTTTTTTTTTTTTTTTTTAAACATACACTGTGTGTAATTGGTTGTTGGTTTGTATGTGATGCTTTTTGCGATGCTGAGGCTACAGAGCTAGAAACACGTAGTAATACTGGAAGTGCACAGGCTTTAATCTCTGCATATTTTTTGGCCACATAGAGTCAAATACAGCCCACAGGTAGACTAGGCAGATAAAGATTACAAGGTAATGGACCCAGTTACATTCAGTGGGAGATCTTAGGTGAAAAATCTCCCAAAGCAGTTCTCAAATGCTGAGAAATCAAAACAGAAGTGCCCTGAAGAAGATTCTGATTTCTTCTTGCACTTGTGGCTTTAATTTGAGATAATGAAAATATATGTATTGCAGTTTTGTACAATGTCTCATCTGAAAAGATTTTTCACTAGCTCTGTAGCTTTTGTTTTTTTTTTCCCCAGCAACAACATGCATCAATACTTTCCCACTGAAGGAACTGAAGCGTTAGCAACATTACTTGTGCTTGTTTGCAGGGAGGAAAATGTGAGAGGGCGAGACTTCATGTGGCATGAAGCATGTCAGCAGTGACAGTTCATTACGAGCTGGGCTGAAAAATTGTCAGTTAATTTAAATGATCATTAATGTCCCCTCACTGCACATCAATAATTATATTAGTGTTTACATTTTTTCAGAGCGCCTGGGTAACTGACAGTAAGCATGTCATGGCTTTAGCTCATGTGCTGCGTCGTCGTACTTGCTCAAATTGCAATAATGCCCTGCAGGCAGTGCAGTGGCCATTTGTTCTAACTAAACAGAAAAAAATACAGAAAAGATCTTGCTTTAAGCAACTGCAAATTACAGTCACTTTTATTTGGTGTAAATTAGGGGATAAGTTGTGACCTAATAATGTTTTCAGATTGTTGTGGTGATGTTTCACATGGATGAAGTGTTTGCCTGTTGTGTAATTTGACTCTCTTAGCTGCAGTTTAGGGCCGGCTCATTTCAGCCAGTGCTTTCAAAGTAATATGTGTCAAAACGAGCACAGATTCAGCTGTGACTCTGCCTTTCTCTCTCCCCTGTTATGGGAAAGTGTCAGTCAAAATCAAAAGATTAGCCAGTGGCGTCTGTGTCGAAAGCGCAGACTGTAGGTAGACGATAGAGCAAGACTGAAGATTTGCATTCTCATCAACATGCCTGACCAGTTTCAGCTGAAGTTGTATCAAGTGAATCAGTGCAAAAATGTTCAAGTTCATCTATCCCAGTAGAGACTGCTGTCATATTAAAGCCTGGTGTGGGCCGTCTTCATGCTCAGATATTAGATGTTAAGAGGCATATTACTCATCATCAATCCAATCAGTGTTACCCTGGTGGTATTCTGGACGTCTCTGCGGTAATGAGGGGAAACACTGAATCCATTTTGTTAGCTTATGTGAGTGAAGGTGACAGGTTTTCTTGAATGACAAATTTAGTAGAGTGCGTGATCCTTCTTGAAGTTTGTTGCCTGATAAGACGGCAAACAAAGCAGTCATTCATCTGTCTGAAGTTGTCTGGAACAGTCTGAACAAGTCTGGAGTCTTTGTTTTAACATTTCTCCTCTCTCTCTCTCTCTCTCTCTCTACAGAACCAACAAGCAGCACACAGGCCGAGGTGTGTGCAGGCTCAGGTCAGGAGGCGGAGCAGGCTGAGAGGGAGGTGCCGTGCGGATCCCAGGAGGAGGGCAGTGACATGGATCAGACAGAGCAGCAGGCGCCCGCAGGAGTCCTGGTGAGCCCCGAGACCAGCAGGGACAGTGAGGAGAGTAACAGTGACCCAGTCAGCAGCAGCAGCAGCAGTAGCAGCAGTGGTAGCAGCTGTAGCATAGAGGATAGTGCAGAAGCGGCCAGAGAAGACGTAGCTCTCGCTCCCTCCAGCAGTACGACTGAACCTCCCACAGAGGGCGCCATGGAAAGTGCCATCTTGAACACTGGGACCACTGAAGAGCCTATGGAGCAGGACTAGACTGAAGGCCCCCCTGCAGCCATGTGTGACCATAAACCAGCTTGTCCTTGAATCCAGCTTGACTGTCGCTGGGAATGAGGATAACTGCACCTCATACACAAGACAAAAGCCTCGTCCCGCTTTTGGACACTCCTCCAAAATGGCTACCTGGCATTGATGTGGGCATACAAATACATTTTCATTTGAAGTTATTTTTTTTTTTCTTTTAACTGGAATATTTTATTGATCTTCTTATCTTGTATTTTTAAGTTTCCCTTAAAAGGGGGTTGGTTTTAGCAGCCTTGAGTTTGTTTTCAGGATTTTTTTTTTTTTTTTTTTGCTTTCTATGGGGTTGTCACGGTGCTGTGGTGGTCTGGTTATTTTCTTATGCCACTCTTTCTAACCATTGGGCCATTGTGACAGGATTGGTGGTCTACGTTTTGTACCCTTTAAGCCCAGTGTACCACACTACCAGGGTCAGAACAGAGCCATACCAGGCCTCATTATTTATGAAATTGTTCAGAAATGAGCTACTACCACCATTTCAGCTCCTGACTGAAGCTCATGTTAAATATTCTTTAGTCAGGCAGTGACCTGAGCCTAACACCCCACCACTACTATGTTGTCACTCTACCAGGTTTCCACCAGGCTGTTGATTATTATATATTGTTTTAAAATTTACCTCTCCATCTGTGTGAGATGGGAGACCCATTTTTTTTTCTCCATTGTGTCCTTATATTACCTTAACCATATTTTTGCAAAGATACACTACCAATCCCACTGAACAATACTATGACATGCTACCTTGTAGAGGCGTTTTCTGTAAAACGATATATTTTGGATGCATAAAGCCAACATAATTTATATGATCATTTCAATTCACCAAGTTATTTTGGAGTATGTTTTTTGTTTTGTCTTCCAGTTGTAGTTTCCAAAACCAGCTGTAAGTACAAAGATGACCTCTGCTTTCTTTGTATCGTGATGTCACCATATAGTTTCACCGACCGACAGTTTCTGGTTCCAGTTCTACACCTGTTTCTGCAGCTGTACTTTTTGATATTTAGAATTTTAAATTTCTGTAAAGTAGATTTTTGTAGATTGTAATACAGTATGTGTTCACTGCCTTTGTGAAACCATATATAATTGTATAATTTCTGTGTATACTCTGAATGCTTTTGCTTTCAATGCGGTATTCAGAATGAGCAATAAATGTTAACATTTTTATGAGTGGTGGACTTGCTTACTTGCACACAGTAGCACGTTTATTCTCTTCACTCTGTGTACCATCATTGTCCATAATGTCCTCCTTGAATGTGCTGGACTGCGCTGGTTACAGCTGGATACAGTACTTATCAGCAGTGGTCTAACAGACCATTTTCATAGCAGATATTTTGACTTAGTAAATTTAATTATAACATACTTTGCAATCCATGCAGAGTAAGTTCCAGGGTCCTTGTATGGCCTATGCTGGCTGGAATGGCAACTGGGACTACTAATGTAGCTGATTCAATAATGTCATTAACGCCTGTGTTTTTTATGCCACGGAAAAGGCAGTTTCAGAGTTTCAAACATTTAGCTTTGAAACCACTCGTTTTCTGAGCTACTGTTTTGGACATGAACTATGAACGTACCACAGACTCTAAACCTGGTCAGTATTTCATGTAGTATGGAATTGGGACACAGTTTGAAAACTCCTTTTCTTGTTAATCGTAGTCCAGATGTGTTTTGGTGTTACAGATTCCTGCAAGGAGGCGGCACAGTGGAGCAGTGGTTAATACTGTTGCCTCACAGCGACGGCTTTGAATCTGGATCTGGGCTTATCTATGGAGTTTGCATACACCAGAGCTCAAAGAGGTGTTTCCTGTCGGTCAGTTCACAGCATCATCTGTCACTGCTGTCGTTTAACGGCTGAAATTTGCCCAGGCTCTCAGAGGAAATAAGAAGCGGACTACATTAATCCGTGCAGAACTGTTTAAACGGTGGACTTTGAAGACTTGTCTCCAGGGAGACAAATGCCAGGTCAGCGGGGATATTAAAAGCAGCTTGACATCAAATGATTTATAATCTGACCCCAGCTTTATGAACGGCAGACAGTATGGACAGAGGAGGATGATGACTTCAAGGTTTCACAGATTTTTTATCAGTGGGCTAAAAAAATAGCCGCTTGCGTCCTGACACAGTGACTGCTCAGTTCATGTGTCTTTACTACACTTGCAGAATTTGCTTCGGGCTCTAAATTAAATCTGTACTGTCTTCTGTGCCTGCAGCCTTGGGGAGCAGGACTGTATTAGCAGGGGATGAAATTTTAGATAGGTAAATACACCTGCCTGCTGTCAGATCTGCAACGAGAAAATCTGCCTCTGGCCTCCCTAAGACACTGTGGGGATATATCTTCTAATCACAGCAGAATTACTTAAAATTAAAACATAAAAACATTAACATTAACATTAAAACACATTCTTAAAACTACATATTGGTGTTTTACTCATCACTTTTCTGTACATGATAATAGTGTATATAGCAGCTGGAGCGACAGCTGCAATGAGTTAAGTGAAGTATTTAATGAAACCAGACAGTAAAATAACTATGAAATTAAACTCTCTCTCATTTCGCTGGCAACTCCCCCAGAGTCCCCAACAGTGGAACCTTTAGGGTCTCTGGACTTCACTTAAATCCCACTAGGCTGCTGTATGAAGTTAGACCTGAGCCTCATGCCCGCCTCAAGAGAAGAACTTTAAAATAGAAGTGTGGTCAGCAGCAGGGCAGAACAAATCACACTAATTGTCTTGAGTCGTCATGTTAAGTGGAAGCACTTCAGTGTTGGACACACTTTGTGACTTTGACAGGATTAAAAGAAGAAATACATCAAGTCTTCACAAAGTCATTATAACACAGGAGTTACTCTTTTAGTTGAAGTGCATCGCTGGTGAAATTTGAAACTATCACGTGGTTCAACAGGACTGTAAGTTCACGGTTCACCACCAGTCATGTCCTCCCCGACTGGGTCAGGCACTGCCACACGCAATCTCCGTGTCATCCAATAGAGGGTACTGTTTAGTTTCCAAGCCCGACCAAACATGCTTACAGCCTGCCCTGACATCAGAATGCAGGCTGAGTCCTCCTGCTCCTGTTAGTGAATGCAGGCTGTGACACATTCTGTACGCCTCCTTATACACTGCCTTGAATTGCCTGAAAAAGCACACGCAGACATCATGACCCCCTTCAACTCCATCCAGCGCTGTCCGCAGGATGAACCCTCGCTTGTCTAATTTTGTTTCTCTGGGAGAGCACTTCATAGCACACTGCCTGGGAATGCTTGTGAATGAGTACAAGATGAAGTAGCCATCTTTTTCCTTCACTCTCCAAATGCCAGGGAGAGTGTTAGTGTCCGATGCTGCTGCTTGGTTTAACCTGTGACACATTTGTCACGCCTCCTCAAAAACTTCAGACATCAGATCAACTCCCACGTGTCTCATTTCTCACAGGAAAAAAAAAAAGATTATCAGAATGATATAGGTCATGTGGCTTGTAAACTAACTTAGAATCTTGTGGTGACTTGGAAGGCACGCAATATGTGTTAAGAAAATAAACAAGGTGAGAAAGTGATTTTCTCTACTTTGCCTTAAAGGTTTGTTAGTGTCTCTGTTGGTGAATTTCAGGTCCTGGATCAGGTTGAGGTTGGTGTCAATGTTGAGTTACATTTTTCTGGCACACAGCAGGGTCAAACATTCTGAACTACTCTGACAAAATGGCAAACGCCAGCAGTGGGTGGGACGCTGTTCAGTATGTTGGCACACTGGAAAAGCCTGGAGGGGAAAAAACATTAATTTCCCCCCACTTCAAGAATACCAAGCACACCTAAAAAATGGAGGCAGCAGGGAGGCTCCACCGCAGGAGGCCTCCAGACAGCCTTCACAAGAACCGCTTAGCAAAAGTGGGGACAGTGAGAAATACTATGTAATGTTCTGAAATGGTCAGTGGAAAAAGGTGGAGATTGAATTATTCTGATGTTCAGGCTCCAGCTGGTTTGAGGGATGGATTTTTTATGGAGCTCAGTGTGGGGGTGGCATGCTCAGCGGGCACCGACCTCAGGTGGCTCCTGTTTGAATTTCCACTTCTCTGTCAGAATGGCATCATCACAGAGAAACAGAGACGGTAAGTGGAAGACTGCTTTGATTTAGTCGGTCTATTTGTGTCATTGCCTATGAGATCGGCTTCCAGTCCTGTCAACTGTGGCAAGTTGAAAAATTCATTCAAGACATTATACATTACATAAAGTGGTGACATCTATGGTTGGTAATAAAACGCCAGCTGTAAGCTTGGCAGGGGAAATCAGGACACTGCCAAAACAGAGATTGTGTATTTGATTTGTACAGAAATATTGCATATATATGCATAGAAATACTGTACTAAAAGAGGATATGAGCAAGCAACAGTCTAGAAAATGAATTCCAGCAACTGCCTTGTTAGCAAGAACAATGAGCCATTAAAAACCACGAGCTGCTTCACCAACTTTTCATGTAAGCCTCAGAATGATCAGAGAGCCTGTAGTATGAAGCCAGGGTATGCTGTCATGGTAACTAATGCTGCACATATAACCCTCTCCAGAACAGGTTAACTTCAGACGATCAGATCAAAACCTGTCAACAGCCTCATTACTGACCAATCAGATTGCTGGAAAAACTTCATTTAAATTGCACAAAGATTCTTTAGTCCTGACAGCGCTGATGCTTTTACTCTCTTATTCTTATCACTGCAGCTCACACTAACATGAGAAGACTCTGTGATGATAATTGGAAATAAAAACTAAACCCTCTGGTTTGTTCTATTAGAAAAATTATCCACAAACTGTTAAATATTTCCCTGATGATTATAAACGAACATTTCAGTCTAATTGACCTCATCGGTCATGGGCTACTTCTTCTCTTTCCTCTCCTCACTTTGGTCCAGACTGCACCATATCAAAAACTAATGCATGGGTTGTTATGAAATTTTATCCAGATTCCCACTGTGCACACATATGCAGTGAAATATCTCCACATGGATTACAGATTTTTGCATTACAGATATTCATGGCTCCTAGATGATGTATCCAGATGCCTTATGAATCCCAGCCTTTTCCTCTAAAAGCCACCAGGGGGTTGACATTTTTGATTTCCATCTAGCTCTGTCAGCAAATCAACATTTCAAATGTACAACACTTCTGCCGCTTTATGAATAAATACCAGCCACGCTAATGGCATTCTCACCAACCGGTTAGTCACTGGTAACATGCTAACATGCTGAACTAAGATGTGAACAGGGTTAATGTTATACCTGCTCAACATCAACATGTTAGCTTTGTCATGGTGAGGATGTGTCTGCACACTCTTGTTCTTGTTGGGTGGTAGGATGGAGGCAGTATTTGTCATATTGATGACACAGCTCAGGAAAATAAGGTCAAAATCAACAGTGAGTTCCTGTGCGGTACTTTCCAGAGCCAGAGCGACACCATGCAAACATATTAGCTGTGAGAGCTTTACCACCAAAAACCAGAATTTCTGTTTTGCTATTGTTAAGTTGCAGGAAATAGTGTGACATCTGTTTATGTCTTTAATGCACTCAGCGAGCTAAATGATGATGAGGTTTTCCCCTTTTTTTTGCCACAGTGATGTGCACTGTCTCATGCACCAGTCTACTTCTGGGTCTTTATAAATATAAGTAGATGTCCCTGTTCTGATGCTTAAGCAGTGACAAGTTTAACATTTTATTAATATCCATACTAAAACATCCATATAAAACAGGAAACATTACCAGTATTCATCAGGTTGTGGCCTTTCTGCAAGTTTACCACAGTCTAATGAAGTACACTAATTGACTTTGCTCACCATGTTGGCAGCATGGGGCCTGTTTGCTTCTCCCAGCCACCCAGCCTAATGGCACTGAAGGGTCTTGTTTATAACAGCCCCATGCTTTTAGAGGCCATTTCCAGAGATGCAACCTGCTCTTTGCGCCAGGTTGTAATAAGTGTGAATGGGGGACTAATAAAGGTACAATTACAGCAGTTGTGTGTGTACGTGGTGATACTGCTGTTGAGTGGGATTGTATATGTGCATCCTGCAGCTGAGGAGGAGGCAGGTTACTTAGATGCTTTATGATGAAGATGATAATGGATTGTTAGGCCACACTGGAGAGGCACATGGGAGAGTGTCTGTCTGAGCTGCCGCTATCCGTCCAAGCAAAAGCTGACATACAATAATTCTACAAGTCTGAGTATGTCTGACAACATAAAGTCATAAATAAATAAGAAAGTGACCGTGCTGTTTACACCAAATACAATTAATGTTTATTTATTCGAGCCCCTCGAAACCAGCTAAATGAAATAGACTCTTTTGCGATGGCCACTTAAAGAGTATTGATTTGACTTTCAGCTGGAAGGACATAAAGTTGAAATGTAGCTTGTGAGAACATACCACGGATAGTTGAAAACTGCAGCTGTGGGAGGCCAGAAAAAAAAACTGTGAGCCATAAGTACAGTTCATTCAACACAACAACAGACCTCTTGTCACATTTAGAGCTGCTTGTTGTATTCTAAATCAATAGGCAGTAAAGAAGAGTTACTCACCAAGCCCATCAACCAGCTGAGAGGTCTGGAGACCAGCATATTATGCCGACAGGGCTTGAATTACTAGTGCTACGTCATGGCACACACATTATAAATGAACAAGCAAGATGGAGATAGTAAATAATAAAGGCATCTAAACAGTAAAAGTCATGCCTTCCTAATATGTGAACTTCAGCCTTGCCTCTACAGAGATTTTAATAAATGCTAATGGTCAATAAAACCCCCACAAAACTGCATGCACACATGCACAGTTTGACAATAAGTACACACTATGTACCTCTGACTCAAACACACACAGTACATACATACACACATTTCTGTCCCTTAACAGGTAGACAGTCCTATTTTACTATGTGAACATTATGACTGAGTTCATTTTATCAAACGGACACTTTTTTCTTTTAGTCTACAGTTTGAGCACGTTTCTCTCTTTGCATCTGAAAATGATGTCTAAATGAAGTCTTTCAATTACAGCTTGTATCATGCTGAGATTTTAATTCCTTACTCCAGTGGTTCTCAAAGTGGAGCCCTTGGGGTGGGAGCATCCTTTGAAAATGAAGAACAGTTTAATTTCTCCATCATTTCCTGCAGCACATTACATTGTTAGCTTGTAGGAGTTTCAGATGTGCCAATGCCAATGTAATCTTTTGCGTAGAAGAAGTCTGACGTGGTCCAAACAATCATCTTAGGCTTTGAAAGGCTCAAAGCTGTGTACATTATGTTGTTATAAAGCAGACCTTCAGCTAGGAGGTAAAAACACTCAATAGCAAAATTTCTTTTCGGCAAAGGTCAAGTTACTAAGTGGTATATTTTGCAGCCTCACTTCAAGAATCAAGCTGATGAAATCCCCTGGAGGCTGCAATGTCCACTATACTATAACAACATGCTGACAACTCACTCACTGAGAATAGTACTTTAAAGTTTGTCCCAAGGGAGGGCAACAGAAAGGCCAAGGCATCATTAAAGGAACTGTTTGACATTTGGGAAATGCACTTGTTCCCTTTCTTGCCAAGGTTGGAAGCGACAATCAATACCAATCTCCCATCTGGCTGTTAAGTATGGAACAGGAGCCAGGAAGTGATTTGCCTTGCTTAACATAAAGACTAGAGGCAGGGGAAATCATCATTTGTCCAAAGTTCAAAAACATGCCTACAAACACCTCTAAAGCTCATAACTGACATGCTCTATCTTGTTTTATTCATCCCATACTTAAACAGACATAAAAATATCACGTTGTGGTGTAACTATTTCTTGGCGACCAGCACTAATCAGCTGTTCACCATCTAGCTGCAACTTCATACTAGCACCAGTTCAGAGTAGTATCCATTTTCTCATCTAACTCTTGGCAAGAAACCTGATATGCGTTTTCCCCAAACCTGTGAGATTCTTATCCTCTTGGAAGTTTACACACAATCTGCCAGTTAGAAACAGAGGTTTGTCTATTGTGCAGAAAGTTAACCAGAAATTTGTGGGTTCATGGTCTGGGGAGCATGCATTGGCTCAGTAAATTTCATGGCAATTAGAGTTTTCTTAGGTTTGCAATGCGTTTTCTCTTGATAGTGGTACAAGATGAAAGGTCAGGAGGTTACCCAAAACATTACAGGCCCGTGAAATGGTATTGTGCCTATTAATGCTGCAACAGGTCTGCATTGATACTGTACTGTTTTCCAAGAGGTTCATTGGATCTTCTTAGAATCATTCTTTTGGCCTTTGAATGTTCATAGAGTGTTTCACAGCAATAAGATTAGTAGTTGTCCAATTATCCTGCTCTGGACTGAAGGTTTAATTCTGATAATCTTGAAATTTTGATATCAACAGTAGTAGGAGGGAGGTTTTCGCCAGGTTTTAAGAAAGACTCTCTAAAATGTGCTACTCAGACAGCGACAAAAAGCTGTTTTGACATTTGAACACCCGACATTTCAAAACGTACACCCACACAGACAGAACCTCCCAAAGTTTTTAAGCCAGCACATTGTTTTATCTGTATAAAAGTCTCTGTATCTGAAACTCCAACCTAGCTGTGTTTTTCCTGCAGTCAGCCTGTTGTGACAGTGCTGTACTTAACACTTAATGATGTAGGTGTTATCAAGCACCTCACTCTCAGACTCTTTGAACATGAGCACTGATACACTCTGCACACGGGTGAGATAACTCCCTCAGATCCAGTGGGAGATGTGGTGGTACAGAGGAAGGACAGCATGTCTTTCCCTCTCAGTCTCCTTTTTCTCCCCTTCCTTGTTCAGTTGCCGCCATCCTGCTGACTGAAACCTATAATTTAGAATGTGTATAATGGATAAATTAGCTGTCAACCAATAAATCTGCAGAAAGGGAGCCATAGAGGTTCATGCAATCTGACCCAGGAAACTGCACTGTGAGAATAGTTGAGCAGAGAGGGACGAGCTGTGGGAGGACGGACCGCTGTGAGTTATGGCTCCACTGGGTCATAAAAAAAAAAACACAAGCAAAGGGGCCTTTGAAGTTAACAAGACCATGCAAGGGTCAAATACGTAGTTAGAGACATTTATGCGTCTTTGGCATTCAAAGAGTCAGATTGCATTTTGAATTCAGTGTGTACAAATGAAGTAGGAAAGTTGGGGAAAATTCCCCACTCCCCCCCAAAAAAACAAGACAAAGGAACAATCAAAAAAAAAAAAAAAAAAAAAAACTATCAATTTTTTCATTACAGTTTGCAGAATACCTAGTACCCTGTTTCCTACAAAAATACATCAGGCTTAGTTTCTGCTCAGTGAAGAATTATATTTCTGGGTTCATTTGTAACTATGTTCTGTGTCTTTTCATTTTTGAAAGCGAGTCCTGTTCCTACCCGGCCTCTGTCTGGTTAAGGGGAAGGTTATGTGACACACCCGCTCCTCTAGCTGGCAGGATACATGCTGCCTTATTGCCTGTCCTGACCTTTTAGTCAAAGTGTAAAGAAATGGCTCAAAGACAGAAGCATTAACAGGCCTGGCTACAGATAATCACTGTGCCATCGTACGCTTGTTTCAGGCTACTGTGAAGGTCACTTAGAGTTAATGGGGAATCTGAACTTTCCAGTCATGTTTTCTTCTTTACCTTTTAAGTCTCATACTTTATTATTTTTTTATTTCTCTCTTTATTTCTCTTTTGTTTCTTAAGATCTACAGACCTGGTTGCCATCAAAGTTTTTTAAATTTCATCCAATACTTCAGTTTATGATTAGTCTGTGTTTGATGCTAATTATCACAATAACTAATGAACTAATGTTACTGCTAAAAAAAAAAATCTGCATGCTAGCACTGTCATTGTGTGCATCTAAGGATGCTGACATTGGTATTCAGCTCAAAGCACCACTGTGCTGGCAGTTAATTTTTCAATTACAATTAGAAATGAACCAAAGGGCATCAAACTATCCTTTGCCTTTGTTTCATTTCATTTCATTTCATTTCATTTCAGTCAGTGATATCAGTAAAAAGCTCTCCTTCCTTAACTTATAACCTAAGTTGTTTTTGTTTGGACGTGTACACAATGGTTTGGCTTGACAGGATGGTACTCAGTGGCTGCATGATCAATATTTTGCTTCTGATCACATACTACATTCAAACTGATAGGTCAGGTTGGTACATGTTTTCCAGGCTTGTGCACATTTCTATCGTTTCTTCTGTAGGTAAAAAAAAACAAAAAAACGTTGCTGTGTTCTTTTCCTGCCATTAATCATTGTAATGTTTCTGTGTTTTTCTGTCTTGTACTTGCAATAAATCAGAATAGCTTGTGAATTTTATTATTCATTTTATGTATGTGATATATTTAGTTAGCTTTGGAGGCTTTCTCATTTATTCCTGCTGTCACATATGATTTCACAGCAAACACATTGTTCTGGACTGAAATAAGAGCGATAAAATACTGCAAAATACAATGAGGTTGTCACTTCTTAAAAATAATCCCAAGCTGATCAGACACTTGTATTTCATTGTTGCCAAGTTTGCAGGCAGAATGAAATATGAAGTCAGTCAAAATGCAGATGAGAGTAATTTATAGTTCTTTGCAGAGCCTTGCATAAGCTCAAAGGGGTTTGCACTGTCCCATTCCAAAGCTCACTCACACAAAATGCTGCTTGTTTTCACAATCACAAAGAAAAAATGAGCAAAAATAATGTTGTTTCACACATAATTTTGTCTAATAGGACGTCAATGAATCATACACTGTTGCCCAAAAAGTTGGAATAATGTTGTTTTCAGACACATTCCTCTTTTTATTCCGATTTATACACATCAGTAATCACATTGGAAGAGACTGATCAATAAAGTTTTGAGAAGATATACACTTTATCTATCTAAGCATAAATCACACTGTCACAATCATTTCATGAGAAGGGGTAAATATATATTTCATTCCAACTTTGTGGGCAACAGTATATTTGAGGTAATTCGATTTTTTTTTTTAAAAGAACATTATTTTAGTTAGTTTTATTTACAAAAATTATACCTTTTCTTCTCTCCAAGGGTAAGATAAATCCATTGCTGTTCATATCTAGCAAGGTTATCACAGTAATCTTAATACCGTTGGCTTAAACCGCTGATCAGTCAAGGTCAGGCTGATCGCTCTGAATACGAATATCAAACCAGAGAGAGAGTGGTGCAGTGTACTATTGTGTGTCTGTGTGCATCTGTGTGTCAATCGCGGAATCTTTTCCGCGATTGACAATACGAAGCGCTTTACAGGGGCAGGAAAGATTCCCCTGTCGGGAGGCCTCCCTATGTGCCGACGCCAGACTTCAACATGTCTTCCTCACTGTTTCTTCAAGCACTGGAACGAGGCCTGAACTGTAGCGTCCCCTCTAGTGTCTTTGACATGGTTTCTAAAACATAGTGAAAGCTTTCTCTACCATCTGTAAGCATCTTTTCAGGTTTGCCTTCTGAAATGGCTGTCACTCTGCTCACATTTGTTTATAAAGATCAGCAATTCTACTTCAAGACAAGGCCTGTTATCCTTAAGACCTTCTCTTTCATTCAGCCCATGACAATGTCTCATTTCAAGTATGTCAATATCACATAGCTCAGCTGGAGCAAATTAATCATTATTGTTCAATCTGGTAAACTTTACACGTCTATTAGGTTTTCACCGTGGTCACTGCGTTCATCATTACCACTAGATGGAAAATGAAGCAAATATACCCAAACTGGGTGCATCTTTACAGTTGTCTGAGCTATCTGAGTCGTCTCTCTGCCAGGCTTCCTTCCCTTACCCTGTCCACCACGCAATTTAAAAAAAAAAAAAAAGAGGTACGAACCCTTAACACTTAAACCTGACCCAAATAACCCAACGTCGCTTGGTACTGCAGTGAATCTTGTCCGCGATTGACTGTACGAAGCACTTTACAGTGGCGGGAAAAATTCCTCTGCCGCTGATCAGGCCTCCCTATGTGCCGACGCCAAAGGATCGCAAAACTTTTCCTCACAGCACCTACTTCAACCCAGAAAGGTCCTACTCCTAAATAAAAGGTTCTAATTGACAGAGAACTTACACTTTGGGAGCAATGTGTTCAACAGACAACGTAAAAGTAAACAGCATGGATAAAAAGACTAACACCATCACTGGAAGTTCAGCCACAGAGTAAAGCCTCAGTTCACTCATAATCAAACTAAAGCAGCTACAGAATCATTTAAGCAGAATTTATGGTCTGTCCAAACTTCAACATGTCTTCCTCACTCGGTTCTTTCAGGAACTGGAACGAGGCCTTAACTGTGACTTCCCCTCTAGTGTCTTTGACATGGTTTCTAAAACATAGCGAAAGGTCTCTCTACCATCTGTAAACATCTTTTCAGGTTTGCCTTCTGAAATGGCTGTCACTCTGCTCACATTTGTTTTATAAAGATCAGCAATTCTACTTCAAGACAAAGCCTGTTTCCTTAAGACCTCTTTCATTCAGCCCATGACAATGTCTCATTTCAAATATGTCAATATCACATAGCTCAGCTGGAGCAAATTAATCATTATTGTTCAATCTGGTAAACGTGACACATCTAATAGGTTTTCACAGTGGTCACTACATTCATCATCACCACTAGATGGAAAATGAAGCAAATATACCCAAACTGGGTGCATCTTTACAGTCTGAGCTATCTGAGTCGCCTCTCTGCCAGGCTTCCTTCCCTTACCCTGTCCACCACGCAATTAAAAAAAATAAAAAATTTTACGAACCCTTAAAATTTAAACCTGACCCAAATAACCCAACGTCGCTTGGTACTGCAGTGAATCTTGTCCGCGATTGACAGTACGAAGTGCTTTACAGGGGCGGGAAAAATTCCCCTGTCGGGAGGCCTCCCTATGTGCCGACGCCAAAAAATGTACGAATCGCAAAACTTTTCCTCACTGCACCTACTTCAACCCAGAAAGGTCCTACTCCTGTCTCCCCTTGGAATGAAACCTGGCAGAGCGAGACGAGCCAGTGTTTGACCTCAAAGTCCAACTCACCCTGCCTGAACAATAAAGCTATCAAAATTTGGCTGGTGATGATGGACAGCAGTGCAACTATGCTCAGGACACAGGCTGAATACTATTAAACACCAACTCTTACTTAGGAGGATCCCCAATCGATCGACGTCAGACCTGCCATGTACCCTCCAAAATTTAATGATGGAAAACTTAACAACTTACTGACCTAACAATGACTTTACTCAATATCAAAAAAAAATGTGATCACAAATCTATCTCAGATGCCAGTAAAGATTTTAAATGCATTCATGAAACATCATCCATGGGCTGAATGACCACTTCAGAAAGCCAATATCAGAAAGATATTTACAAAGTTGACAAACTTTTGTTTGCTCTTTTCCTGAGCCCATCTCCTCTTGAGGCATCACAAGTGAAGAGCTGGTAAAACTTTGGTTCCAAAAACAGAGTTAATAAATGGTCACAGTCTATTTAATCAGCACTTGAGCTTCACTATGCAGAAGATCAGCCCATCCACCTCCTAGATGCAGCAGACTCACTTCCTAGTCATGTCCTGTAGTTTGAAGAGCAGCTTGCAAGCTTGTGAAATGCGGGCTGCAGCATTCCTTCAGAGATGAGGTCCGGAGATCTAGGCGCTGTCCAGGGCTCGGTAGAGGAGGTCAGGCCACAACATTCCCCTTCCAGCCCTCCTCAAGGTTGGACATATGACTAAAACAGAGAAAAACAATCATTAGTAATAAGTAAAAAGCAAACAGACTAAATCAAACCTTCAACATGACCTCAGATCTCACCTTTGGTTGCCACTCTCTCACTTCATCTGACTCTGGTGTCTGCTGCTTTCACAGACTGTTGTGGAACAGTCCAGTGCATCCATCCCTGCAGGGTGGAAAGTCTGCTGGGAGTCTCCGAACTCATCTATCCATCAATCCATTAACTCTAAACTTCATCACATTCCAGTTCTGTATTGCCTATGGAACTCCTCTTCAGCATGTTCTGCTGTGGTGTTGTGATCTTCGCAAACCCTTCCACAGAGGCTCAGCAGTAATTAGCAAGTCCAATGTCCTGACGTACATGGAGAGAGTCTGAGAAGACGCTACTGTCTCCTACTGCACTTTACATCTTTTGCAGAATAATCATATCAACAGGTTGACAGCTCCATGTCTTGGGCTCAGAGACAGAAATGTCCAAATGTAAAGTAAAAAAAAAACAAAAAAAACAACAACAACAAAACAAATGATAAAGCGCTTCAGAGTACAAGCTTTTCTTCATCCAAGTGACAAATAAAAATTCACAATAACAAAAAAATCTACACAAAAGAATAGAAAAAAAATAGAAAAAAAAATGGAAAAATACACAAATATATAAAGTCAAACTAAAATAAATAACATGACGTATATAAATAGAAGGTTCTAATGGACAGAGAACTTACACTTCAGGAGCAATGTGTACAACAGACAGCGTAAAAGTAAACAGCATGGATAAAGAGACTAACACCATCACTGGAAGTTCAGCCACAGAATAAAGCCTCAGTTCACTCATAATCAAACTACAGCAGCTACAGAATCATTTAAGCAGAATTTATGGTCTGTCCAAACTTCAACATGTCTTCCTCACTCTGTTCTCTGAGGAACTGGAACGAGGCCTTAACTGTGTCTTCCCCTCTCGTGTCTTTGACATGGTTTTTAAACATAGTGAAAGGTCTCTCTACCATCTGTAAACATCTTTTCAGGTTTGCCTTCTGAAATGGCTGTCACTCTGCTCACATTTGTTTTGTAAAGATCAGCAATTCTACTTCAAGACAAAGCCTGTTATCCTTAAGACCTTCTCTTTCATTCAGCCCATGACAGTGTCTCATTTCAAGTATGTCAATATCACATAGCTCAGCTGGAGCAAATTAATTATTATTGTTCAATCTGGTAAACTTGACACATCTAATAGGTTTTCACAGTAGTCACTACGTTCATCATCACCACTAGATGGAAAATGAAGAAAATATACCCAAACTGGGTGCACCTTTACAGTTGTCTGAGCTATCTGAGTCGTCTCTCTGCCAGGCTTCCTTCACTTACCCTGTCCACCACGCAATAAAAAAAAAGAAAAAAAAAGTTACAAACCCTTAACACTTAAACCTGACCCAAATAACCCCACATCGCTTGGTACTGCAGTAAATTTTGTCCGCGATTGACAGTACGAAGTGCTTTACAGTGGCGGGAAAAATTCCCCTGTCGGGAGGCCTCCCTATGTGCCGACGCCAAAAAATGTAAGAATCGCAAAACTTTTCCTCACTGCACCTACTTCAACCCAGAAAGGTCCTACTCCTGTCTCCCCTTGGAACGAAACCTAGCAGAGCGAGACGAGCCAGTGTTTGACCTCAAAGTCCAACTCACCCTGCCTGTACAATAAAGCTTCTATCAAAATTTGGCTGGTGATGATGGACAGCAGTGCAACTATGCTCAGGACACAGGCTGAATAGTATTAAACACCAACTCTTACTTTGAAGGATCCCCAATCGATCGACATCAGAGCTGCCCCTGTACCTCCAACATTTAATAATGGAAAACTTAGCAACTTACTGGCCTAACAATGATTTTTACTCAATATCAAAAAGATGTGATCACAAATGTATCTCAGATGCCAATACAGATTTTAAATGCATTCATGAAACATCATCCATGGGCTGAATAACCACTTGAGAAAGCCAACATCAGAAAGACATTTACAACCAATGCATGAGATCAGAACCGCAACGTTCTATCAATAATTCCATTTAAACCAGTCATCTGTCTCCTTGCTCACACTCTACCTTTTTACCTCAGCAGTAATCACTTCTATAAACAGTAGACCTATGATGTACATATGTAAATATAAATATGAAGACATGTTTTTATTTTTTCTGATATTGAGGTATATGTTTAGTCTAAGGGGTGGGCATTGTAGGTTTTTTTTTTTTTATTATTCTATTTTTTTGTTTTAATTATAATTTGTCCAAAACAAAAAAAGAGTTTTTATCTTACTTCTGTCTTCCAACTCTTCTGCATTTTCTTCATTTGCTATTGGGAGTTTGATTGTAACTAAAAATTTTCCCTCCAGATTTTAATAAAGTTACTCTGATTATGACACATACAAAGATGATTGTGTTTGTTTCTGAATCTAAAAAAAAAAGAAAAAAAAAACAGCTGGACAATTCATTTATAACACATGATCTATGAGCTGAAAAACCACTTGAGAAAGCCAACATCACAGATCCAGCTGTATTTCGTTTGAACTTTCCTGAGACCGTCTCCTCTTGAGGCATCACAAGTGAAGAGCTGGTAAAACTTCAGTTCCAACAACAGAGTTAATAAATGGTCACAGTCTGTATTTAATCAGCACTTGAGCTTCACTACACAGAAAATCAGTCCATCCACCTCCTAGATGCAGCAGACTCACTTCCTGGTTGTGTCCTGTAGTTTGAAGAGCATCTTGCAGACTTGTGCAATGTGGGCTGCAACAGTCCTTCAGAGGTGAGGTCCGGAGATCTAGGCGCTGTCCAGGGCTCGGTAGAGGACGTCAGGCCACAACATTCCCCTTCCAGTCTTCCTCAAGGTTGGACATATGACTAAAACAGAGAAAAACAATCATTAGTAATAAGTAAAAAGCAAACAGACTAAATTAAACCTTCAACATGACCTCAGATCTCACCTTTGGTTGCCGCTCTCTCACTTCCTCTGACTCTGGTGTCTGCTGCTTTCACAGACTGTTGTGGAACAGTCCAGTGCATCCATCCCTGCAGGGTGGAAAGTCTGCTGGGAGTCTCCGAACTCATCTATCCATCAATCCATTAACTCTAAACTTCATCACATTCCAGTTCTGTACTGCCTGTGGAACTCCTCCTCAGCATGTTCTGCTGTGGTGTTGTGATCTTCGCAAACCCTTCCACATAGGCTCAGTAGTAATTAGCAAGTCCAATGTCCTGACGTACATGGAGACAGTCTGAGAAGACGCTACTGTCTCCTACTGCACTTTACACCTTTTGCAGAATAATCATATCAACAGGTTGACAGCTCCATGTCTTGGGCCCAGAGACAGAAAAGTCCAAAAGTAAAGGTTAAAAAAAACAAAAAACAAAAACAAAAACACAAATGATCAAACACTACAGAGTACATGGTTTTCTTCATCCAAGTGATAAAGTTAAATAAATTCAAAATAACAAAAAAAATCTACAATAAAGAATAGAGAACAAAAAATAGAAAACAAAAGAATAAAAAATACACAGAAATATATAAAGTCAAACTAAAATAAATAACATGACAAGTATATGAAAGGTTCTAAATGACAGAGAACTGACAATGTGTGCAACAGACAATGTAAAAGTAAATATTATGGATAAAGAGAGTAACACCATCACTGGAAGTTCAGCCACAGAATAAAGCCTCAGTTCACTCATAATCAAACTACAGCAGCTACAGAATCATTTAAGAAGAATTTATGTTCTGTCCAAACTTCAACATGTCTTCCTCACTGTTTCTTCAAGCACTGGAAAGAGGACTTAACTGTGTCTTCCCCTCTAGTGTCTTTGACATGGTTCCTAAAACATAGTGAAAGGTTTCTCTACCATATGTAAACATCTTTTCAGGTTTGCCTTCTGAAATGGCTGTCACTCTGCTCACATTTGTTTATAAAGATTAGCAATTCTAATTCAAGACAAAGCCTGTTTCCTTAAGACCTTCTCTTTCATTCAGCCCATGACTGTCTCATTTCAAGTATGTCAATATCACATAGCTCAGCTGGAACAAATTAATCATTATTGTTCAATCTGGTAAACTTGACACATCTATTAGGTTTTCACAGTGGTCACTGCGTTCATCATCACCACTAGATGGAAAATAAAGAAAATATACCCAAACTGGGTGCATCTTTACAGTCGTCTGAACTATCTGAGTCGTCTCTCTGCCAGGCTTCCATCCCTTACCCTGTCCCTGTCCACCACGCAATAAAAAAAAAAATAAAAAAAAAGGTACGAACCCTTAACATTTAAACCTGACCCAAACAACCCCACGTCACTTGATACTGCAGTGAATCTTGTCCGCGATTGACCATACAAAGCGCTTTACAGGGGCGGGAAAAATTCCCGTTGGGAGGCCTCCCTATGTGTCGACGCCAAAAAATGTAAGAATCGCAAAACTTTTCCTCACCGCACCTACTTTAACCCAGAAAGGTCCTACTCCTGTCTCCCCTTGGAACGAAACCTGGCAGAGCGAGACGAGCCAGTGTTTGACCTCAAAGTCCAACTCACCCTCTCTGTACAATAAAGCTTCTATCAAAATTTGGCTGGTGATGATGGACAGCAGTGCAACTATGCTCAGGACACAGGCTGAATACTATTAAACACCAACTCTTACTTTGGAGGATCCCCAATCGATCGACGTCAGACCTGCCGTGTACCCTCCAAAATTTAATGATGGAAAACTTAGCAACTTACTGACCTAACAATGATTTTACTCAATATCAAAAAAATGTGATCACAAATGTATCTCAGATGCCAGTACAGGTTTTAAATGCATTCATGAAACATCATCCATGGGCTGAATAACCACTTGAGAAAGCCAACATCAGAAAGACATTTACAACCAATGCATGAGATCAGAACAGCAATGTTCTATCAATAATTCCATTTAAACCAGTCATCAGTCTCCTTGCTCACACTCTACCTTTTTACATCAACAGTAATCACTTCTATAAACAGTAGACCTATGATGTACATATGTAAATATAAATATAAATATGAAGACATGTTTATTTTTTTCTGATATTGGGGTATATGTTTATTATAAGAGGTGGGAATTTTAGCTTTTTTCATCTAATTGTTTTTTTATTTAAATTTGTCTAAAAAAATGTTTTTATCTTACTTCTGTCTTCTAACTCTTCTGCATTTTCTTCATTTTCCATTGGGAGTTTGATTGTAACTAAAAGAATTTCCCTTCAGATATTAATAAAGTTTCTCTGATTCTGACATATACACAGAAGACTGTTTGTTTCTGAATTTAACAAAAAAAACCAAAAGAAAAAAGTTGGACAATTCATTCATAACATGATCTATGAGCTGAAAAACCACTTGAGAAAGCCAACATCACAGATCCAGCTGTGTTTTGTTTGCACTTTCCTGAGGCCGTGTCCTCTTGAGGCATCACAAGTGAAGGGCTGATAAAACTTCGGTTCCAATAACAGAGTTAATCTGTGCTTAATCAGCACTTGAGCTTCACTACACAGAAAATCAGTCCATCCACCTCCTAGATGCAGCAGACTCACTTCCTGGTTGTGCCCTGTAGTTTGAAGAGCAGCTTACAGACTTGTGCAATGTGGGCTGCAACAGTCCTTCAGAGGTGAGGTCCAGAGATCTAGGCGCTGTCCAGGGCTTGGTGGATCAGGTCAGGTCACAACGTTCCCCTTCCAGTCTTCCTCAAGGTTGGACATATGACTCAAACTGAGAAAAAAAAAACAATCATTAGTAATAAGTAAAAAGCAAACAGACTTAAGTAAAAAGCAAACAGACTAAAGCAAACCATCAACATGACCTCAGATCTCACCTTTGGTTGCTGCCCTCTCACTTCCTCTGACTCTGTTGTGTGCTGCTTTCACAGACTGTTGTGGAACAGTCCAGTGCATCCATCCCTGCAGGGTGGAAAGTCTGCTGGGAGTCTCCGAACTCATCTATCCATCAGTCCATTAACTCAAAACTTCATCACATTCCAGTTCTGTATTGCCTGTGGAACTCCTCCTCAGCATGTTCGGCCTTGGTCTTGTGATTTTTCCAAACCCTTCCACAGAGGCTCAGCAGTAATTAGTAAGGCCAATGTCCTGACATACATGGAGACAGTCTGAGAAGACGCTGTTGTCTTCTACTACACTTTATACCTTTTGCGGACTAATCGTAGCAACAGGTTGACTGCTCCATGTCTTGGGCTCAGAGACAGAAAAGTCCAAATGTAAAGTTAAAAAAAAAAAAAAAAACAAACACAAATGATCAAACACTACAGAGTACAAGGTTTTCTTCATCAAGTGTTAAAGTTAAATAAATTCACAATAACAAAACAATCTACAAAAAAGAATAGAAAACAAAAAATAGAAAAAGAATAAAAGAATAAAAAAAATACACAGAAATATATAAAGTCAAACTAAAATAAATAACATGACATATATAAATAAAAGGTACTAATGGACAGAGAACTTACACTTTTGGAGCAATGTGTGCAACAGACAACGTAAAAGTAAACGGATAAGGATAAGATAAGATAACACCATCACTGGAAGTTCAGCCACAGAATAAAGCCTCAGTTCACTCATAATCAAACTAAAGCAGCTACAGAATCATTTAAGCAGAATTTATGGTCTGTCCAAACTTCAACATGTCTTCCTCACTCGGTTCTTTCAGGAACTGGAACAAGGCCTTAACTGTGACTTCCCCTCTAGTGTCTTTGACATGGTTTCTAAAACACAGTGAAAGGTCTCTCTACCATCTGTAAACATCTTTTCAGGTTTGCCTTCTGAAATGGCTGTCACTCTGTTCACATTTGTTTTATAAAGATCAGCAATTCTACTTCATGACAAAGCCTGTTTCCTTAAGACCTCTTTCATTCAGCCCATGACAATGTCTCATTTCAAATATGTCAATATCACATAGCTCAGCTGGAGCAAATTAATCATTATTGTTCAATCTGGTAAACTTGACACATCTAATAGGTTTTCACAGTAGTCACTACGTTCATCATCACCACTAGATGGAAAATGAAGCAAATATACCCAAACTGGGTGCATCTTTACAGTCTGAGCTATCTGAGTCGTCTCTCTGCCAGGCTTCCTTCCCTTACCCTGTCCACCACGCAATTAAAAAAAAAAAAATTTACAAACCCTTAACATTTAAACCTGACCCAAATAACCCAACGTCGCTTGGTACTGCAGTGAATCTTGTCCGCGATTGACAGTACAAAGTGCTTTACAGGGGCGGGAAAAATTCCCCTGTCGGGAGGCCTCCCTATGTGCTGACGCCAAAAAATGTACGCAATCGCAAAACTTTTCCTCACTGCACCTACTTCAACCCAGAAAGGTCCTACTCCTGTCTCCCCTTGGAACAAAACCTGGCAGAGCGAGACGAGCCAGTGTTTGACCTCAAAGTCCAACTCACCCTGCCTGTACAATAAAGCTTCTATCAAAATTTGGCTGGTGATGAACAGCAGTGCAACTATGCTCAGGACACAGGCTGAATACTATTAAACACCAACTCTTACTTTGAAGGATCCCCAATCGATCGACATCAGAGCTGCCCCTGTACCTCCACCATTTAATGATGGAAAACTTAGCAACTTATTGACCTAACAATGATTTTACTCAATAGCAAAAAAAAAATGTGATCACTAATGTATCTCAGATGCCAATACAGGTTTTAAATGCATTCATGAAACATCATCCATGGGCTGAATAACTGTTTGAGAAAGCCAACATCAGAAAGGCATTTACAACCAATGCATGAGATCAGAACAGCAATGTTCTATCAATAATTCCATTTAAACCAGTCATCTGTCTCCTTGCTCACACTCTACCTTTTTACCTCAACAGTAATCACTTCTATAAACAGTAGACCTATGATATACATATGTAAACATAAATATGAAGACATGTTTTTATTTTTTCTGATATTGAGGTATATGTTTATTCTAAGGGGTGGGCATTGTAGGTTTTTTTTTAATTCTATTTTTTGTTTTAATTATAATTTGCCCAAAAAAAAAAAAAAAAGTTTCTATCTTACTTCTGTCTTCCAACTCTTCTGCATTTTCTTCATTTTCCATTGGGAGTTTGATTGTAACTAAAAATTTTCCCTCCAGATATTAATAAAGTTACTCTGATTATGACACATACAAAGATGATTGTTTGTTTCTGAATCTAAGAAAAAAGCAAAAAAACAATTGGACAATTCATAACACATGATCTATGAGCTGAAAAACCACTTGAGAAAGCCAACATCACAGATCCAGCTGTATTTCGTTTGAACTTTCCTGAGACCGTCTCCTCTTGAGGCATCACAAGTGAAGAGCTGGTAAAACTTCAGTTCCAACAACAGAGTTAATAAATGGTCACAGTCTGTATTTAATCAGCACTTGAGCTTCACTAAATAGAAAATCAGCCCATCCACCTCCTAGATGCAGCAGACTCACTTCCTGGTCATGTCCTGTAGTTTGAAGAGCAGCTTACAGGCTTGTGCAATGTGGGCTGCAACAGTCCTTCAGAGGTGAGGCCCAGAGATCTAGGCGCTGTCCAGGGCTCGGTAGAGGAGGTCAGGCCACAACATTCCCCTTCCAGCCTTCCTCAAGTTTGGACATATGACTAAAACAGAGAAAAACAATCATTAGTAATAAGTAAAAAGCAAACAGACTAAATTAAAACTTCAACATGACTTCAGATCTCACCTTTGGTTGCCGCTCTCTCACTTCCCCTGACTCTGGTGTCTGCTGCTTTCACAGACTTTTGTGGAACAGTCCAGTGCATCCATCCCTGCAGGGTGGAAAGTCTGCTGGGAGTCTCCGAACTCATCTATCCATCAGTCCATTAACTCTAAACTTCATCACATTCCAGTTCTGTACTGCCTGTGGAACTCCTCCTCAGCATGTTCTGCTGTGGTGTTGTGATCTTCTCAAACCCTTCCACAGAGGCTCAGCAGTAATTAGCAAGTCCAATGTCCTGACGTACATGGAGAGAGTCTGAGAAGACGCTACTGTCTCCTACTGCACTTTACACCTTTTGCAGAATAATCATATCAACAGGTTGACAGCTCCATGTCTTCGGCTCAGAGACAGAAAAGTCCAAATGTAAAGGTTTTTAAAAAAAAAAAAAAAAAAAAAAAAGACACAAATGATCAAACACTACAGAGTACATGGTTTTCTTCATCCAAGTGATAAAGTTAAATAAATTCACAATAACAAAAAAAATCTACAATAAAGAATAGAGAACAAAAAATAGAAAACAAAAAAATAAAAAATACATAGAAATATATAAAGTCAAACTAAAATAACATGACAAGTATATGAAAAAGGTTCTAAATGACAGAACTGACAATTTTGGAGCAATGTGTGCAACAGACAATGTAAAAGTAATAATCACTCATCACTCATAATCGAGTTACAGCAGCTACAGAATCATTTAAGCAGAATTTATGTTCTGTCCAAACTTCAACATGTCTTCCTCACTGTTTTTTCAAGCACTGGAAAGAGGCCTTAACTGTGTCTTCCCCTCTAGTGTGTTTGACATGGTTTTTAAAACATAGTGAAAGGTTTCTCTACTATCTGTAAACATCTTTTCAGGTTTGCCTTCTGAAATGGCTGTCACTCTGCTCACATTTGTTTCTAAAGATTAGCAATTCTAATTCAAGAGAAAGCCTGTTTTCTTAAGACCTTCTCTTTCATTCAGCCCATGACAATGTCTCATTTCAAGTATGTCAATAGCACATAGCTCAGCTGGAGCAAATTAATCATTATTGTTCAACCTGGTAAACTTGACACGCCTATTAGGTTTTCACAGTGGTCACTGCGTTCATCATCACCACGTGATGGAAAATGAAGCAAATATACCCAAACTGGGTGCATCTTTACAGTCGTCTGAACTATCTGAGTCGTCTCTCTGCCAGGCTTCCTTCCCTTACCCTGTCCACCAATCAATTTAAAAAAAAAAAAAAAAAAAAAAGTACGAACCCTTAACATTTAAACCTGACCCAAATAACCCCACGTCACTTTATACTGCAGTGAATCTTGTCCGCGATTGACCATACAAAGCGCTTTACAGGGGCGGGAAAAATTCCCGTCGGGAGGCCTCCCTATGTGCCGACGCCAAAAAATGTAAGAATCGCAAAACTTTTCCTCACCGCACCTACTTTAACCCAGAAAGGTCCTACTCCTGTCTCCCCTTGGAACAAAACCTGGCAGAGCGAGACGAGCCAGTGTTTGACCTCAAAGTCCAACTCACCCTCCCTGTACAATAAAGCTTCTATCAAAATTTGGCTGGTGATGATGGACAGCAGTGCAACTATGCTCAGGACACAGGCTGAATACTATTAAACACCAACTCTTACTTTGGAGAATCTCCAATCGATCGACGTCAGACCTGCCATATACCCTCAAAAAATTTAATGATGGAAAACTTAGCAACTTACTGAACTAACAATGATTTTACTCAATATCAAAAAAATGCGATCACAAATGTATCTCAGATGCCAATACAGATTTTAAATACATTCATGAAACATCATCCATGGGCTGAATAACTGTTTGAGAAAGCCAACATCAGAAAAATAATTACAACCAATTCATCAGAACAGCAATGTTCTATCAGTAATTCCATTTAAACCAGTCATCAGTCTCCTTGTTCACATTCTACATTTTTACTTCAACAGTAATCACTTCTATAAAAGGTAAACCTATGATGTACATATGTAAATATAAGTATGAAGACATGTTTTTATTTTTTCTGATATTGGGGTATACGTTTATTCTAAGGGGTGGGTATTGTGGGGTTTTTATTCTATTTTTTGTTTTTAATTTAAATTTGTTTTTAAAAAAATGTTTTTTATCTTACTTCTGTCTTCCAACTCTTCTGCATTTTCTTCATTTTCCACTGGGAGTTTGATTGTAACTAAAAATTTTCCCTCCAGATATTAATAGTTTCTCTGATTCTGACAAATACAAAGAAGATTGTGTTTGTTTCTGAATCTAAGAAAAAGGCAAAAACACAGCTGGACAATTCATTCATAACATGTGATCTATGAGCTGAAAAACCCCTTGAGAAAGCCAACATCACAGATCCAGCTGTATTTCGTTTGAACTTTCCTGAGACCGTCTCCTCTTGAGGCATCACAAGTGAAGAGCTGGTAAAACTTCAGTTCCAACAACAGAGTTAATAAATGGTCACAGTCTGTGCTTAATCAGCACTTGAGCTTCACCATGCAGAAAATCAGTTCATCCACCTCCTAGATGCAGCAGACTCACTTCCTGGTTGTGCCCTGTAGTTTGAAGAGCAGCTTGCAGACTTGTGCGATGTGGGCTGCAACAGTCCTTCAGAGGTGAGGTCTGGAGATCTAGACAGTGTCCAGGGCTTGGTGGATCAGGTCAGGCCACAACATTCCCCTTCCAGCCTTCCTCAAGGTTGGACATATGACTCAAACTGAGAAAAAAAAACAAAAAAAAACAATCATTAGTAATAAGTAAAAAGCAAACAGACTAAAGCAAACCTTCAACATGACCTCAGATCTTACCTTTGGTTGACACTCTCTCACTTCCTCTGACTCTGGTGTCTGCTGCTTTCACAGACTGTTGTGGAACAGTCCAGTGCATCCATCCCTGCAGGGTGGAAAGTCTGCTGGGAGTCTGTGAACTCATCTATCCATCAGTCCATTAACTCGAAACTTCATCACATTCCAGTTCTGTACTGCCTGTGGAACTCCTCCTCAGCATGTTCTGCCATGGTCTTGTGATCTTCACAAACCCTTCCACAGAGGCTCAGAAGTAATTAGCAAGTCCAATGTCCTGACGTACATGGAGACAGTCTGAGAAGACACTACTGTCTTCTACTACACTTTATGCCTTTTGCCGTCTAATCATATCAACAGGTCGACAGCTCCATGACTTGGGCTCAGAGACAGAAAAGTCCAAATGTAAAGTTTAAAAGAAAAAAAAACTATGGAAACAAAGCACTAAAGTACTAAATGACAGAAAACTGACAATTTGGGAGCAATATGTGAAAAAGACAAAAAATATATATATACGTGTGTGTGTATATATACATTCAAGTTTCATTTCAACATTTAGATTAGATGTTTAAACTAAAATACGACACCTACTTGGAGGAAACGGCAGCAGTGCTCGCCAGAGCCGAAGTGACGACTAGCACATCAACATGGCGGCTGTAGATGCCTCCTTGCTCACACTCTACCTTTTTGCCTGAACAGTAAAGTCCTCCTCCCCCCGCCCCCCCAGTAAGTGTATTTTACAGCTGCCTGTATTATTTTGTCCTTCCACACTTGTGACTATGCTCACAAGTTTATTTGTCTTATTTGTAGGATTTTGTTATGTGATAAAACTGCTGATTTTTTTATATATCACTATATATTTTTGACAATCATCTGTCTGCTTTGGAAATTTGGTGTTTAGGTTGATCTGATAGTAAAATGAATGGGGGCAAAATCCATCCCATCACAGGGCTCCTCATCAGGCCACACCAGGCATATTAGAGAGAGAGACAAAGGAGGACAGGCTCCTAAATCAGACCTGACACAAGCCCCATCGACATAGAGGGCTCCCCAAATCAGCCCATATCAGGCATATTAGAGAGAGACAGCCCCAACAGGCCCCAACTCAGGGCCCCCTATCAACCATATTAAACAAAGAGAGACAGACATTAAACTGCCCCAATGCTGGGCCCCCAGATCAACCCCTAGCAGGCTGATTAGAGGGAGAGACAGATGTGTGAGTGTGAGTCTGTGTGTGTGACAGAGACTGGCACAGCGGCCGAGCTAATAACAGTTTAAAAAACAAAACAAAACAAAAAACAGGAAAAAAGCTGAGGGATGGACAGGAACAAACAACAAAACAAAACAAACAACCGCCCGACCAACAGAGAGAAAGAGAAGCGACCTATGGCAGCCATATTGGATGGACAGGAACAAATTCTGTAGGAGGAAAAGTTATGGCACAGCAGCCAGACATCCCAGCATCAAATAAAAAAAAAGTCTCATACCTCATATAGCCTCTTGATACAACATGGTCAAAATCGATTAACACAGGGAGGGAGAGAGGGAGGGGAGAGAGGGGGTGAGAAAGAGAGAGCGCAAGGGAGCGCGCGAGAGCGGTCGGGCGGACACAAATACAGGGTTCCTACACATTTGAAATGAAAAAATTCCATACTTTTTCCAGACCCTAATTTCCAGACTTCTCGGTAAAAAAAAATCTAATAATTTGTGACATTTGACATGTGTAGCATCTAAATTATCGAATTTATCGTTTGTTTTCATTATTCTGAATATATATGCCATTATGTCACCAAATAATTTCCAGAAGATTATAGCTAGGTAATGTAGCTCATAGAAATAAATAAAGACCAAACCCAGACAAATTCAAATCACAACCGCCGCCTCCCCCATGTTGGAGATGTCAAACAATGTCACACAAAGTCTGCATTCAGCTTTCTTTATCCATTTGGGATCCTTATCAAACCAGGCTTTATATTTGGGAATCATGAGCCAGTCGTCAGAGAATTTATATTTACCCATAACGAGTTCTGTCAACGATCATAAACAGGCATTTTCAATAGCTCGCTCACAGTGTGGACATCACCTCTGTCTGTGAAAGCAGCAATGAAACTTGATGACACCTGGGCGGGCCAATGGGTTGGAGGAGGATAAGAGTAGAGGGCTGGGCATTCAATTTGTCAATCTGCCCAAATGTTTTCTGGGACACATAGCCATGGATCATATGAACGCATTGCTGTTTTATACATTCTACAGCCTACTGTGTGCTCTCACACAAACATTTTGGGGGGCCTAAAAGGGCCTTAAGGGCCCTAAGGGCCTTAAAAACAGATCGATCCATTTCTTTTTTTAGATATTCATAATTTTATGTTTTAGAAAATAGAACAGTGGTAATAGTCCCTGGAAACATGAATATTTTTCCATACAATAGTTTCCATTTTCCATACTTTTCCAAACCTGGAAATTTATAAAATCAAATTCCATACTTTTCATACTTGCTTAGGAACCCTGCAAATAATTATGGCACGGTGGCCGTGTGTGTTAGTGTGTGTTAGTGTGTGTTAATGTGTGTGCGAGGGACAGGTGGCACGGCAGCCAATCAAACACCTCAAAGCTGATCTAAACTCATGATGACATGGGGCCACAATCAAAACACAACAGGCTGTGAGAGAGATCAGCACAGCAGCTGTGTGTGTGTGTACGAGAGACAGGTAGCACAGTGGCCGATCAACACCTTAAAGCTGATCCAACAACACAAAAGGCTGAGAGAGAGATCAGCATGGCAGCTGACAGGTGGCATGGCGGCCGATCAAACACACCCCAACAGCAGAATAAAAATTTCACTTACTCTTCGTTGATTTATTCTCATGCTGATCTGTTTGTGGACCTGAAAGAAGAAGAAACAGCTCAGTCTGAGTCTGCAGGTCAGAGCCAGTTCACCTGTGAAGACACAGAGTGGACTGATCCTGTCCAACACTCACACTCTAAACATCAGTTCACTGAATATAAGTCCATCTGTGTAAAGCTTTATACACATACTGCTCAGGGAATAATCATTTCCAGTCATAGTTATTGATCATTTTGGAGACTGTGATGTGTGAGTGAGGGTGACTGTGACTGTGATGAAGCTGAAAGATGAAGATCTTCAGATTGACTGCAGGTGGTTTATTGAGCATGTTCTCTTCACTGAGCAGCGTTTCACAATCTTTAAATATTGTTTATTGATAAAATTCTGCTCAACGAGTAAAACGGAAAATCAACACTGATCAAACTGATGACGGTATTTTACCGTCAGCTCTGGACTCTAATATAACTAGTTTATGTCGGTAAAAATGGTGTCTCTGTCCAACTCTGAGGACTTACAGGCCTGTCTCCACGTAACCCTGATAACCTGAGCACGTGGGAAACGAACTGAGGAGGCCGCTGAGGCCTAATTACCTCTGTGCGGCTGCGCTGTCCCGCGTGTCATATTCAGCCTTAATCTTTACCACATGAACCACATCACGGTCCAGAATTTAAATATGTCAAACCACCAAGACTTAAGAAATATTTACTACAGAACCAATATTTACTACAGAGCTCCACCTTAAACCATAACCCCAGGTGGCACCAGCGCAACATGGCACCGTAAACTGTGACTGTTTTCGGAACCATGTCGTTGGCGCGCTCGTTGGGGCTCGTCTGAAATCGTGGACTGAAATGTTATGTGCACTCACTTTTCGTAGAAAATCCAGAAAGCCGTTTCCACGCCGTCTGTCCAAGGTGAGCAGTGCGATGGAGACACGCGCACTGAGGCTGTGTGTGCGAGCGTGAGCAGAAAGTGGCGTCTGTGGCTCACGCGATGGAAAAACCCTGGCCCCTCCGCCGCAGCATCTTAAACACATATTCACAGGCTGATACACCTGGTCTGATACACCTGGTCTGTTTCCCTCAGTGTGCTCACACTGTCTCCATACTCACTCAGAAACTTGGTGGAAATCGGTGATCCGCGCACACGCGCTCTCCTCTCCTCCAAACCGGCGCGGTAATGGCGGACTCTGTGACCGCGTGGTGGTCACAGTGGTACCGTGGTTTAGCTGAACTAGGAGCTGAAACCAGCTCCAACACACGGCTCAGCGTCCGGTTTTATCAGGTTATACTTTGACTCAAAGTCCCGGGTCTTCACCTGATGAACAACAGTATTTCACAGATTTGAATAAACTCACAACCAGCGTCACCGTGTCCCCCTGTTTCTAGCGTCCTCCCGGCCTGTACCTGCCCTTTTTATGTCCCACCCCTCTAACAACCAGGTGGGTCGTCATCTCTTATTGGCCAGTGTTAATTGAGCCAGACCATAATATCACAGGCCATGTTTTATGAAACAAAACACAGAAACCAATAGGAGTGTGCCACACTACAAAATTTGGTATGATCCCATACCAAGTAAATACAGGGCCAGTACCGCTGACAGCCATACCACTATCAATACTTTTTTACTCAGAAAGGCAGCTTATCTACTTTTGTCTAGGGCGGAGCAATGCGACATAATGACGTGAATGCAATATGCAAACTTGAATGAAAATTGAACATTTGAATTTTCATGATAATTGAATGATTTTGTGATTTTTCAATTTTCAATTAGTTGATCATGATTATGATCATAATAAAACACAGGACAAAGATTTTAGGCAAATAATAAAATAAAAATAAATACTTTTTAAGTCAAAATTTTAATTTTACTTTTTTGTTCCATTTTTTGTTCAGAAACAATAACAATATATAAATACAACAATATAACAAAAACAGAACACAGTTGTTTGTGAAAAATGAAATCAATAGGGCAAATAAAAAAGTGCAAATAACTAAACAAAAGCAAAAACTACTATTGGCTATCATTCATGACCTTTGGCTAAGGTCCACTTTTGGTTCCTGTCCCCATGTTTAGAGCAACAGATTTATAGATTTTTGTTCAGAAACAAAAACATTTGCACTTGCTGCATTTGCAATTGCTGACCACTAAATCTGCTACTGTTACTATTTTTATCTATTTTATATTTGACTGCAGTTAGTATGACTGCTGTTATCACTGCTAATCACAGTAATAATTTGTCTGATCCTATGAATGGATCTAATGTGCCTGCACCATGTCAGGACACTGGAATCCTCACAGGACTTTGTCTTCTCTTGTTTTCTTGTATTCTGATGTTTTGCCTTTGGGAAATTTTCAGAGCACCTCACAGCTTCTCCGACGGGCTCATTATCGGCCGATTTGGACCTGTCAAACTACTGCTATTTATTCAAAAACCAAACATGATATCAGCAAACAAATTTCACTGTCAAAGCCACAAGACCTTAAGGAACACAGCACGTTTTTATCTATAATTTGTTGGTGTGCGCTCAACAGTGTGGGACGAGTTACAAACCGAAATTCTAGGTGTAAGAAAAACGAGAATAACAATAGTGTGCGGTGCTACACCCCACCAATAGTGTGCATGCAAAGCAATGCACCACTAATTTGAAGAGAAAAAGAAAATCCAATTACCAGTGAAGCTATGTGCATGCATGGTTCCAATTAGTAATGAGTGCTGGAAATGTATTGTCTCAAGATATATGTGTAAAGTAACATTTTGCATTATTTTTCACATCAGCAGGATTTTTTTTTAGGTGCAGCTTTGAGTTTCATTGTGTATATTGCATTTTTGGTATAAAACTCCTCAAATATTCAGAGACTAAAATGCTCGGAGGACATCATCACATCTGCGTACAACCTTTTTGACTGATGCCTAGACATGATGGTGAGCATGAAAATGTGGTTCAGCATTTCTTTCTGTTTATCCAGCAGTTTGTTCTTTTTAAACCAAGATGTGAGATGTGCTAACAAAGTCTCCACACCTGCTGAACTTGCTGGAGTGATACGGTGCCTCCAAGGTTTATCACACCATATAAAAAAAAATCTAATTTAAAATTAGGTCATGCAAAAATCAGGCACAACAACATGTGCCACAAATTCCACTTTCATCAGTCTAAACTGCTGTGACTATGGTGGTCTTCTTGTTAATATGGCAATGTAAAGCACAGTGTCCAGGCTTTTGGTGCATCTCAGTCTCCACAGTGAAACAGCGTCAGCAGTGCTCGCAGGCAGCAGAGGAGAAGCCTCCTTATCAGTTAATGGATGAGTACACTGGAATGTCGGCCGATTCTCCACGCTGACATTTAAACTGATGAGTCCTGCTCTCCATCTCAAACGCAGGACTGTCAGACCGGCGTGGAGACAAACGTTTTTATCCCAAAGATAATAAAAATACATGGGGATAGCAAAGCCAAGTATGCGATCGACTAATCTCCTGGCATTCTGTGGTGGTGGTGGTTGGGGGGGGCATCCCAGAATTGATTGTGGGGGCTTTTTGTTTGCTTTGCACGCCATATTGTTATCTCACATTAAAAGAGTGTGTATAGAGACTTGTACCCAGACATAAATCACAAGGCTTGGGTTCAGTCAAGCAATCAATTACACTCTATCAGACATAGAGGAAGAGGCTGTGCTTGCACCCCCAGCTGCTCTCATTATCATAATCATCCCCCTTAAGTGATGCAGAGTCTATGAAACAAGAGATGAATTCATGAACTACACAAACTGAAGACAGTACCTTGATATTTATGAAAGAGATTCAGCCCCTTAGCATGAAAGGGATTTTGTTTTAAATGAGTCATGCATTGTCAAGTGTATGTTGTAGTAATATAAGGTGCATGAGGGAAGATTTTCTGGTCAGGAGTTGAGGGTTTTACTAGAAGTTAGTGATTGTGACAGTGTGGTCAGCTATTGCTGGACAAGATTTATGTCAACAGATGAACCTGCACCAGTTTAAAGGAGCACTTAACCAATTGTGCATGTCAAAGACAATTTACTGTATGGTGAGTCAGCTATGATAACACCTGTGTTTCTGAGAAAGTCACATCACTTGAGTAAAGCCAGGTTGGCTTTATAATGGACAACATTTTAATTTGTTGTTTCCAAAATTTTATGAGTGTAGGATCTGGGGTTTTGGAGCTTGCCTGATTTTGAGAACTAAAGGTTTAGAAATCTTGACCTTTACTGCTTCAGTTTTTACCATTCTGTTGTAAATATGTGACACACAATTTTTCCAATCTTCCAAAGAGCCCTGAGTAAATAGCGTTCTCAGGAGCTAAATACGATTGCATTTAACAAATGTAAAAATGTATTAATGTTTGTTTTTTTTTGGCCACATAGGACCAGTGGAACAAGCATGAAACTCAAACATGTTTGCTCATTTACACATCCAACAGTAATGGAGTAACATTAGCACTAGTTTGGAGTTGTGTTTCTGTTCACCTGGTGACTCTTAGTCCAGTATTCACTGTCTTTTAGCTCTGTTTTCAGCCTTTACTAACTCCTGAGGGAAATATCTAGCCCTTTAGCAGCATATTTTTATCCAGCTTGCTGCTAAGTTTGCCTGTTTGCTCCTTGGTGCTGGTCAGGCAGTATGCAGTATTTTACCAGAGTAAAAGCTGGAAAGGAGGTTGATGAGAATAGTGAGACCAAAACAGTAAAGTTCTGGGCTATAAATTTAGCTGAAAGACACTAAAATGCCCTGTAGAGATGAGGGGAACTGAGTAGGTGATAATTCTCTGTGGATGTGTCATTAGGAGCAACCCTTTTCAGATTACACAGTTATTTGATCCACGGTTACTGTAAGAGTTTTATGCTAATAAAGTGATTAGAGAGACCAGAGTAATTATTTGGAAAGAGACACAGGTCATACTCCTGAATTTGCTAATGAACTGAGCGTGAATAAAAACACTAAATACTGTTGATGCTGCCCTGATTATTGTCGCCTCATTAAAAAACAAAAGATGTGTTTGATAGAAGGTGAGATGATAAAAGTTGTCTATCAGAAGAGATCTGGAGATGCCTTTGTCCTCGGTAATGAGGCACTGAGTTGCTAATTGAAGGATCATATGGGACTGAGGGTATGAGGTCCCGCTAACAGATGGTAGGAGTCTGGAGTCAGATAAATAAACCATTAGCCCAGCAAGGAGAAACTGCCATGTGAGGGAGTCTCATGCCAGGTTGCCTAACAACTTGGTTACAACATGAAACCACTCAGTGTATTATGTCAGATCTTAGCTATACACTCATGGGCCACTTTCCTGTGGCTGAAGAAGAGCAGTCAGAGATGATGGATGAAAGCCACCACTGCAAAGTCCACATGAAGGGAAGACTGTCATGATGACAAGAGAAAGCAAAAGGTATAAATCTTTGTTGTCATCCTTCAGCTGCGTCAGATCAGCAGGGTTCTCTGCTGATTGGATTGTTTTATGTTAATGCCAGCCTGACATGCTTTTACTTGGGACATGACATGAATCACAGACACAGTCAATGAACTTCTTTTTGTCTCAGAACTGCTCCTATCATTACTACAACCTCACAAATGTAGTCAAATTCTTTCATTCCATTAACAATATCCTATATTTAAAAATGTATTCAACAAGAGAACAACGGGGCTTTTGTTACCCAGTGTTAAACTCCGTAATATGTTATTTGAGATAGTGAGGCTGACCATGGGAAGTGAATCCAAACCCATTTTAACATTTTCAAACTTCAGAGATATCCTGGTGGATATTCAACCTCTGTTGAGTTGTGGGGTGGAGGTTTAATTGTTAATGGCTGATCAGACCTCTTCTGAGGACTGTGTGGGTGTGTACAAACTGTGGCTGGCTGACATCTCTCTGACCCTCCAGTTAGTTTTTTCGCACCTGCTATGAAGAGAGAAGTTACCTGTGTGTGGGACTAATTCGCCAAAATAAGTGAAACCATCTGTGTTAACCGACTAGAAACCTCAGTTATACGTCATTCGTTTTATAGAAAGAAAAAATTGTGTTTTATGTACATACATTTTTACTGTTCTTTTTTGTAACGTTAACGTTAACCGACTGTTTGCAGGCTCATTAGCTAAGAGAACTTTATATTCCCCTTTAAAATACTTTTCATTGACCCAAGTGGTGCAATATCCAAATTCCCAGTTAACAAGCTTCCACCTATTTTTCATGGGTCAATTATTTGAATTCAAAACCAAATTAAATGTGAAGGTAAAGCTTACAAAAGCCGAACACTGTAAGCAAATGGGTTAATAATAAAGCTATGGCTATTTTTGGTGATCCAGCGACTACTACAAATGACAAATCCCAACAACGTTTCAAAGCTCATCATATATAAAACAATAATTTATTATTTCTCTCATTTTACAAGACATCGAATTGTGTGGCTAACTAAGGATTTGTTAAGCTGTTATTCTGTTCAATACATGAAACCCTAAGAAAGCAAAAGCGACTACAATGTGTGCTTTAACAGACACAGACATGTCAATATCAACAATGTGAGAAACATCTTTCTCTAAACATACGTACATACACAATGATATCACGTTATGATGTTCTCTACATTATGTAAGAGATGGTACATCGCTGGTGGTATTAACTTTGGGAGATCAGCACCAATAGAGAGAAATTAAAACTAAAAAAAAAAAAAAAGTGGATTTGTTACAAAAATTTTATTTTTTAATTTACAAAAGTCCTTTTGAAAAGGATTATGTGTTCTACCTTGCAGGAAAATAGCATGGTTTCCATAAAAGCATTAAGTATGCAAAACAGTAAAATACTGATAAGAGATATATAGTACGAACAAAATAATGTAAAATAGTGTAAATGCTCAGTTTCTGTATGGCACACGGTCTTTACACACTCCAAACCTTCCAAAAAGTCAAATATTGTGTTTTTGTTTCCAAAGTTATTCAAAAGAGCAAGCACAAAGGTAGAAAAGGATATTGAAAGAATCTGAAAAATGTTTCCAAAATCATCCTCATGGCCATGTCAGATTCATGTCCATGTTCATGTCCAAGTCCAACCATCACCTACAGGACCTTCTCTTCACCGCAGCGGTGGGAAATGTCTGTCCAGAAAAGGCTTTTCTTATTTCCTATTTACAAAATGTTGCCACATTGAACGAGGCAGGAATCTATACCCCAACTGGTAGTGATCTATGTACAGTCCATTACATTCCAGTCTGCCCTCCTCTAGCTGGCCTGACACTGAACTCAAAGCAGGACTTAGACTGTGGTCACAGACAGGAGAGAGTTGTAAACCCTGGTGCCGTCTGGTGACTTGGTACCGTGGGTCAGCAGTTCCTGGATCGTCATCCAGTTGTCAAATATTTTCTTATTCCTCTTTTTCATCATCTTTTTGTGGCTGAGTTCGATAATGTTGGGCTCCTTTTTGTCCTCTGGGCCGGTCTGGTCCTTCAGACAATCGGCTCGGCTCTGCTTCATGAACTCACGGCGCTGTCTCTGCTCCTTGGCGCGAACAGCGTGCTGCTTCCTCTCCTCCTTGCTCCAGTAGCGGCCCATCTTCAGCTCGCTTATGGCGTCGTCGTCCGTGGTCATGCCGCTGCGCTCCTCGTGGATCCGGAGGGCACGCTCCCTCAGCAGCTTGTCCCGGACGGGCCGCTTGGTGATGTAGCGTGTGCCGTCGCTGCGGATCTTCACCTTCCACTCCATCTTAGGCTCCAGGTCGCTGGGGGTGATGGGGTCCCGGCACATGCTGACCAGACTCATCTGGCTCTGGGCGTACTCCACAGCTGATTTCTGCTGGATCAGCTGCATGTAGCTCTGGTAGTGCTGGGCATGGGCAGGGATGTGAGCGTGCTTATAAGGTGAGTGTGGCTGGGAGAAGCTCCGTCCGGACTTACTGGGCTCTCCCAGCTTTCTCTCCTTGCTCTCTGCCTGCAGGGCTCCATCTGGATCCTTGGAGGAGCCTCTGCTCCGGCTGGGGCCACAAGCTTCCTGGACAGGAGAGAGGAGGGGCTTGAGCATCCTGCTGTTGGAGCTGCTGGAGCCGGACGCACCAGCTGGACCCTGGTTCTCGGCTCCTCTGCGGAGCGAGTTGTCTGGAGACAGCTCCAGAGTCAGAGGGGTGCTACGGCAGCTCTCGCCAGTGTTATAGGCACTGGAGCTGTCCTTGTCTGATTTCTCTGGCAGCTCTGTGATGTCTGAGAGCTCATGGCGGCGAGCATCGATGCTGGTGTTGTAGTTGCGGAAGCCGCTGTTGTGGAGCATCCAGGACTCGCGGCACTGCTCCCTCAGCTGCTGCATCTTGTGAGCACGGACGATATTCAGGCACTCCAGCTCAATGGTGCGCAGCTCCTCGTTGAGCAGCTCCAGCTCCTTGTCCACACCCTCCTGGTCTTGACCTTCTGCCCCGCCGCCCTGGCAGTACAGACCCTGGGCTCCGCTGTTCCTCATCTGGCACTTCAGCTCCAGGAGCTCTCTGAAGCGCTCACACTCGTCGGCTGGGATGCCCAGGAAATCGGTGTCGGTGTAGTCAGCGGAGATGAACGACTCGCTGCTGAAGGGCAGGTCGGTGCTGCCGAGGGTGTCCTGGCTGTAGGTCAGCTTCCTGCAGCTGCCCAGCGTGTTGGAGGCGATGGTCTGGTCGTCACCTAGGTTCTCCTGCTCTGAGCTCTCGTCATTCCGCGTACTCTCATCTGTGCGTCCAACCCCACTGTCCTTCTCGTGGTGGTTGGACAGCAGTGTGGCTGTGTCGGTGGTGCCTCCATCCTCCTCATGCTTCTTCTGTAAACACAAGACAAATAGGTGAGTGGAGATATTGCAGACACAAACACCGAACATGTGGTTAAAAAGTAAATTTCAGAGTTAATTTTAGTGGGTACACAAGACACTGTTGTTAAAAATTGCAAAATTTGACAAATCATCAGAGCTGTATGATTCCTGCTTATTTTGTGAAAGTGTGTAAAATACAAAGTGAACATTCGTCTCCATGTGTCGTAGCTGAACAGCTGCGACCCTCGGCAGAGCAGGCTCGGCCAAAATAATCTATAGATGAACACACAGATGATTGATCTAGTTTGCCTCTACATGATGTGCATGTGTGTGTGAGTGTACCTGCTGCAGCATGCTGGCAGTGAACTGCATGGCCTGATGGTGTTGCTGCTCCAGCATGTCCATGTGGAGGTCATCCAAGAAGTCGTTCCTGTCATCATCCATCCAGCCCTCATCCAGCTGAGATGCAGAGGAAAGAACAGCCGCCTCATTAGGTGCAAACATTCAACTGCAAAGTTTTACTTTGCAGTTTTTAAAAAAAATGGAACGTCTGCTACATAAAGTCCTGTTCTTGTTTGTTGACATGAAAACTCAACACACTCTGAAAGGTACCATATTTGCTTGAAAAGAGGGACCAGATGAAGACCATTAAAATGAACCGCCTTCTTGTTATTACCCTTTACTGAATTCACACCCATAATGACATCCTAAGTACCTGGATCTCTGGTCTGGCCACCAGCAGGGAGATATTCTGGTTCCCCTCACTGGTCAGCAGTGCTACAGCATCCTCCCGGTTCTGGATCTCAACACCATTGATCTTGATGGACACAGACAGACTGACTTAAAAGCCTGATTTTTTTTTTTTTTAACATTGAAATTAATTTCTAAATTAAATCAAATGCTAAAAATACAAAAAAAAAATGTGATGACGAATTTAACTGGAATATTTTTGTGCATTAAAACACTGTAGAGATCACAGAAATCCCACCTGGATGATTTTGTCCCCTTCTCTAATCCTGCCATCCTTTGCAGCAATGCTGTTCGGATCAATCTACAGAAAACAAAGAATAAAGCAATAAGAGAATAAGATTAATCTCCATCTGTCTGTTTACTCAGATTACCCTTCTGTATTTAAAATTTTTGGGGATAATACTTTGATTTGTATTTTAAAGTAAACATCATCACTGCTAACAGTTCTAGCAGTTGCCATTCACTTACTGTTGAAGCAGATTTAAGAGTTACCCTGCACCACATACCTCACTAATGTAGATCCCAGCCTCATCCTCATCATCAGTCCTATAACAGATGGTCAGGCCGAGCTTGTCTTGGATATTGGCTCGGTACAAATCCACCTCCTGATAAGACAGATGCACAAATTAATTTTCCATACATCTGAAATTATTTGGGCTGTTTTCAAAATTGAGTGGATAATGTTTTTCTGGACGGAGTGAATATATTGACCATGCACAGGGATCAGAGAGCAACAGTGATCCATCAATCACTGTAATGAATCTTTCAGCTGGACCCAGGGAAGCCATTGGCTTTTTCAGAGGCCCACTGACAGAATGAAAAATGCTGCAGCCCAGTGCAGATGGGCAGAGTCTCGTTTTTCACGTGTCAACACCTGTAATCTCACAGATACAGATAAAGATACGAGCAGTGCTGTTCTTTGGGGGCAGAGGACGGGCTCGTAGCTTAAGGAAAATCATAGCTAGTAAAGACTTTGGTAATGAGTAACTCGGTTACTGGTAAATATCTATAGTGATGTCCAATCAAACAAAATCAACTGTGTTAACAGGAAGAACATTACAAGCTTTTTGGGGGACAACTGATACTTTAACACTACAGAAACACAACTGTCCAATTTTTGTAAATATGTGTAATTGATTTATTTATATCTGAAATATCTGATTATGCAAACATAAGTGATCTTATTAGTCGTGTAGTCTAAATTTAGCAAACAAACATTTTGTAATTTGAGCTATATCACGTTATTTTTGTGAAATGTAATTTAAAAACTACCCACAAAACAGCATTTTGATCAGGGGTTGGATCAGACGTGTTGACATTCACCTGCCTTTTTTACTCCTCACTCTGAGTTGCTAATATATTAGCAAACTATTGTAAATTTCATCAGTTGCATCCCGTAGCTACACAGCAGTTAGACTACACCTGGCAGTTACTGGGTGTTAACATTTCATGTAAGAATTAGTTTGTGTGGTGCAACTGGTTTTAATTTAGTGATGCATACATTTCCACAAAGTTAACACCTATGTTGTAACTGGGCTAAGTTTGAACTTATAAATAGTTGGTGCAAGTGTACAGATATTATCATTTCTGATTGATTGTTGTGTGAATTAGAAACAGAATATATACTGTGAGACAAGGCTTGACACTGGGACATTAAATGAAACTGATGCTACACAAACGTAGCTTAACTGGATCGTTTGTCAGCCGTTCTTTTGTAAGATGAAGTGTCTCTTCAAGGACACTTGGTTTAGTCAGTGTTTGTCTCCTGCACATCTGCCATTAGCCGCCCTGAACTTCACCCTTCTGCTCTCAGCCTCATGGTTCTTCCACGGATATTATTAATATCAAGCAGTAGGTGGCTGGGGTTTACTGGGAGGGGGTGTCAGGGGTTGGTGGAGGTCACTGAGGGAGAACAACAGAGGCTTGATCATGGCCTCATCATGGCCTCATCCAGGCATTGTTAGTGTGCATCATCAGATCCATCACTGCAGACCTATTATCTGTGCCATCTAATTATCCACCGGGCCCCCATCTCCACTGCGTCGTAGCCCAGGAAGACTTATTAGACCTTGTCACTAATAAGTAATGAAGTCAACGTTGTGCATCTGCTGGAACAAACCAACAACTCGATTCGTGTCTGGCCTGCATCTCAGTGTCTGTATGTAGGGAGAATACCCCATCAATAACCACGATATATCAGGACTTGCGGTCGCTAGCGAGGCCGCTGATGTGGAGACACAGTGGCGACCTCAGGTCTGCTCATGGAGCAATAATGCGCAACTGTCTGAATGTAGATCTTCATTGTGCGAAGACAGACGAGGGATGGAGATGATGTTTACCTCGTATTCCAGCTCCTCACGTTCTATATCCTGCTGTATGCCCTCCAGGAAATCATTGGGGTCAAAGTATGCGTGTCCTGGAGGATGCCTAGGAAACGAGAAAGAGTGTAAGATAAAGAGTGAAATGCTAGTTTAACATATACGCACTGAAACAGGAGACAAAATGCACTAACACATTTGTCAATCTGATTTAATTTTGCCCCAGAGAGTGAGAAATAAATGAGAATTAGAGAGGAAGTAATAAGAACTCAATGTAGAAATCATTCTTGAATCAGATATATTGAAGCTACACCTCGAGGCTAATCACAAATTAACATGCTGCGTTATTAATTTGACTCAGAAATCAATTAAAGAAATCACAATTATTCATTAAAGGGCAACTGCTGCTGCTGCAGAGTGTAAAATGTAGCCAGACTCTCCAAGCTGCAGGGCCTAACACACACACACACACACACACACAATAGATGCAATTTGGGAATATGCAAATAGAAATGAACAAAATCATCATTTTAATGTGGCTGTGTGCCCCGGAGGAGCTGTCATTTCACATTAGTGACAGGGACATTTTCCCTTCAAACTCTGCACATCCTGTGTCATCACAGCAGTGTTGTCTGGAGAAGAAGATAAGGTGTTGCTCTCTTAATGAACTATCAGGGTGAAAAGGTCCGATTGTGTGTGAGAGTAAAGTGACCTTTTCAACACCAAATATTTTCTGCATCTGCTCATTTAAAGAGGACTTTCCTTTTGTTACTACAGCAATACTGCAACTTAACAGTCAGTTTCAGGTCAGTCAGTCTCTGTTAGACTTCATCTCTTATCTCTTTTAGTGGTACATAAAACTTTGTGGTAAAAATAAAGTTCTACTGAGCAGGTTGCCAGTAAAGCCAGGCCATTATGCAGCAAATTTACCTGAGTCCTGACTCTGGAGGACTAAACAACGTCCAGATAAAGCACAATTTTGAGGGTAAAGATTGAGCGGATTTGGGCTCAAAATTTGTGAGTGGATTGAGCCCAAGAGGGCTTTCAAACTGAGAAAATATAAGGGGGCTGTGCTGGTGGGGGCATGCTGCTTCTGGAATGATGAAATATGCTTCAGAAAGGATGGTCTGAGTAAAAGTACCATTAGTCTGAAGGAGTATCAGAGGCCAGAACACTGTACAAAGGGTTAAATACTCATGACATACAGCTCTGAAGTTATCACAGCAACAATCATTTAATCTTTCATTATTACAATGGTGAGGTAAAACAGCAGAAATACGCCATTCACATATCAAAATAAGCAACCCTTCAACACACTTGATTGGAGGACATTGTGAGATGATGCATCATTGTATAACTTGCGGCACAGGTTTCAACTTTTTTTGTTTTGCCAGATGTTTGCCAGAGGTCACGGTCCCATTAAAATGAATGAGGGGGAATGAGTGCTCATCTGTCTGAATGCAGCCTAAGGCTTCATTCAGTCCTAGTTTGACATATGTCCAGCAATCCAGGTGTGCCAGATTTAGGCCACTGCTGTGCCAATAAATTTTGGCTACCTGGGTGATCATGAATTTTTATTAAGATTGAAGGGAATATTTCTGTGTTCTTTATCTACATGGGTTATATAATCTACAGATACAGATATAGGATCAAGCCACAGATACCTAACTTTAGAATGGAGGAGTGCCTGCTTTGGCAGAGGTTTCATCTCCTCGACAATAAAATATACAACAGTTGACAACAGCTGTGTGTAGATTTAGACATAATGTGCACAAATACATGGCTATGTGAGCATGTGGATATTTATAATCACTGTACTGTCACACAGTGATTGGTGTAGATAGTGATTTACTGACTGGAGGCATCAAGGCCATGGCTGTTCTGAGCTGGTACTTACTCCTCTGTAAGCAGATACTCCTCCAGCTCGGTCATGGGGGGTGGAGAGGGGGACAGCTTGGTAAGGGCCATGATGTGTTGGAGGGTGATGTCGGTCTGAGTGCTGATGTCTGAGACCTGGGTGTCAGAAATGGGGCTGACCAATTTAGGGTGAGGGGCCCGGCGCAGGACCTGAACCATGATGGGCTCCTTGGCGGTGCGGAAGGCCTCCACCGCCTGGTCGTGGGTGGCCTTGGAAAGGTCCTTGCCATTGACCTGGAAGAAAATTGAGAAGCAGAGTTAAATGAATCAGAAGTTTATTTTTTTTTGTGTTGATTTTGACAGAAATCATTACGGTAACGCAAAGGATGTAACCTTTTTTTCCCCACTGTGATTTCTTAGACTGAAGAGGATATTCATTACACCAAACTGGTGTAATTGTTATCTCTGATGATTAAGGCCTCACATGAAGCACCGTGCCCACACAAACTCAGCAGCGATATTCTGTCTGAGAAATGACTCATTGCTGCCTCAGCTTGTTTTACAGGGTCACAGTCAGACCACGTAGAGTAAGACCTTAATTATGAGGCGTCTCTCTTTAATTAATCAAGGTCATTAGCCGAGGCTGCATGGAGGAGCCCTCATTTAGCTAACTAATTTCTCAGCAGACGACAAATTTGACCTCCCATCAGAGACAGTGGCTTGGGTGCAGCGCGTTAACCTGAGAAGATTAATTTGAGCAAAAGGCTGTGGTGTGTCGCAGAGAAGAGGCTAATTAAGTTTGGTTGAGGCACTTAAGGCCTGTGTGTGCTGATGAAAGATGAGTGCAGACCCTCTGAAGTCCCTGCTCTCAGCAGAAGAGGTCAGAGGATCTAAAGAGACTTAAAATTAAATAAAGAAGACTTTAGTGAGCACATAGATTGGTGCTGTCCAAAATGTCAGGATGTGACGCAGATTAAATTTGAGAATTTTCACTTCGGCCCAAATGTCATCATGTCACAAAGCAACAACCATGAGAACAAAAAACAGGAGATGTAAAACCCAGAGCAAGCTGTAGCCTTATGAACTTTATTAACAGTGGAATGTGTGCATACAGCATCCTGGGTCATCCCACTGGCCTGCCGCTTTATCAGGATTTACACAGAGCTGCTGTTCCACTTTCAATCACCACATCATATGGAATTTGTTGGTTTGTGATTCCTGGATCTGTTGAGAGCTTTGATAGGATCTCAGCCTGGGGCTCTTCTCATTTCACCGGCTTCCCTCTCCAGCCTTCTAGGAATAAAACTACTTCCAAGCAGGAGTGTTAGATGTAGTGTTGCTGGCCATTAGGGCGTGTCATAAATCTTTAGCATCCCTCCTCATTCCCTCTGACATCTAACATACATGCGAATCCATGTTTGAGGATTCATTTTCTGATAAACATGTGGCTGGTTGGTGCACCTGCCTCCAGCTATGGCTGCCTCATTCCAATTCATGCCATAGTTTGCAGATTTAACTGTGGTGCTGCTCATCAGGAGTAGAAGCAATTAAATCGCCTCCAGGGAAAAAAAAAACACAGTATATATACAAGTCCTGACTTTGACCCAGACAATGTTAAATCTGAGAACATATTTCTATAAAGCCATACGTATAGAAACCAAAGCCATCGGGCTCATGTGTGTGGGTGCTTAGAGGAAGGACAAGGAAGGTTGGAAAAGGACGGAACTTAACGCAGAAGTCAAAAGAGGCTATGTGCCTGCTAATAACCAGAGCAGATTAATGCTAATCCTGGGCCTGCAGTATAATTGGATCATCTCCGTGGACTTAAACTTCTACTTCTTCTACATCAAAACTTGGCCAAAAAAATTAATAGCTCATCTATTTGCAGTTTGTTCTGAATAATTCGACACTGAGAAAAGCGAGCTCTCATATCTTAGAATAATAATATTAGAAATCCTTAAAAACAACCTTGAGATTTAAGACCACTAGCCTCTCACGAGGAGGAGAATTTTTAAAACTGGCATTGACTGTGACCTGAAACCAAACCAAAACAAATAACATCACTATCTAAAAAAGACATCTTAATTCGTATTTGTTGTTACCACTGGTATCAGCACGACGCCTTCCTAAAATCACATCTTTAACCATCTTTGTTTCCCACAGTGAGCCACGATGCTGCACATCAGCTGAGGAATACAAGCGCCTTTGTGCTTTCTTCTGTCTGCATGCAGGCTCCAACAGTCAAACCTGGTTGCCAGGAATCCCAGGGCTACTTGAAGGCAGTGAACCAGAGACAAAGCCTTTAGCCCCCGTCTTGTTGAGCCCATAGCATTCTGTCTCAGAGATCTCAATGGGGGGAGTCTCCTCCCAGCTGCGGAGGGGGTCCCACGGCCCCCATTCACTACGCTCACCTCTGACACAGAGCGGCCCTTTGCAGCACACTGAGAAAAAACACACAACCCTCCCGCGACACAATACACAATACTTCGCCACTGCTGAGCTCATGTTAACCCTGTGCCTTAACACAACTGCGTTTCAGCTACTTGTGGCGAACGGAAAACTCAGTTTACATCAAACTAATCTGATGTAGTTTGTTTGTTTTAGGTTTTTGTTGTTCCAGTACAATGAATGCCTCCTTAACTGTAATCAAAAACCTGGTTTTGCCTTTGCAAATGCAAAACACTCGAGCTGATTTTCGTGCCCACACAACGCAACTATGACTGACACACAGAAATTACTCTGTCAACCTCTGGAGCATCCTCCAAGAGGGGTCTCAGTTAAATTCATTTTAATGACAAGACGACAGCAAGAACATACTTAAAGGAATACTAATCAGGTCTAAATGACACGTCTGCCATGTCGGTGTCTGGTGAGGAATTTACACAGCTATGGCTTTGTTATTCACAGCCTATTTTCTTTAATTAAAATATCACATTTGACCTCCGGAGCAACGGTGGACTCGGGGACCTGTATCCCTGCGCGTGATTTGGTTGACGCTGTCTGCAATTTAAGATCTCAGCTTTCCTTGACGCCTCACGTGATAGTTATGTCAGTCTTCAGCCATTCGGGTAATAATCAGGGGCAGCAGGGGTCACCTGCGCCGCGAGCCCCAGTGCGGTATCATCCTTGGAACGCAAATCAAGCTGGACTGAGATGTTGATATTGGAGTGCGCGCGCGAGTGTGTGTGTGCATCTGTTCAGTGACTGCTAACCTGCTGCCAAAGATGCTTTTCTGCCCAGCAGTGGGCTCAGTCTCTTTCATTATTATCACTGTATTATGGTAGATGGGCTGAGGCTGCCTCGAGTTTCATATATTATTTATTTATTTCATTATCCAACCAAGGAGTCTCATTGAAACTCAGCTTCCTTATTCATGAGAATCCTGATAACAAAAAACTATCAAACATAATAATCAGTATAAGTTCATATAAAATTGAGTTTGCCATGTTACTTGCCGTTGCTATGCTGGCTGAGCCTTATACGCCACATATGCAGTTTACAGTGACATCTGCTGCAGACTCAACTTTCCTCGTGCATTTTTTGAAACAGTGGGTTCTTGATTTCAGGCAGAGGCAGACAAAAGCAGGTGACAGCCGTCGATATTTCTGGCTAAGCTCGACTGAGTTCAGCAAAACACAAGGACACATAAAAAAAAAATAAATATTTGCATACCCTGTTCGAAATGTGACTCTCCTCAAAAAATGTAATTAAAGGGGGCAAATCCAAACGGTCAATGAGCTTCCATCAAAACAGTCACTGTGCTGCCGTGTCACTGTAACACAGCCCACCGTTCTAATCGTAATCATACAGAAAAGGCTTTGCAGGATATTAAGTCAATTCACTGACTGCGCTGTATAACATTAGTCTTTGATAGGCCCTTCAATCACCACGTAATCCTTTAATAAAGAGAAGAAGAACATCATTAAAGAGCCAGTGTTTCTGCTCCTTGGGGAAACGCAGTGAGGTGAACAGAGTGGAAACTCCGCCAGGCAAACGGTGCCTTTCAGAGGCCGGCAGAGGAAACCCTGGGAACTTCACTCTATAGACAAGCATTTTAAAGAGCGTTGAGAGCTGGGGCACTCGCCTCCTCTTTCTGGTCGGATACACTTCTTAGACAGATTCTTCAAAGTCTGTATTTTAGAACAGACAGAACTGCTGACGTGATAGAGAGCATGAAGACTTGAAGGCTTATTTTCTGGGCGGGGGGGTGGGGGGTTGCTATATGGCGTTTGAGTGGCAGTCTGAATGTGGGTCATTCTACTTGAAAGACACATTTAATCCCTCTTTTATTTCACTTTTAAACATAACATTCATAAAAGAGAACAAAAATTCAGGGACCAGCCAATGAGTGTGTGTGGATGCGCACACTTTTAAGTCTGTCTTTAAAAGTATTCTTTTAACTGACAGGACAGAAATCTCTCCATGGTGTGAGACCTGAAAACACAGCAGTCTTTATTTACAGCAGCGTGCGAGCTTACTGAGGATTACAGAACAAACAGCTAAAAACCTAATACTGGCTGAAAGAGACACCACTGTTTACTTTCACCTAATCTGATTTAAGCAGGGGACATTCTGTTATCCAGAGCTGATCAATTAAGAACCCAAATCACTTCCAGTAGGCTTTCTGCTGCCTCTCTGCTGTCTAATGAGCCTAACTGAAGGTGTGAAGTCTGTCTGAAGGTGCTGCTGAACTTTACTTGACTTGTAATACTTTTTCTTTCACTTTGAAGTCCTTAAACAATCACCTGTTTTATTCGGTGGTTTTTGAACAAGCTCTTAAAAAACACTTATGGAGATTCTGAAATGGATGAGATAAGTTTCTGTCTCAAGGATTTATCAGTAAAACTCTTCAGTAACCATCAGTAACACTAGAAAAAATAAATCTCTCACACACAAACTGATAGCTTGCAGCATCTTAAGGCTTCCTGAAGGAGGCTGGAGAAAGTCTGCTGACCAGTGTGCAACCTGAGCACATAATCTCTGAGAGGTATGGAGTGAAATTAAGTGTCCAGTTAGTGGGAAAGGTAATATCAGCCAAATGAGCCTAAACCCAGGTTCATGTCATCCACTCTCACTAACCCGGGCTTCCTCTCTCTGCACAGCCTCGGTGGCTCCACAGACACACACATAAACGCATGCAGTAAACATACACATCTATTCCCTCTGAGTAGTGACAGTTCAGTTCAGCTCTAAACCAGGGCCAAGTCTGTTTGTTTAAGTCAGCAAAGTCAAGTTTGCTCCAGCAGCGATCAAACAGAGCTGCACAGAGATGTACTTCACTGGAAGAAGGAGCAGAGAGGGAGCAGACATGGCCGACGCAGCTGGCATCCACAGTTAAGTTTCATCATGCTCTCACTGATTCATGATGCTCTGTGTGTGAAACACACTGCTGGCAAATGCTCCTTTTTACAGCCTGATAATGAGAGATAATCATCCTTAATCATTCAAATGTGCCCCACAAGTTGGAGCTATTGAACAACTGCTCATAGACCACATGGGCCACACGTGTTTTATTCATAATGGGGGGTATTCACATGCAAATGAGGCACTTACAAGGTACATGTTCACTAATTTTATCATCAGCAAACTCTTAATCATGTACCTACCATGACTACCAGATGAATGCACTGCTGCTCTTGTAAAACAGCTGACTGATGCAGACTAAGAGAACTGACAAGAAAAAATCTGACAGGGACTATTCAAGACCCCCTGATGCATTTAAACAGAGATGAAATAATCCCATTCATGCCTCCTTGTAAAAAGATCAGAGTGCCTTATCTCTGCAGCACACCATAAATTAACATCTGTGACTTCAATGTGGGTCACAACTGTGCTGACTTTGCAATTTTAGCTAGTGGGTTTCCAGTGTACTTAGAAATGTAATAGTCTCTAGCTGCTTTCACACATGCACTGCAAACCTGAACTTATGCAGACATTACCTGAAGGAGCTGTATTCATGAACACAAACGTTTGAGTCATTTGAATTGGACACTGCATGGACTTTACTCTGGCAGCTCCCTGGTACAAAGTGCGTGTAATGTCCGATTGAGCCGACGTGTGAATAGAGCAGGTTGTTGTCGGGAGAATTCACTGCCTCCTGCACGCTCTACCCAGTCACCACCCCTCGTCTAAAACAAGTATTTCCAGCAGGTGAGAACCCGTCTGCCACGGACAGCCTCCTGTTGTGTGCTCCGTGTGTGAAACGGCAACAGCAACAGCGTCTGTGTCACTAACACTATGTTGTCGTGTTTGCTTGTTGGTGAGGGTTGTGAGAGTTCAAGTCCTGTTATTCAGAGGCTCCTAAAAATCAGTTATGGGACTTGATAAGTACGTCTGACATCAATGAGCACAGTGACACTGAGCCATGCTCATGACACCTATAGTGAGTGACGTCTATATGTGGTACAGATGGGTGACTCAGAGGAGGAACTGATACTGCTGTGCCCACTGACAGCTGGTTGGAGAAAAAACATGTACAATCTGAGCTTTGTGGGCGAGATTAAGAATTGGGTCGTCATTCCTACATGGCTAGCAAATTATATATCCACAAAAAAATAGCAGCAGAATGAATGAATGAAGTGAAACAAAATGGCAACTCTAACATTATTATTCAGTACATATTTTGCCATATTTCCTACCCCTACTATGTTGTTTGTTTCCGTACCAATTGTGAATACACAGAGCAATTTCAGCTAAATAGCTTGTTTTAAAGATCACGTCTCTTCTATAGGCTGAGAAAATGTTACTGCTGACTAACATCATTTACTTCTCCCGGAAAGTTAATATTCTTTTACATTACACTGATATGTAATCAAAGCACATTTAGATTTCGTTTTTGGACAGTCCTGCTGTACTGCCATCATCTCGTTAGGTTCCTGTTGTGGCTGTGATCCCTCTCTGTCATTTGCTGTGGACTGACGGTAAGTACACGGGCTCCTGTGAGTGCTCCCCTGTGGCAGTCAGCCACCTGCTCCAGTGTTTAACAGATGTGACGGCACACCAAGGCTGGTCCTAGCCGTTATTAAAAACACACAGTGTCAGGCTCCAGTGGCCACGCTCGGCGCTGGTGATCCCTGCTTTGTCCCTGTATGCAGTCTGTGTCAAGCCTCATTACAGGGGCTGGGACGGGCGAGAGCTGCATCTCCGAGTTCCCCCTTTTTTTTTTTTTTGGTAACTTGCTTTGATGATGGGGGTCTCTAACAGTGGAGGAGGGGGGTCAGGAGATTGAGGGGATGAGGAGCTGTCTTGTACAAATATTTACATCTCATTTTTCTCTCTGTTTGGTCCAGAGGATGTCATACTGAGACCATCTGCCGCAATGACAACATGGCTGAGCGTGACATCTACGCAGCCTTCAATCAGAAACATGGCTAATTAGGCAGTGACACGTGGAGAGCTTCAGTTAAGAAATGTTCCAGCAGCCTCATTTGTAAACTTTTTAAGCTCAGCAGATCAATCGTTCTTGGTTTAAGATGTTGTTCCTCTGCAGGAAACAGAGAGAGAGAAGTTGACAGAAAGAAAGTCAAACACAGAAAGAGAGAGAAGGAGAAAGAGAGAGAGACCTACGAAAGCAAAGGACTTAGCAGACAGACAATAGCCCGATCAGTTCAGCGTGGATCGGAGCCTCAAAAGCCAGCTTGTGCTGAGGCTCTAATTAAGCTCTGGGTCTTGTAAGAGCCGCAGCACGGCGCCACAGCCATTACAGAGTGCTTCTGGAGAGATTAAGAGCCCTAGGACTGTCAAACAGAGTTTCCAAGGCCTCTACCTTAAAGTCCCTGACAAAAGCAGCTGAGCTTACATCTCCACATGGTGCTTACCTTTAGCTTTGAAGAAAGGACCAGGAGGTTCACTGCTGTCAGAAGGGTCAAGTTTAAAAGGGAACACTGAGGCCAGTGCCGCTCAGGCCTGTAATGATTATGGCGAAAAGGGAAAACACTTATCTAAAGAGCTGTGTCGGCTTCCTTTAACAGCCCTGGACAATGTTTGATCTCCAGTATTGACACTCAGTGTTGTAAACAAAAAATTGCAAAAGTGTATTTCCTTGTAAAATGTTTGCAGATACCAAAGCTGTTAATTAATTCTATCTAAACAGACTTCTGGAGTTACCAAGTCAAGCAAGTGTTTTTAATTCTGCAGAGACCTGCAGGTAAAAAAAAAAAAAAAAAAAAAATCACGTGCAATCTGTTGACTTTCTTAAAACAGTGCAAAAAAACAAAAACAAAACATATCTCTCATGCTTCCAACATGGGAGTTAGAGCTAAGGTGTTTAATGAACTGGAAAGATTTCAAGTGTGGATTATTAAATCCTCAAAGAGATGACGGGGGAGCGCAGAGCAGGCGCTTTGCCAGGTTCTCTGATCAAGAGGATCTGTCCGTATTATCAGTAAGGAAAAATAAGACCTTACAGACCCCCGCCCACCACCACCTCCACCAGAGGTACAAGTGAGCAAGCTAGGGACGTGCTCGCACAGATTTCATTCATTACCACTGGCTGCATCATGAGCAGCCACATGAGAACATGCACCACAAAAATGCTCTGCATACTCTCTGGGTTGGATAGTTGTACAGTGTGTATGAGCACGGTGGCTGTGACCAAGCCCTTCACGATCACTTCAGTAAGAATAAATCCAGTGTTTAGTGGCTAATGAGGTCTCAGTTATGAGTCCACAAATGTCATCCCTGCCTGAGGACAGAGCTGTTTTGAGCAGTTTTTCAGGCCAAGTCCAAGTCAAGTCTGTCAGAAAAAGTGTCAAGTTACAAAGACCTTGAGGACACACCTTGGACCGGTCTCAAGTCTTCAGAAGCAAATTCAACATGAAAGTCTTTCAGCTGACCATGACCGTTACTACAGTAGCAGTACAGTACAGTATAAAATATGAAGATAGTGATACCGCAAAATTTAGAATGTGTAAACCACTTTGTGTGTCGTAAGGTAAAGAGGTGCTGGGAACTGTGCTGGAACAAGAAACTCACTCAGCTGCCTTACATACAGTTTTTCAAATCCATACTGGAAAGTGGTCTCAGAGACATTGGACCCCACTGTGTACATGGTGAATTCAGGTATGGCCAGTCAGGCAAAATAAGTCTGAGCTTGGCCATCATTAACCAGTGCTAGTAGGAGTAGTTAGAGGCTATGGATGCACAGGCTATGTAATGATTAAACGTACAAAGTATGTCAGAGGGGCTGGACTAGCTGTAATGTGTAATATAGTCTTAGATTGACCAGAAGCCATGAAAAACTCACTGTTTCTCATAATTCTGGGTAAATAGACAAACTATTAAGAATCCCTGGGTTAAAGGAAAATAATTACCTATGCTTACCAGCTCAAAAGAAATTTTTTTTCTTCAGGTGAAAACAACCTGACAAATATGAAAAGTAAAAGCATCTCAGCTGTGACTTGGGTTGAATAGGACAAATTCCTTCCATAATTCTTCCATGAGCATAACTATTCCCGAAAACAGGAAAACAGCATCTTTCTGTTCATTCACGGTGCACCCAAAATAATCGGCGTTATCTCTGCTGTCATGTGGGGCCGCTGACTGGCTTGTCTGAGGGCAGCAAAATGACAAATGACTTGTGATGTTAAAACCTGCACTGACTTTGTCTACAGTAGCAGACGGAGTAAGTGACTGCTGTAAGATAAACAGAAGTAGGTGAGAAGGGCCCTGCCGAACCAGAATAATTGACAGGCAAGATGACACTGTGACCAAAAAGACAGCAGAACAAAAGGAGTGACAGCCCTCTTCCAAACACATTGTTTTTGCTGTTAGCGGTTTGTTGGGGGTGGAGAAGTGGAGGGCTTTCTGACCCCAATGTTAGCATCCATAATCCATTTATTATGCCACTGCATAACACCCATCTTTTCTTTGAGACAAGCCAAAACCTTTTAGTCTTTTCCCCCCCCCCCCATGAAAAGACCTGATCAAAGCCAAACTATTTGCAGGCACAATGTCAGGCACCCCCTGTTATCTTGCCCTCATAGGAGGGGGCTGTTTTTTTGGTGGAGAATAATGAGTGAGATCCACAGAGAGCTTGATCATTACGTTCATTTAAACCAGTCGCTAGCCACCCGGCACCCTGTGCAGCAAATGGAGATGTAATTTGGTGTGATAGGAGGATAACACTTGGCCAGAGTCCATTATGGATGAAAAGACAGAGGAAGGAAAAAAAAAATCAGATTTGAGCGTGTTACAGAAATCAGTCCTCAAAGATGTGCAACGCAGTCTGTCAGAGTCGTACGCTGTCTGCTGTCAGTCGGGTCAGTGTTCTCACTCATTAGACCAGACTGGCATTTGAGTCCAAACACTCAGACGAATAAACCGGCAACTCTGAGTGTGTCGTCTCAATTAAAGCTGACAACGCAGCAAAGCCTGGAAAGAACAGAGAATGGCAACACGCGGTAGGTTTTGTTCTGGAGCACCACATGTCACTCAGAGAGCAAATGATACACCAACCTTTTCCTCACTGAAGGAATACAGAATAACTCAGCCAACTACATTTCATCCTCACTTCAACATGAGACATCTTTCTTTTTATGCTACGATCTACAATGACTGATGATTTTGAGCTGGAGAAGGTGGGTTCACACTGAGTTCATCTGAGGGCAGAGAGGATCCAGACAGAAAGGTGGGAGATGGTTCATTGCTTTGAAATAATGAACAACTTCTGGGAAAACTGGTGAAAGCAAAAATAGCATTTGAAAATTTTCAACATGAATTAATCAACAAAAAAACCCCTTAAAAATCGAAAGTTTACTTATCTATTCCAATTAAATACAACATGCAAATGTAAATATCAGAAACCAAGAATGCATTTTGAGTATCTGGATTGATGCAACTAATGGTTATTTTTCTTACTGATTAAACTATTAATATCTATCAATTAGAAAACTGTGAAAAATACCAATCACAGCCAACACATGACAGATTGTTTCAGCACTAATCAGGACTGCAGTCAAACAGAGTTTTAAAGAAAGTTACAAACTGTTAAAAGATGAATGAGAAAACCTGCTCTGGGATCTCATGTGAAAACAAACTCTTCACATGTGTTAATGGTGCATCTATAAAATGCCTGCTCTGTTTTCTTTGGTGGGGAAAAAAAAGGTGCAAAACGGGCAGAGGAGTGTTAAATATAAACTTTAGTGAAAGTCAAACAGGGGTTAAAGCTCAGAAAGCTCCGAGTCAGCATTCAGTTGACAATAAGGAGGTGGGCAGTGATCGGCACACACTAGCAGACACATTGAGAGAGCTGTCACCTCTTCATCACCCCCTCCTTTAAGCACAGCGCGCCACCTCTCGCTGACCCCTGCGGCCAGAGTTCAGGCTGCTCAGCTGCAGGAGCTCCAGCCTGCAACAACTCCACTCCACTTTATTTTACTCTACTCTCACTCAGCCAGTGACCCACGGAGACACGAGCGGAGCAAACTCCTGCTACATTTCCACAAGTCAGAAAACACCAGGAAATACCAAAACAACCTGAGAGAAAAAAAACCACACACACAAATAAAAGAACCTAAAAGTAAGTAAGCGAGTTTCAAAAACTCTTCCTGAGGCTTGGTCACAGTACCTGGCAGACTTCATAGAGTAGATTATATTGCTCCTCAGGCTTCTGCAGGGTACAGAGGCTGCATCCCATGGTGGAGGAGATCACACCATCCAGGCTCTCCCTCCAGCCACTCAGGCAGGAAGAGAGAAGAAGCAGATATTTTCTTTTCCTTCTCCTCCTCCTCTCTGAACTGTCTCCCTCTGCCTGCTCGTTGTCTTTCTTCCACAGCCACACAACGACTTTGGCTGACAGGATTGACTTCCCCCCAGCTTGTGGCTGTATCTCTCGGCTCAGCCTCGTCTCTCTCTCTCACACACACACTAACCCCCCCTCCCCTCCTTGCCTCACATGCTCCCTCCCTCTCCGTCGTGCTCCAGCCTTCTGCTGAGCTTACGGAGGCCGGTGCAGGAGCTCAGCTATATACACCCCCCCATGTTTATTAAGCAGCCTCTAATCGATTATTCATGAAGGGGGACTAACTCACGAATGGGGCAGGCTGACATCATGTAAGATAAAGTCTTCTTAATTAATAAGCATCATAAGACCCATTGTGCAGAAACAAGCTGAGGGACAGAAAGGCTTTTCACGATGTGTTTCTCTCAGGGGACACTGTTTTGTTAACAGTTCCAGACTTTTTATTTGAAATCCAGCTCTATGCACACGAGTGCTACATGAAGGCATTTATCTCTGACAGCGGCTTAAGCACTAAATATTTGTGACTTATGTGTCCAAAGCTAAGCACTGCAGCTTTGTTAGAACATACCCTTTCCGTGCCCTAGATAAATTAGCACTTCTGTGACCTCTGGTATATTAATCCAGCAGAACAAGACACTGAGCATTCTTTCCTCATGTATTTCTCTCTAAATACACAGAGCCAAAGCCAGCAGAAACAAATAAACCCGATAAACATTTATGCTAGCTCTCCCCAGTGTAGCCAGACAAACTTCACCCAGTGGAGCATCTTGTGCATAGCGGCATGCAGTACAGTTCTCTGGGTCCTTCACGGTGTCTGCTGCCCTGCTATGGCTCCATAAGCCAGGCCTGGCATCCACCCTGATGTTTGCTCTGGTGCCACGCAGCCAACCACAGATAAAAACATTAAGGGTGGAAAGAAGGGCAAAAAGGCTGTGGCTGGTTATAATCTGTGGGTTTGTAGAGGTCAGAGATAGAAAACTTTATATTTCCACTGGCAGACAATGTGATTAAGTGGTAATGTCACTGCTGAGATCAGGATTTCACCATATGATGTCCCCCTTCATGATCTGATCCTGCTCTTGTCGTGAAATACAAAGGATGGCTTCAATTTCATCCATACTGCTAAGCCGCATACCTGGATAGATTTCATAGCAGAAGGGGGATTGGGGGGGGTCCTGCGGGAGAACCCTGACTGCTGGTGATAGTGGTATTTCCTCCCGCCAGATGTGTCCACTGATCCCTATCTATCAGCACTTCCACAGCTCCAGCACTTCTCCAAGACAGCCGCATTATTAGCAGGGCTCAATGGTTTCGAGTCAAATGTCACGCAAATTTTATGTAAATTCTTTCAAACAAAACATAAAGCCTGAACAAAGGTCAAAACTATTACAAAAAACAACCGGGCCAACTCAATTTTGTCATATTTCATACTCTACAGGTGCTTCATATTCATATCAATTTTACAAACACTGTTACATTATTTTGTTAAATGCACTGCCAAATGTTTTGTGGCCTAATTTATTTATTGGCAAAAAAAACCCCTCCTGCCTCAGGCAGTTTGTTAGAAATTTACCATTTCTACTCCCTAATTTTTAATTGACATAAAAACACTTGGCTGGGAATTTGGCTAATGAGTTTTCACTTTCTGCTATTTCCAACTGCTATTAACCAAAGGCTGTCTTCAAACAAATTCTCATCTTTTTCCCACGTTAACTGAGCAGAATGCTGGACAATGTTAAAAAAAAAAAAAAGGAGAGATCTTAAAATAAGATCCTTGAGGAAGCGATGGTGACAAAAAGTCGCCTCGGGCAAACTGCAGAGGTATCTGTGTGAACTTAACAATCATTCATAATTACTGCAGGCTTTGCTTGTCAAGGTTTCAGGCTCAAACTTTCATTCAGTGTAGCATGGAAACTAATTCTACGCTCACATTAGCCGAACTGTTGTGCCTGGGGCAGGGATCAGCGGAGAGTTTGAGCCGCCGCACATGCCCAGCTAATCTTTTTTTTCACACTGAGATTATCCCATTCACTAAGTCAAAAAGGAGACAGCGCTATGATATGAACAGCTGCACTAAAGGTTGCAGCAGCTGTAGGAGAAAAAAAAATGTGTGTATTAATGAATAATCAGCAGCAGCAGAATATGGAGCAGAGAAGGCGACCTGGAGGACCTGTTCAACCACAAACAGCAGGTGAAACTGTCTGTCCCAGTGTTCACTGATTTAATTTTGTCATTGCTGATTACATTTCTTGCTCTCGCCAGTGACACAAACCTCTCTCCACCGTCCCTGTGGTGTTGTTTGATCTTTGGGTTCAGCAGAGAAACACATTTCAGCTTATATTCATTAGTGGTCTAGATATAGGTTCCTATCTCAGCGGGAGCGAGACCACACAATAATAGTGTCATGCGGTTTGTTATAATAAACATCAACATTTGTTTTTAGTTTTTTTTTGTAGAGACGAGAGGGCTAGAGGTTACTACACCCACTCCCAATTACCAGTGTGGTGCTTGAGTCCTGTGCAACTGATCTATGCTTGGTTGGATCATTCATATTCATAGGGACTGCCTTGTGTTGTGCCTGTGTCCCACTGGGCCCAGTTTAAGAGTCATGGCTTTAACTAGAGCCACAGCGGGATCAGGTGGCGTTCGGTGCGGCGTGCACTGTTCCTCTGTGGTGTTTATAACTCTAACACATCGTCCTCCCTCCCTCCCTCTGAGAACTTTACGTTCCTCACATAACTTCAAGAATGGACAATGTAACCTGAAGAATATGACTTCTACAAACTAAGCTAAACAAGGTTACTACATTTACTGCCTGGGCTGCGAGTAATAACAACTTTCATTATTTTTTTGATTGCTGAATTCACTGTTTACCCAAAAATGTCAAAAAAAATGGCTGTAGCAAATTACCAGAGCACAAGGTAACAACTTCTAAATGTTCATTTTATCTGATGAACGGTCCCAAGTTTGACTGGCCTATCATGTCTGTACAGTAAATACCTCATTTCTGTCCACAAACCACAACATAATTATAAAAATGTACTGTTTTATGGGTGTTAGGTGCTGGACTATTTCTTGACTGAGGACAGTCGACAGGCAACCAGCAGTGTTACTGGTCCCACCTGAAAAACAGTCTGCATTGTAAAATGCAGAATTGTTGTTTTGAGGCTTTTGTTTTTCTATGGATTATCATTCAACTCTGGGCAAGAAGGCGAATAAGGATATTTCCCAAAATGTCAAACTAGTCCTTTAATAGACCATCTGAAGATTTACAGTATGTGACTGAGAAGTAATTGCATCTAAATGGCCCTCATTGTCTTCAGTCCATGTGATGGCATCACTACAGATCCACTGAAATAAACCTGACCTCAGCCCGCCACGTGGCTGAATGTCGAGCCATTTATCTCTACATAGTGGGAAGACAGATCTCAGTGATCAGAGAGGGGAGAGGATTTAAAAAACGAGGGATTAACAGGGTGTGGATACAAAGTCTGCAGACGGTGACGACGTGGCAACATGCGAAGAAAGAGGACACCGATGGCTGAGTGATAACACAAGGAAAAAGCGTGATGTCCAGGTCCTTTCACACAACTCTAATGCACTGTCCAGACGGCAGGATGAGGGGAAAACGGATAGAGGAGGGGTAGAGGATGAGGAACGATAGAGTGACAGGGAAAACTAAATTGATTTCCCATAATTTTGTGGGATAAAACCACAAATACTGAATAACATAAACAGGAGGATGATTAAATTTGCTCTTTTCCAGCATTTTTTTCCCCCAAACTCTTCAAAAAGTCTGAAAAACAAAGAGTACTATGTCTTTATAAGGCAAGTTGTAACTAAGTGAACTGATGGTTTTCTCACTTTTTAAGAAGCCAGAAAGTTTGTCATTACAAACGTAATTAAAACATAAACATAGGTCATTCAAAAACTTTCTAACACACATTTCACATTTTCACTTTCCAATAAACCAACAGAAAAGATTAGTAAATCATTTGCACTTATAAATGTTGACTAGTTTTCTTGTAAACAAAGTTTCTGTTTACCAAAATGCAAATAATCTCCTTCACAGCCTTTCCTGACACACTGCAGCAGGCAGCTTTGTGCATTACCACCACCTGTCAACTGGTGATAAGATGTAAAATCACGGGTATTGATGTGTGTCAGACATGTGCATGTGTCCTGCATGAGACAAACAAAACAGGGGCCCACTCTTAAAAACATTTCTCCTTAGCTCTAACAGTGGTCAAAAAGTCCACAGGGTTTAAGTCATTAAAGAATCATTCTTTCAATAATCCATCATGTCTTCCATTGTTAATAAGAAGATATACTGCTGTGCATGAGGACAATGGGGCCACGTGTCCTTCAGTACATACCACACTGGGTGTTCCACACATGCAGTTGGCCTGCTTGTAGACATGTACAGCACGGGTAGTGCATAAACGAACTAATATAACTGGCTGATGAATGTGAAGTCACTTTGACTGCTACAGATATGGATAAAATTATTCTTCACATGAAGATTAGTTACTTATTCATGCTTACAAGTTAGATAAAAATAACAAAAAGTAAAAGCAGGTGTCATCCTGGAGTTGGATAAAACCAGTCAAAAGGAATTTTTTCCACAACCTGGCCACGCAAAAGTTGCTCTAATAAATGGCGTATAACTGATCTATGAAGCATTAGTAAATGATTTATTAAGCACTTATAAAGTTAAACTTATAAAGTTAAAACCTCCACAAGCTGTCTATTCAGAAAGTACTACCAAACAAAGTTTGTTTGAGAGCAGAGAACGAATGAGCCGATGTGCCGAAACACTGAAGAGTTTCTGAAGAATGAATTTTCTTAGGCAACAGTCAACAGGTTTGGTCCACTGCAGACAGGGATTAGAAGGTCTCCGCTGAGTTGATCTTGGCCATAGACCCCCTCCACTTGGCTCTAGCTTCAGCCTTCATATCAGCCCTCTAATCTGTAGAGGATATGAGAGGAGGAGGGAGCTACAATGCCCGCCGTGTTAATGGAGATGCCAGATGAGCAAACAGGAGCGGCAACAGGGACTGAGAGCTAACACAGGGGACGTTAAAAGACGGTGTGAAGAGGACAGACACGCGAGACACGAGACACACACAGCCCGCAGAGGACGGAACGGGGCAGAAACTAAATGTGTGGAGGAGTTTAATGAGTCTCCAGTTCCTCTCAACTGTACCGCTGGGACGCGAGCTCACGAGGATCAGTGTGTATGTGGGTGCGTGTCTGTGTGTGTATCCACCTCTGAAACACTCGGCTGTGCATAATTTATCAGACAGCTGTCAGCTTTGTACTCCTATTTACTCTACGAGCCAGATCCTGAGCCAACAGAGACCCTAGCCAGCAGGAATGACAGCCACCAAAACAGTTTAATTGGAGACTCAAACAACTAATGATGCCATCACTATCACTTCAGTTTAATTACTTGAGTATGAGGGGATGTTTAACAAGACTGATATGCTAAGATGCTGTGATAATGCCCCAGTGTAAGACACTGGATATTTTTGGGATAGAGTTTTCGCTCTTTTTGTTAACAGGAGATGTAAATGTGGAAACCAGCTTTTTTTTTTTTTTCCAAGCACCCTGAGGCTGTTTCCCATTATCAACTGCCTGGCAGTAAAATGCACATAATTTCGCTCTGGGCTGCATAAAATCACCTTCATTTTTTTGGAGTCTGGAACAAAACAGCTTCAGGCATTTGTTGTGGTGAAATCACTGAGGTGGTTTACACAACCATTATGACCCAAAAGCAAAGATCGCTTTTTGTGTGAGACCTCTGTCAGTGGGACCAACTTCTGGAAAGATTCACCACTTTTCCTAAAGAAAATTTTGTCAAGTTCTTGACATACAAAATAAACCACTCACAAAAGAGTACAGATGATTGCTTTCTGGCTTTCCAAACGAGTATCAGTGCCAAGTGAATGCAGGCACGGACACGATGGATTTGTAAATGAATTAGTCTTGGTGAAGACAGACCAGCTCTTGCAATCATTCTCTTGGCTTGGTCCCCGGCTGACTGCCCTGAAACCTACCACCACCTATGAGGGACCTATACTTAGCCCCATTAAAGGGCTAGTAAAACTACCACCTAACCTTTGCTATAAAAACGTCTCCACTACTGTGTGATGGCGAGGTATAATAAAATACTATTTACAGCTAATTATCCAAATGCCACGACATTCCTGCAGAAGGTAACTCATGGTGCTTGTCAACACAGTTATTAGGTGGGATATTAAATGGAGTTCATATTTCATCCCCTCTCCTGCACTGAGAGCAGGGCTCGATGATGTGACTGCACTCTGTGGCTCCCTGTTGGGCTCTGCCAGCTCTGGAGTCCACACTGAGTTCCTGTCACCAGCTAATTCCCCGTGCCTTCATCACTCCTGGCTGATCCAGCATTTGGCTGCCAAAGTCACCAGTGAAGGCCTCCAGCTACGCTGGGCGAGGAAGCGTGTGTGCACACACTGCTGATGCAGTAGGCAGAGCTGGGAGTTTACAAAGTGAAATGTCTCTGGACTGAAACTGTCTAGAGACAATCAGATAACAAGTATGGAGCTGACAGCTTTTCATTTTTAAAGATCTAAATGAAATATATTTACCTCACCGGGATTAAAAACTGGATTAGAGACTTTCTTTTGGTTTGGTAGATTTGGGCATGTTTCAGAAAGAGACTGGGGGGTCAGAGCTGACGTCACACATGGGGGGAGGGTCATAGCCTCACCTGGGTGATACCAGGTACCTTCACACAATATGTCATCCATACTTTTGACTTTTGCCAGAAGAGGGTACTATCAAGTCAGACAGCAACTATAGTCACCAGCCTCACAGGACAGGACATGGTACGGGTGATACAGAATCCAGTCCTTTGGCTTTGGGTGAGTACAGTTCTTCCCTGTGGGCTGGGGAAGCAGAAAGGACTCACAAGGGACCATCAGGTACATCCTCATATCAAAGTTGCAACATGCAGGACCAGGCTATCAGGTTGCAAGAACATTAGGTGGAAGGTAGGCGATGACAGCGCTTCCCACCTGACTTCACTTGCAGAGTTCTGCATCTTTTGTGTGTCTTTGTAATCACAGCAATCATTTAACAAATCAGGATATGTGGCAGTCATGATGTTACACACAAAAAGTGATGGACACACTGTAGATATGTGAAGAAAGAAAGAGGAGCTTGATAGATGTTCAAACCAGGCACACTTTCTCATCTTCACATACCTTGCCAATCACTGCGTGTGGTGGCTGTGCTTGTTTGACTGTCGATTTGTGGAAGGTTACAAAAACACAGCCCCCCCCTTTTCCAGCGTCAGAAAACTTTGGGGCAGCAGGTTTTTCAGATGCTATATGACAAGCACTTTGTTTGAAGCATACTGAACCCCATGACACTTTCACAACCTTAACTTTTAAGTACTTTGGGAGGCTGTGGCACCAGGTTCTTCTTTGGATTTCGGTCGTACTTCACAAACCAGAACACTTGCTGCAATATCCCCTGGAACTGTACATTTAGTTCTTACAGCTGACTCCAGTTCACTCTGAATGATATCTCCTCCCCGCATGCTTATGGCACTTTTACTACATCAATCACAAATGACAGAACAGCTTTCACCACAGAAGGAACCTGCAACTTATTATCACCTCTTGAGCAGGGCTGTAATTTAAGGGTTCTCTACAAAGCCAGGAAATAACCGGAAATGGAAATAATAGCAGACTCCTTGACAATGTCTACATGTTACGGTACATTTAGTTTAGTTCCTGGTGTGGAAAGAGGGAATATGTCAACCTGTTTGAGTGAAAGGTTTTGTAAAAGTGAGTTATGGCTAAAGGTCCATGTTCAGCCCTCAATCTCATTACATTACAGCGCTCTTCCAAATGAAAACCTCTCAGTGAGAGCTGAGGTCATTGAGAGGTAAGTGACTGACATGTCGTTTGACATCACTCAAACGTCTCAATACCCAGACGGATGGCCGGCTTTAACTGCCCAAAGTCAGCTGTGACAAATGAACCCACCGCCCTGGAGGGGGAAATATTATTTTTACACACATTCCCGTCTTTAGCACTCCTCAGGAAATTTGATGAAATTGCTAGCAATGCTAACTGGATGTCTTGACCAGTCAGTAAATCTCTCTACGAGGTGACCCCCGGCCCATTAGTCAGGCTGAGGCAGTGACCTCAGGGGCCTTATGGGCAGCGGAGACCGATTCACAGCCTCCCCGTTGTTTTTGCTGAGCCAGTGAACAATTTCAAAGAGAGATGTCCACTCCTCTTCAGATGAGTCAGGCTCCAGTGGCTGCCAGATGACACATATTCTAAACATCACTTTGACTGAAAGTTACCACTTCATATTTGCCTGAATAAACCACTAAATACAAACGTAATGCACGAGCAGGATGTAAGAGCTTTAAGCCATTTCACAGTATATTTATATGTATTTCAATATATTTCCCATTCCACAGAAAACCTACTGATATAAATCCAAATATTAGAAGCCTGCAATACTAATGCAACAGCTGGTGATAGTGTGGTTTAGATGAACACAGTCTCTTTAACCATTCTAGGGTATTTAAGAGGTGTGAAATTAACCATCAACCATGAAACCCCACAGGATACCTGAGACAATCTGGTTTGATGATGAAGGCTGACCTTCAGGATTAAACTAACTACAAGATTCATTTTCTCTGTCACTAGCAATTTGAAACATGTCTCTGAGCGACAAATTCACTACTGATATGGTGAATTCAGCTTATCTGTCCTTGCTCTTTATCCCTTGTTGTATCTATATAGCCACCGGGCTCGGATTTTAAAGATTACGTTTTCTGACATTGTAGTGTTATGAAAAGAATTTGTCCGATTTCCCAAACAAATTTTGCAAAGACGTTAGATTAGAAGAGGTTTTCCGTTTGTGAGAAACTAATCTTTGCCCAGTGTTTGCTGCAGAATTTCTCTGGCAAAAAGAAAAACATTTTTACTGCAATTTTGTAACCAGCAAAAATGTATAACTGATACAGAAGCTACTTACTGAGTTTTAATGTTGCTGCATTGTACATTACTCAGTATGCAAACAGTCATAAGTAGTTTAATTAATTAGATTTTGCCAATAAACTCCTCTCAAATGCTTCCCATGACACATCTGCTCTGGACAATACAAACCAGGTTTGCCCAAAGTAGATCTAATTATCAGCTCCCAGGAAATCCAAGTGTGTACAATGCCCCATTTCTCCACTACTGATCCAATGATTTCCCCAAACAGCGAGGCTTTTAACGAAGGGGAGGTTAATGCCATTAGTCTGAATGGAAAATGAATTTGTGACACCTGTCAATAAATGTACGGACATGATTGCGGCTCTCAGAGTGCAAATAGAAGCATTTAGGGTGCTGATGTGTTATTCAGTAACTGTCCTAATGCTGTGCACAAAGTTGTGAAGTAAAATGGAAATATTAATGGCAACTGCAAAAAAGATGTTCATGCCATTATTTCCCTGTTTGTTTTCCATATAAACAAGATTATTAGACCCTTTACCAAACAACTCAGTGAATCATAATGAAGCCTTTTTAGCATGTACATCTTTCAAAAGGAAGGACATTGTATGCTACAATTATAGGCACAGTTGTCTGCCAGGACAACGGGATAATGCCAATGTCAATATGAGGCACTGGTTGAAAATGCTGCTTGTCTGATTCAGCCAGTGGGCTCAGTGTATTTCACATCAAACCGGGAATTGGAAAATGGTCCCGAAGTGCAGGTTTCTCCTTTGATGCTCTGAGCATCATTAACCCAAATATAATTTCTCGAGCACTGTTTCCACCAACACATCTTCAGAAGGAGAGTGTTTGATTGAAAATAGCAAGCACACACACACACACACACACACACACACACACACACACACACACACACTTCTCTCGCTTTACACCCCATTCCCCTCCAAATGGAATGGGAGAAAAATAGAAGCATGCTTTTAAGGAACCCAAGCCTGTAATTTCCATCTAGTTCCAACTTCATTTGCACTGAAGTACCCAGCAAATGCTGCCTTTACAGAGAACAATGCTGTGGTGATGCTAAGAGGACCCAGTCCATTGAGAAAGAGAGAGTGAGAACCATCTTCTCTTTCAAGAAGAGTAGAAGAGCGAGGGGACAGAGAAACAAAAGAGCAACAGAGGGGAATGGTGGATGGAGGGAGCAGGGACTGGGTGTGGAAATACAGAGAAAAGGAGAAAGAGAGGGGATAGATAGAGAGAAGGCTGCAGTTTAATGAGGAGACAGTGATTTTAGCATGGGGGGATGGTTTGATCTTTGACCTCTCAGATCCCTCAGTGTGTGTGACAGGACTGAGTTCAGACAGAGGATTAAGGTAATCAAGAGTAGTAATGAGAACAGAGCACACATTCACGAGCCTGGGCACTCCCCCAAAGCCACAATTATACACCTTACCCCCCTCCTCTATCCTGTACCTAGACATCATCTTTGCCTGTGGTGGTTTTCTTCAGTGGTCTCTGCAGAAAGATACAGATGTGTGAAATAGGGCCCCCAGGATCAACCCATCCCCCATTAATGGAATAAATAGCCTTTGTCCCACTTTACAAGGACATGTGTCTTTTAGCTGGTACAGACAACACTTCAATACAACTTGACATGACTGAGTTATCAGAGAGTGTATATTTGAGATCCAGAAATCGACTGCTAGCCTGGAGGGACGCTATGCTGTAATCTACTGTATGTGGATAGGCGTGCCACAACCCAATGTCAGAAAATCCTGAAAACATGGTTTTGGCACTTTGTTGGAAATTGGAACACTATCTGTGGTCTGATTCAGTTTGGATTTGGTATCTTCAGATAGGGATATAATATAAAATAATAACATATGCCAAAAAATCTTATAAATAAATTAAAAAACAGAGAGTAAGCTGGCTTTGTAGACATCTTTCAGTCAGCACAGCAGTGAGCAGAAGTATAAGAGCCTGTCTGTATCCCAGCAGACACCCTGACAAGGCCGAGAAAGAGGAGGCACCTTAAAAGGCTACGCTCTGTCTGCAGCAGACTGGTGGAACATGACTTCATTTTGAGGTTGGCAAAATCCCTTCAAAGTCCTGGCTTCGCTTTTAACACCTACAAAGGGAACGTTCAAGTCCTCATAATGAGGATGCCACATGCCGATATCATCTTTCACAGGCTCCATTTGACCACTGCTCCTGTTGGATGGAGTCACGTTCACTGGTGCACATCCATGCTTTCTTTTTTTTTTTTTTTAATCATGTGTTTTCAATTACTCCGGGAGTGCACAGAACCAACTTGTGCTGTAATTCAATAAGAACACAAAGAGTCAGGTCGGGCGGGTGCGACAGCCCGGCATTGTCCTGGGACAGCTGAGTGACAGGGGTGAGTTTAAGACCTCAGAGCACACAGTGGTTACTTTGTACCTGTCAGTCAAGCTGTGACACAGACAGCCTGCCGGGGGACTGGGGGGACGCCTCGAGAGGCGAGCGAGGTGAGAGGTCCTTGACCACAGGGCAGTCACTCACCAGCAGGTGACTCCCACCCTCTGCCTTAAAAAACATCACTTAACAATAAGGAGGGCAGAACAGCTGGCTGCTGCAGCACAACAGTGCAGGGATGGACATACACCACAGATCTCTGAAGACCTTCAGTCCAGCTATAAGAGCAGCAACAACAGCAACTACAGATGGGCTATTATTGTTTGCTGAGCAGCTTTGTGTTGTAGCAAGCCCTTTGTTTCCAAAACTTTCTAATGCATCATGAGGACTTGACAACTTAACAACTGCCAAGCCATAATTGACTGATTTCAATTGTTTTTGTAGATACTGTCAAATCCACATGCTGGAGCTGATTCTACAGCCATGCCAGCAGCTCTGTGAGGCTTCTGAGCTAATCATCAGCTTGCTAACAAGCTCACAATGACAATGCATTATGCTTCCCAATTTCACTTCTTAGTTTAATATGTTAGCATGATAACATTTGGCAATTAGTGCTAAATACAAAGTACAGCTGAGGCTGAGGGGAATGTCATTAGCTTTGCAGGTGTTCATGAACAAAAATACTGGAGAAAGTTGAATGCTAACCAGGTGGTAGATTTAGAAAAACACATTAGTATTCATGCTCTGCAGCCATGCCGCAGATTTCTCTGTGATAAGCTAAAATCAGCTGATAATATCATCCATTTCCATATATTGGTCGGGTTCTGAGACACATACACACATATATTTCACTGGCTGACAGTATGTCTACATATTGCTGTGCACTTTAAATCTGGAGATGTTTCCATTTAAGCAAAATCTTACTGCAGCAACCTACAGTACAGTGGTATTGCACAAACCCTGGCCCATAAAAATGCTTGTTTTTTGTGTAAGATCTTGAGGATCACACTGGAACATCAACTGGAAGACTGGCTTCATTGTCCAACATCAGTACCTGACCTCTTACTCTTGAGGCTGAAGCTTGGTTCCACAATTTTGTGGACTCCTTCCACATAAGACTGTAGGCTGTTAAAGCAGCAGTGAGGGAGCTAACTCCATATTAATACCTTTGCTTTTTAAATGAGATGTTCAACAATCATACGTGGGTACTGAATGTCCACATACTTTTGGCCATATAGTCTATAGTTAAGTGGCATTTACAGCAGTCCAGGTTTTCTCGCTCAACTAAAATATGCCAAATGCAGATAATACGAACTCTTAAGCGAAGAGCAATCTGATTAATTTTTCACCTCTGCAGTTTAATACTGAGCTGCTAAAACCATCTCTGTCTGCAGTATCCAAATGCAGCACTTCATGCCAGAAAAGTCTGAGCTTTCCTTTCCACTCAAGTTCACACTCCAAGCTCTTTCAACCCCATCTATCTCTGTCAAAGCTTCTCACTACAAAGTACTCCTTCCTCAGTCCACTACTGACTACTTCCTTATCTACCGCTCTCAGCTAACACGCCACCATTCAGACTGCTTCCGAGCCAGTGGACGTCCCTCAGCCAAGAAAAAAAGATTGATTTTTTGCAGCTGAGTGGTGGAGGTGAGGAGGTATTATGTGCCAGTCATGGCTGGCTGTGCTGCCAGCTGGAGTGAACGGCTGCAGACAGGAGATCACACAGACCAAGGCTGCTGGGTAACACTAACAAACCTGAGGATCAACACTGAATACACAAGCTCAATGCAAAGCAGAAAACTGAGGACACACTCGCTGATATACTGCTGGAGATTCTGCCAGCTAGCAGGTTTGTGATTATATAGGCATGAGAACTGAACATGGTAAACACCAGTGACAACCCAGACTACTGATATACTTATGATACAATGACAAGATCTCACTGGTCACATCAGACTAAGGACCAGCATGTGTCTTTAAGGGCATTTGCTGTTCTTAGTTCTTAGCGATTGTGGCTGATATATGAACCTGAAGTAAAACACATCTTCTGTATTAAATCTGAAACTTAAAAATACAGTTAACCAATGCAGGTTTTTAAAAACTTTAGGGTTTAACAGATGGGATTCTGAGCTAATATTCTGCATCTTTGAAAGGCAATTTCCATGCCAAAAAGGGCTTAAAAGTTTCTAATATGCAGAATCCTGTTTAAGTGGATCAGGTATCGGCCATGATGTAACTGGTCCACACTAAATACAGCTCCTTTTGTTTTTGTGTTTTCAGTCAAGGTAGGCTGCGCTGCCACAGCAGTCCCTGGCCTTATGTTACCTTACATTAAAATTATCCCAATGAGTTTCCAGTGCTTTGTGCTGATACAGACACAGAAAAGAGGAACACTAGTATCGGACAGATGCTCTGCGGTGGCAGATATTCTAAGAAGACGTATCGGAACTGGAGAGAAAACCAGACTGGTACAACCTCAAGTGTTTTCAGTACTGTATTCTTGTTAGGGAGAACAATCCTCTGACACAGCTTTCAAGACCACAAAAGCTATAAAATGAATCCAGCTTTAATTCTGTTAGTGTAAGCAGCTCTGTAAGGCAGAAAGTGTATAAGTAAAAATCCATTTAAGTAAAAATCCATTTGAGATTTTGCAGACTGAAGTGGACAGTAGTACATAAGCTTCAATAAAAAGCCAAAATCATCCCAAGCAAACCAGAAAACACGAAACAATGATCGGATTTCTAACCAAAACTCCCCCCATGTCTCTCCCGTCCTCCCCCCCCCCCCGGTTCCAGTGGGCTGTCATTAGCCATCCCAGGGTAATATCTCCCCCTGCTCCTAATTGAGAACCACAGGCTGACATGGTGTTTCACAAGCCCCTGTGCTTTGATGCTGTTGTTTCCCCTTCGCCTCACCACACAGAGGCTCCTAATGGAAGAAACAGGTGAGCAGGGAAAACCATTAACCAGTGTCGCCTCAACAAGACCAAACCTCAAAAAACAGATTAATGTAAAGAAAGACAGAGCTCCCGGCAAATTTTTAGAAAATGAGAATACAACAGACGAGAGCAGGAAAGAACAATGAAGCCATAATGACCTTGGTGAAAGTTTTTTTTGTCCAAGAAAAGCTTTGTGTGCATGTGTGTGTGAGTGTGTGTGTATGGGATGAAGAGACTGTCAGGCAGGCAGCATCTGAGAGAACGGCAACAATGAAGCTAATGCACATGCCGGGCAGGACCCCAGTCGCCAAGGAAACACAACCTGTTTCTGACCATCACCATGGCAACCTGCATCCCAAAAGTGTCAAGAGCTCTCTTCTAGGGGCGATCTCCCATTGTTAAAGATTTCTCTCTTAAGATTATCTGCCTTCATCCGCTGGCCTCAGAGTGTATGTTACATAATTAAAATAAGCTATTCTACCAGTAAATGGATGAATGAATGAGACTTTCCATCAAAATGCTCCACGATTAAAGATTGTGCAAACTCAACTAACGCTCTGAGGTCACACCATCCTTTCAACTGTATAACAATCCGAGATAATCTTTTCCAATTAGCAAGGAAAGAATTCAAATGCTGAAATATCACCACATGCACCAAGAAATGCTACCTAATTCTGATGTTTTTCATGCCTGAAAACTGATGCTCATTGGCCAGTCAGTACAACCATGTCCACATCAACGGGTCTGGCCTTTGAGCTCCCGCTCTGGTGGCTGTTCAACCAGCTCAGCTACACGCACACACAGTCATGTTATGCAACCTGAGCCGGGCCGAGAATGTGATTTACTCCGTCCGGCGGGCTCTAATGCTGTTCTTGATGTCTAATGAGTACGAGGGTTCGGGTGAACTGGAGCTTTTGTTCTCTCTCCGTGCGCTCACTTTGGTAATGAGATTATTGGTTCAGATGGGAGTTGGAGAGGCTGAAGGATGGCAGAGCTGCAGATATATGGAGCGTGTGTGCTTGTGTGTTTAGGGTGTGGGTGGGGTTTACATGCATGCCTGGGTCAACTGCCCTGAGGGGCTGATCAGCAAGCAACAGGGCAGAGATTAACTCTCGATTACATCACAAATCTGCCCCAAGCCTCTGTCCTCTGCCAATACATAGAGTACTGATTTGAGGGTTGTAAAATCCACCCCTGATGACACACACACACACACACACACACACACACACACACACACACAGTTTCTCTCTGGCATGCACATTTCCTCACACTCCACCACTGATGGAGAAACAACAAATAGCTTGCCCACGCAAAACATACACTATAAGTGAAACACTTGCAGAGAGAGAAGTGAGGTTACTCAGAGTTCAGCCAAAATCTTTATAGGCAAGTCAATCGGCAGCCATTTTGGCAATGTCCGCAGGAAGTTACTCCAAGTTAACAAGATTGGGCCCACATCTAAATATCACCAGTACATAAAAACTTCATGTATACGATTACCAGTCAAATCTGACAAACACAGCTTAAAGAGTTTGGTAACTTTGCCCCAAATTAAGGTTTAACATGTTTTTTTCCCTCACAGCTCATATTTCCGCTGCACATGTACAAGATTTCACACTGCTAACTTCTCTTTTTTCAACTCAACTCAAAATGTGGTGATGTGATGCTGTTAGCTTGTCCCACCCGTACATTTGAAATGCGACAGTTTGTGTCTGATGTTTGAATAAATAAAGTTGATGCGTTACACCCGTCCTTGCTTTGTCTCATACAACTGCCATCTTTGCCATTATAGACTTCTCTGTTCAGGAAGTTCTTTGTCTCCTCCCTGATAACATCCTTGGTTCAGCTGCTGTCCCGCACTCCAGACTAAACAACCCTTGGTGAGCTGTGATCACTTGATCTTCTCTTGTTCAGGAGAGAGGTCATGAAATTTGAGAGGGACAGAAGGAGATGTCCACCTCGGGGTTACATCCACAAGGTCAGACCACTCAGGGACAGCAAGAAAGAAAGAAAAGGATTAATTATGGGCATCCCAGCAGCATAGTCCCCTTACCTTTTCCACATCATCTCTCTTCTACCCTTTCTTCCCATTTTTTTAACCTCATACTTAATCTTGAAAAATGTATCTTAAAAGGTTTGATATTAGGTTATGACCTACTACATAGCTAAGCACCTGGATTCTCCAAGGAGGCAAAGAGCTTCTTTTCTTGGAGAAATCTGTCAATACAGTTGACCTGAAGCCTTCTACAATCCTTGAACGGCTTGAAATGTAATGAGTATGATGACCTGGCATGTAGCGGGAACATAGCGCTGCAGTTGTTAGTGCAGCAAAAATCAACAGAAATTTACCCTGTGAGTCTATGTCTTTACTGTAAAAAAAAAAATGCAATATTGTGTGAGTATATGCACAGTATGAGTGATCCAATAGGTCATTTGTCCACAGACAGCTGGTTTCTTCTTATGTGGCTCCCTGATGAACAGCAAGCCATCTTTTATCCTCACATTCTACCAGTATTTCCAGAGCTTGGGGAATTGTATGTGCTCCACTGTCAAATACATATTCATCTATCTCATTACAGGCAGACAGACAGTCCAAAAAAAAGAAAAAAAGAAAAAAGTCTCTAAAATTTCTCAGACATCCAGTTTTTTTTTTCTTTCTTAAAGAAATCACACAAAGCAGTGAAGAGAAATTGTTTCGCTGAAGGGGAGTGGGATCAAATAAGGGCAAGGAAGAGCGTGTATTCATTAAAGAGAGCTCTGAGGGAGCTTCTGAAGAGTCATATCGCCACCTACTGGTTATACATAAAAGCCTGGGATTGAACATGTTGATGCTGAGCAGCAAAGGAGCTTCAAAATGTTCAAAGCTTTCTCTTTTTGCTTTCAAGTTGCTTAAACGCTGAGACTATAATTGCTCTCACAGATGTCCAGCGAGGAAGAGAAAAATGAAATAAGAAGAAGGGATGGTCAGGGAGAGAAAGGAAGTGGAAAAGAAGGACACCAACATTTAGACAGACATAAAGTGAGAGTAAGTGGGGGTGTGTGGCTTTTAGCAAACTGAGAATTTGTGGAAACAGCTTCAACAAGTGGCCTAATCTCAGAGAGATGTCCTGTGGGGGAGGAGGGGCCACACTGGTGTTTACCTGCTAGATTCTACAGCAGCCCATCAATCTCAATGTGGGCCTCGCCATGCCTGCACCTACTCCTTCTGGCATTTCATCACTCCTCCCTCCCTCCTCTTGTCCTCCCATCAAGGACCTCCCCAACATGTGTGTGTGTGTGTGTGTTTTTTGGATGTTTCAGGAGCCCAGCTGGTTATGTCGGCAGTGGGAGGAGAGGAAAGAGGAAAAAAGAGGGAAAAGGAGCTTAGTGAGCCGGAGCCATGGCTCCAGTCTAGCATGACTCAGTCTGGGTGCATCCATGCCCCAGGGGGAAAACACACAAAACATGTACCAAAACACACAGCTCTCATCCCTCTGTAATCAGTGTGTTCAGATGCTCACTTTCGCCCCTTTAACAAGCATGTTCAGTGTCTCTTAGCCCAGCTGCTCAGAGCAGTAATAACAGCAATGACAGGAGGGCGACTGGAAAAGCATTAGAGCAGAGTCTGTTTGGGCTTTCCTGCACAGAGAGAGCTGGGAACAAAGATCTGTGCTGGGCTGCTTCCCTGCTCCAGAGGCTCTGCTGTGCTGCGGACCAAAGAATGCGACGCCCAGGAGAGAGAGCACAAACTGGACGACATGAGAGGGGCTGGAGCGTTTACAGCCCCGAGGGGGGTGGGGGATGGCCCACCTGTTCAAACAGCCAGAGCTGAGGAAATGAAAACTTCCATCTTAGCAGAGCTGTGCAGATCCTGCACACCAAATCCCTTTCACTTCCTCACTGGCTCACTCACTATCTTCTGTTTCCACAGCTGGCTCCAGGAGCGTCTTTCCCTTTGCCTATCTGCACATCTAGACCCCGGCACAGAACCAAATAAAAATCCCTCAACTCATTCAAGTGGAAAATTAAAGTCTTAAATGTCAGCCTTTTTCTGCAGTATGTCACATATATGTCTATAAAAGTTATGGTATGCAAGCCAACTTAAAAGTGGGTCACTGTTGCCTACCCCAGTGCAACCGTCATTATTCACCAGCCCACTCGCACAGACAGACCCCACTGGAGCTTGTGGTGAACTGGCTGAACCTCTACAGTGCAGCAGAGGTCGAAGTCCTGAACAGAGTGCCATGGACGGGTGGCAGTGAGGAGGATGGGGACAAACGTGAACTGTGACTGACCTTGGCTAGTCATTGCTCAGGCCAATGCTCACACTGAGGCGTGGGATGACTCTCGGGGTCAAGCTGGGGATGACCCCTCTGACCTTAAAGTACTGTTTTCAGACAGCAAAGAAAGGCTGCATTATGCAGCACTGACATAAAAAATACAAACCTCTGACATTTTTATTCTCTAATTAAAACAACCAGAAAAAGGCCATTTAAGAAAGAAAAACGTTTTTTTTTTAATTTAATGAATGATTTGTAACTTTTATGATTTATTAAGTGCTGCAGTCCTTGCCATAAACTAGTTCACAAGGCTGTAGGGAAATACAGTAATTTACTTTTCTGTGAAATCGGACAAATGGGAACAAAGTTTCTCTTGCACAACTTTACCCTCAAGCAAAAGCAAACGTCTCCCAGACTGTGGGTATTAACCTTGAGTCCTTGTCTCTTCCCAGCCAGTCTCAGCCTTATCAGCAGATGCAGACTCCTGGCGTCGGATGGGGCAGACTGCCGTACCTGGAAATAAACACCACCTTAACTGCACCCATTGCCAAGGAGACACCCCCGGGGGTGGGGGTGGGGGCAATGAAATACCTGACAATGGGGGAACAGCCTGCCAGTGAGTGCCATCAACTCTTTTTACGAGCGACTAATGTACTCTCATGCCTCTGTCAGGACTGTCCTTGTTACCATCGTTCACTTAGCCCTCTCACACGCACACTCCTCTGATGACTCATGCTACGGAGCAGGAGGAGGAGAAGAAGAAGAGGTGTTGTTAATGTATTCTGTCACCTCTTCACTTCACTGTAGGCTGAAAAGCCTGAACCTTCGGGTGTCAAAAGGGGAGAGGGCGCAAATGATCACAGCTCCGGCTGGTCCCTGCTTGATTTGACAGCAAAGAGACACCCAGTTTTTTTTTTCCCAAGATCCACCAGAAACCTCAAATTACACCTTTCAGAGGAGTCATAAATCAGAGCTTGTTGGTTAAATGCTTTTGTGTCAGACATAAAACATAAGCATGACAGGTGGGGAAAAGTGAGTCAGCTAGTAAATCGAAGGGAATGAATGTAATTGCGGTGGAGAGCCATCAAACTGAAAAATTCACAACTAAAAGTGACATGCTCCGCTCACCAGGACTTATCATTTTTGACAAGATGCTTAGAGGACTGAAATGGCTCTGAACTTGCAAGTTTACGCCGTGGCCACCAGGGGTCGCTCCCTCCCTCCAGTGTTCTGTTTTGAAGATTAGGGCAAGGCTAGCTGGACAGGAGTCAAGAATGATTTTCACAGAACTGAGCCTCTATCCAGACACAAAACCCAGCCTGTAGCTCCAGCAGGTCGACCTGTGCTCTTTTAACAGACAACAGCTCCAGTTACATATAAAATATATATTTTAGGGAGCATATAAATACTTTATGGAACTGCCACAGCTGGCACTAAAACTTGTAAATCCCCTCTCATTGGTGAAAATATCTGCCAAAATATTCCTTTGTCTTGGAAATATTACTGGAGTATAACTCCAGGGTTCCTTTGGAGAACTAAATGTAAAAAATAAAGAAAACACAAAGCAGTACACTGTCGGGCTTTTGTCAGAGTTACAGGCTACACCTGAGGAGAGGGAGAAACAAACAATGAGATGAGAAATGCACAGCTCCCTGCTCCACATTTAACTATCCCTGCAGATGTTAGCGACGAATTTATCTCTTTTATTAAAGAATCCAAGAGAACAGCAGTGAGTGTGGGAGGTGGAAAAGTTGGAAAATAGACAGAGAGAGAGAGAGAGAAAAAAAAGAAAAACTGTTGGATGTTTAAAGTCCTTTTGCTGGTCCCGAGGGGCATTGCAGGAGCAGCAACAGTACAAGGCTTATGGTTGACTTGGCCCATCACGGACGCATTTGTACTTTTCCAGCAGGCAGACAGGAAGCACCTGGGTCCAAGGGCCGGTGAATGGCGGAGGCCCCCGACCCCACCCAACGCAACACATCATCAGCTTGACTAGAAGGGTCCTGTGCAGGCTCTGTAGCTCTAAACAGCACTCTCTGGCTGCCTGTGTCTAAACAAACATACCGCCGCTGCACACTAGTAGTGGCACAGGGGGAGTGCTCTCTTTCATTCTGCTTCAACCCTCAGGCACAGAAAACACAGAGGAAAACAGCATGTGGTAGAACTGAGACCTGCCTCTTTACACTAAAACCTTCAATGAATTAAATGGGTTTTCCCTCTGCTGGGCTGGAAATCCAAAATACAGCAAGCTGCCACTAGAAAAAGGAGGGCTGTATGCAGAACATGATGGAGCTCTGTGGGGTTTTGGGCGGAGCACAAGTGGCTGGGCGGGGGCCTGGGTGAGCTGGGCCTGGCGGGTTGAGTTCTGGTGACTGTGTGGCTGCTCCTGCTGGGCTCACTGGGGGATGAGAGGCTGGCCACAGCAGCCAGAGGCAAGTGGCCCAATGTAAACAGCTTACTCTGGTGGTGAGGCTGAGGAGCTGCTGTAATTACTGCTGGTCATGAGAAGATGAATAGAGATTTAGAGAAAGGGAGGAGAAGAAGTAGATGAGGAGGAGGAGGAGGAAAATGGGGGCATGAGGGCTGGAGCAAAGGGTTGGGGCGGGGGGCATGGTTCCAACCCCTCGCATCGATCTTTATCTATCACAGATTCCCAGGGAAAGAATTATACGGAGAACAGGCCTGGGGCAGGGAGTGCAGTTCACACCAGCGCTGCACTCTGAAGCCAAACACTTCTTGTTACATTCTCCGTTCCAGAGGCTCTTGGCAAATCAACTCCAATGCTACTGAGAGCTAGAGTGTTGAAAATCAAGTTAGTGAAAATGAATTTGCCTTTTAAAATGTACTTGCATTTAAAAAAAAAAGGTAACATCTTTTCCAAGTTTAAGTCTTGTGCTCTTATATCCCTATGACCTGATGTGCCTTAAAGAAAGTTCCATGTCGGCTTATGACTGATGCATGTTTAAGTATTCCCCGAGCTGAACTCAGGAAAAAGAAAATAGCTCTTGAAGGAAACTGCTTATAGCTCAGGATCGTCGGCTATACCTAAAAAAAAGCATGCTGACTTTTGCACTGATACTGTTGTTGATGTTTTTCTGCTCATCCTTTCTCCTCATACAACAAAGGCCCCTTAACAAACCCCACAATGCCAGCCAATTAGCGCCTGCTTTTTTGCAGCTTGCAAACCTTGATCTGAAGTGAAAAACAAGTGAAAACCACTCAGAGGGCTATTACACTTTGAAGGTGCTGCAACAGTCGTCAATTAGGGGTTACTCCTTAACTTTGAGTAACAAGTTACAACTTCCGTGTGAATAACACAAGAGCCCTTTGTCAAACATTTCTCTGAAACCCTGAGTGTTTGAAAGACCGGGCTACAAGGTGGAAATAAATAAATAAAATATTCTACTACTGATCTTTTGTGTTCACGTTAAGGCCACAACTAACAATTACTTTGTTTACCTATAAACTGTTTAGCCTATAAAATGTCAGAAAATAGTGGAAAATGTCCATCATTATTTTCCACAGCCCAATGTGACATCTAGCTGAACCAACTGTCTAGAACCAAATAATGTAGCCAACTGAACTGAGCTAAGAATAGCGGCAGGACTCTGGCTATTTTTTTTCTTTCTCTTTAATAATTGCAGGACTGAATGTGTCTCTATCTGTCAGATAACATGCCTTCATGCATAGGTCAGCGGTAGTAACTCCCGCTCTGACAACTACTTTGACTCATCCACTGATCCCTGCTAGGCCTTCACTGTAACCCGGCTCTGATTAACAAATTAACAAGCTCGGGTATTTATCCAGGCTTCAGGTGGAGGTGTAGGAGTACACGACTGGACTGCTGAGGATTAAGGCTCCTTTATACCCAGATTACACAGCACTTAGCCCCCATGGTGGAAAGAAGAGGTGGGGAGGGTGTGCGTTTTGTGGGATTCAGAGAAGGGAGGGGCATCAGGTGTGCCCTCGCAGATTAGTGCAAAGCTCCTGGTAATGAAAGAAAGGATGGCTGCCACTCCCCACACTGCCTTTGAAGTCCAATCAGACAGGGGAATAAAAGGCATTTCCCCCTCAAAAGGAGCCCCCAGAGGGTCAAGATGCACACACAGCCTCCCAGAGGTCGGCACTGATAAGGAGGATCAGGATTAGACCCATCTGACCTTGAGTTCTCTGTGTCTCCCACTTTCCCTCATGTCACTCAGCCATATACAGTCTTCCTGCCCTTGCACCCACTGACTGAATTTGATTCAGGCGATGTAGGCAGTCTTGCTCTTAACTTTCCTCACTCTTGATTGAGTCTCCCAGTTACAGTTGCTGCTGCGTGATACAAACTTTGGGTTGATCTGCATTTTTTTGTCAGCGATGCAGACCGAAGCTGGCAGAAAGAGAATGTCAGGAAAAATGCTCCCCCTGCATGTTCATACACATTAAATGAGCATTTTAAAAAACCATGTTAAGGTTCTGTGAAACCCAGGAAGCTCTATAATCAAGCTTTACTCGCAGTTACTGCAAGGATGTGGAGGCTAATTGAGAAGAGGAAGCATACAAGCACAGAGACGGAGAAATGGAGGACGAGGAGGTAAACACAGGGAGAGAGGTGAACTGTGCGTCAGAGCTGCAGGGGGCTCGCCTACTGAGCGGCGAGGGATGTCACTGATGGACGTGTCTGACATTGTACTAACAAGCAGCCCGTGGACTGCACAGCACACATATACACACTGAACCACATGTGCATGTGAAAACATACTGTACAGCCCACAGACACATTCACATTTTCATATTTCTGTCCTTGTGAGAACCATTCGTCGACCTCAACCAGGATATCTGGCCCACCGCTACTTCAGTTTTGACCATGCTTTTTTAAAACTCCTGTGAGTCCTGTGAACAGTAAATCCCTAGAATAGACTTTTAACATTCAAACCAAGGCTTCTTAATAAACTTCAATTTTAAGCCAAGTAGAAATACAAACTAATCATAACTCTAAGTTGTTTAATGCACACAAGGACCTGAAAATTACCAGCAGAAATGAGGACGTAGGGTTTTAAATAGGGTGAGGGATTCTCCAACCAACCCCTGCCCTAGGTAAGAGGAATGTACCCTAGTGTGTGAGTCGCTCCGTGGGTGGGTGGGGGGGATTTACACAACGTCCGAGCAGAGGATTTGTATCCAGCGAACAGGGCTCCCTCCAGCTGTGCAGCAGTCCAATGGGGTTAAATTAAAAGCAAGCTACACAGCTCGCTGTGTTGGCACTAGTGTTAAACCCAGGATCTCTTAGTTACAACAGCCTAGCTCATTTTCAAATGATCTCTGGGATAAACGTCAGTGACCCTGTATTCATTTCCAAAAGACGTTAAACTTAAGACGCTTCACTGACTGTCGAAGCTGGCTTTAGCAGTTTTGAAGTGGCGTTTGAGCCAGATCTGTCAGTACGCTGCCAGCCAGTTACAACTTGCCGTCACTTCACATTGATGCCCCCGCCCCAGATCTACAGATGCCAAAGAGCTACCATAATACACCCTGATGAGGTGGAGCTGCTAGCTCATCATGAGCCAGAGCTGTAATCCCTGTTCCTCTGACCCTTTGTGAAAGTCATCAGCTGATCAGCAAATGCCCCCCTCGGCATCTTCACTTGACTCTGGGCTGATTGAGGGGGATTTGGAAAGAGAAGGAATGATGGAAGAAAAAAACCTGTGAAAGAATACAAAGGGCAGAAAGAGAGAGGCTGATGAAGAACACATGCTTATTCACAGAGACGGCCCAGAGGAGAGAGGAAGGGCTGCCAGCCAGTTAGTCACCGGTACTGTAGATGAAGCACAATCAGAGCGGCAGATGGCACCGATAGTGTGGAAGTGTTGGGGTGGGGTGGGGGTAAGACAAGGCTCATTATCACCTCTCTCTGCATCACATGGCACGTCAACCTCACCCCCCTCCTCCATCACCACCCGTACCTCTCACTTTTCGTCTAATAACGGCGCGTTGCTTCCTCCAGCATGGCCTTTCACCTTCTTGAGGAGAACGCAGCCTCAACCTGCCTCCTATCACCGGCACTTTTGCCCATACCATTTAAAAAGACAACACTCTTTCTTTCGATCTGATTTGCCTTCAGAACTCATTGTAGATGTCTCGGGTATTTTGTGGCAGCAATTTTCAAAACTGCCTCTGAAGAGAATTTTTTTTCCCCCCTTATTTGAAAATGAATTCACCCATCTGTTTTTGTCTTAGCTAATGCAATACATGCCTCATCACAAGGTATAACTTAATTTACAAGTACACAACTTTCACAAGAAGCTCACTGTTAACTGATCCTACCATGACCATGATTCTGTGCACAACACAGTCCAGAGCAGGCCTAGATGGATCAGTTCCTTAAAGGGCCAGGCTGTGCTCTTTACCAGCTGCCCACATAGGGTTTTATCATGACTGCTGCAGCTCTTTGTAACCTCCTGCTCAACTCATCCACTGTGCATTTTTACTGGCAGCCCAGCCAACACCAAACCGCATAAACAGCATGAGTTTAGAATATACTGTGCAAATTTGGTCTACTTGACAGCCATGTTTCTGTTGACCCTCCAGAAAAATACTAATTTCATATCATTTCATTGAGCAAATGCGATCATAACTGTTTATAAATACTGAGGGGTACCTCAAGCTCAGATCAGTTGTAAACCCTCAGTGCAATTGGGGGTAGTTAGCAGCCAAGCAAGGCTGAATGTGATCCCTATCTGAGGTCGTGACTGCGTGGTTGTGTGTAAGGGAGAATATGAGCGAGCCAGCAGAACTATCAGCGTTTAAGGATATGTGGTCTGGCCAAAGTGGATGAAGGTTTGGAAGGGAAATAAGTTTGAATGTGAGACTGCACAACACGCTCTGTTCCCCGATCCCAACGGTCGGGTTGGCTGGCCCTCTAGAGAACCGAGTTCAAATGTTCTATTTAACCGAGGAACCGAAATACACCCTCAGCGTGGTCTCTGGGTGACGCAGCTGTTTCTTCTCAGGGAAGGCAAACCTAATGGGCAAAGCAGTGATGATGTCAGCCGTCACAGGCAATATGAGGAAAGCGTTTGGTCAGGGAGAAATGTCCCTGGGTTTGAATTGTGGTGAGATGAGAGGTCAAAATGTCGAGCCTTAAAAGGGTTCTTTACAGTGCGAGCCCGTTGTTCTTACTTCTGGCACCTAAATCTGGATGAAAAGACATGTTATGGTACAGCAGTAATTTCCGCTTCTACTCACTGAGGTTGTGCACAGACGGCACCGTCAGGATTTACCATTCTGACTGTGTAACACCACTACGTCATTCCTGCATCTTGACCAGCCATACTACTGTACTGTGCAAACACTTTATCTGCCGATGTGGGACAGGCTTTTGACTTCTGTCCTGTGATGATACAACACTGCAGTACACAGAAATTAACTGAAGAGAAACATGAAGTAGTATGAACATTTTTATAATTAGTCTTTTTTTTTTTTTTTTTACCATTTTCCTTTGTGTTTCTTATTGTCAGATTCTTTAAAACTGTTGCAGATAACAAAAAAATTGAGCTTATTCCTTTGTTGACTTTGTTCACTGTTCATGATAAGGATGTCTACAACTTCCCCACAATGTTAGAGTAAACACTCTTATCTTTAACAGCCCCCTGTCATCCACCCCTCCTCTGCTCCTGTGACTCCCAGGATGTGGTTGTTGAGGTTGGGGAAAAACAGGTGAGTTATGTAAGCAAGAGTTATGGGTTTGCAAGGAAGTGTGTGAATGTGTGTGTGTGTGTGTGTGAGAAGGTGCTGATGGAGGCCCATTTCTCTCTGAAGCTGCTTTCACAAATGCACTGCAACCCTGAACTTATGTAGACAATACCCAGAAGAAGCGTATGTGTGAATGCACATGTCCAAGTCAGTTGAACCGGACATTATATGGACTTTACCCTGCCAGCTCAGTAGTGCAAAGTCCCTGTAATGTCCGACTGAGAACGTAGCTGGGTGGAGAATTAACGTAGAGCAGGTGGGCGTGTTGATGACACTTCTATCTTCTCTTGACACTGGTCTCCTGCATGCTCTACTGAGGCACCACCCCCCGTCTAAACCAAGTGGAGTATTTCCAAAGGGCAAGACCAGATAATGTCCGAACCTGATTCTTTGGACATTGTCTGGAGTTCATTAGTGAAAACAACTTGAGAATCTTAGTGATCTTTCTACTACTATAAACTCTCCCTCTAGAGCTTCCTGTCCCCTGTAGACATATACCAACAGTGTTCCTTTTACAATTCTGACATTTAGCTGATACTTTTATCCAGCTGACACAAAAAAAGAGGTTCAACAGAAGAATTATATTTCTAAATCACATAACGTGGCTTGGGCAAAGAGTAGAGTAAGAGAAAAGGGATTTCTTCTCTCCTGAACACCTCGGTCTAAACTCCATCCTTTTGCGATGGACAATGTGAAGGTCAAGGTGCTCTTTAATTTGTTCTTTTCCTAACTTTGCTCTCCTCTCCCCTTTAGTATAAATTACAGCCACTGTCACTCATCTGTTTACCTCTGCCCTATTAACTTGTAATAATCACATGCTCTCAACTGGAAGTTACTCTTTAGCACTGGCTTAAGGATTATGCAAAGGAGTAAGTCAATACAGGTTAAGTCTCTATTATCACACAGCCAGTACTCTCCTCTTGGCGCTAAATTGCCAGCGGTAAATGGCTCCTTTTGTGGCATCTGCACAATAGAAAAAGGAGGAGAGATAAAAATCGGCTTGTGCTTGTAATCAGCGGCCAGGTCTGACTGACGCGCTGCATTATTAGTATGACACAGGCTAAGGAATGGGAGCTTCCAGATTACAATTTACACGCTATCTTCTAACGCTGCTCAAGTCAAGAGCCTGTCACAACAACAGGTACCCTGGGGATATCTCACACACACACACACTAAATACACACACACTCAGGGAAGAGATGTCAAGAGGGAGGAAGGAAGGACAGATAGAGAATCTAAAAATTGTGACACCTTACTTACATGGCAGGTCGTAAAAACTTTTTAGCACTGGAAATCTTTCTTACCTGCAGAGAAAAAGGAGAGAAAAGACAGAGATGCAGAGTGGTAAGTGTATTTCTTTAGCACAGAGAGTACATGTCACTTGTGTGCCAGTTGGTTTGGGTTCTTTCCTCTCTCCCTCAGACAGACAGAGAGGGTGACTGGATGTCCATATTTGGCCGTGCGGGTGCTCCTCTAGACGGTCTGTGTTTAATAACACAGTGTCGGTCTCAGCTGGTTGGGCTGATGGGCATTATTCCTCTCTCTCTTCACAGTTAATTCTTCAACAAACCCACACAGACACCACATGCCAACGTACAGGATTCACATGCATAACGATGGTGTAAAAGTAACACTACTGATGCTACTACAGTACATACTATTGCAACTGTTACTACTATGGCTTTTTGGTGCTACTACTGCTTACTCCTTTGTTATCTGCCACCACCACTACAACATCTACTTCTTCTATTAATGCTAGTGATACTACTGCCACCACTGCAACACAAGTGGACTGCAAATCCTCCAACTTGGACGAAATTAGATACGAGCAGCGGGTGGATGACCAATGGCCACTGTATCAATAATAAACACAGTTAAGGTTGTGTAACATCACAGTTTGTTTGGGTTTAGACACAAAAGCTGCTTGGATAGTCCTTCCTTAAGGTTAGAGGACCCTTGTTGTCATGGTTACAGTGATAAACACATGGTTAAGGATCATGGATACAAGAAACAACACTGGCTAACGGTTTCACATGGGTAACCTGTGCGGAAGATGTCGACCCATCCATCCACACCCTCCTCCATTTAATGCGGACTTTGTTGCTCTTAATGTAATGTCACCTGACTTCCTGTTTTGCTCCCGTCATAATAACTACGGACACTAGAGGTCACTCACAAAAAAAACATAAATGTGGGTCGTAATCCGCTTACGGTCTTGTTTTTTTACGGGAGGACAGTCTTTACCACTGTTACGACCAATAATATTATTTCACTCAATACTCCTGTTGTTATTGCTACTACTACTACCACCAAACGTGGTAACTTACATTTTGCGCTGTACACTGGGTTTGTTAATAAAGATGTTTAAAAAAAGTTCAGCCCTGCTATTACAGCTTCTACTAAAAATAATATGCTACTGCTAGAAACTATTTTACAAATCACTAAACTAAAAGCTCTGAAAAGTAACAGCATGGCTCCAATACAGCAGCACACAATTCATGAGAGAGACAGAGAGAGGGGCTGGGCTTCCTCTTAATTCCCTGTCTAATTACTCGTCCCCGGCTCACCCCAGGTCAAAGACCCTGCAGGTCCCACTCTAATCCGTCTCCTCGGCCCACTTCAAAGAGCCCTGATTACAGGGAGGAGAAGAATGGAGAAAGAGAGGGAGAGGGAGAAAGAGAGCGGACAGGATGGAAAGATGGGGATGAAAGAAAGGAAGGACGGAAGGAAGGAAGGTGGACAGAGCCAGAGTGGAAACATGTCTGTCTCTGAGCTGTCTGGCTTGGAGGTCCATTCAGCTCCCAGCTGATGCTTCTTCGCTGGCTTAGCTCAGCCCTGGAAGGCATAAGCCATGTGGGACTCTGCTCAAGTCTGCTGCATTTGAGGGTATGAGACACGTGCGTATACACTCAAAGCTCTTTTTTCCATTGTCACATAAATGGCAGGCTGATTCTCAGAGCGGCAATAAAACCAAGCAGACAAATGTAGCATAATAGCAGTACTGTTTCTGCGAACATCTGTGTATGTTTTTGAACTTTTCCCAATCTTCCACTGAGACTGTCTAAACTGTCCCATCCATTACATGATTTGAGGAGCCAAAGCATTCAGAGAGAAGATAAGGAAAGGCTGTGCAAGTACATCAGGGAGAGTGAGCCAACATTTTCCAGAACAACAGACTACTATTATCATAACCCCAAACAAGTATGTCCAGTATATCGTCTGTTTGTCAGATGACGATCTATTAACTCAAGTTTCAAACTCTTGAAACAAGCTGCCAATAATTTGAAAATGTCTGAGTATTTATTGTAAAAAATCACACATTTTATTGTGCTTTGTTTTTTTTTTTGTTTTTTTTGTCCTTATTCTCATGTCTGTTCCTTGTGCTTTCTCTTGGTACCAGCCTAGTCTTTCTTCAGGCATGGTGACAATCACTGCTGTTCCTTCACGTTTTATTTACTGCTATTCCAAACAAACCAACTGGGCTCCAGCTGAAACTATAAAACACATCACTTCCAGTGTTCCTGAGCCCCCCCCCCCCCCTCGCAAACATCCTTCCAGGTGCTCGTAACGACAAATGAAAACAGATTTTGTACAAATTGAATCACTTTTGCATTCAGAAGCTTTAAGATGCCAGATGTATTTGGTGGAAAATATTGTGGATAGTCAGTTAAAAATGACAACTTTACGGAGCTCAAAGAAGAGTCCTGAAAAAAGGGAATCCTGCTGGCTCACTGCATTTCACCTCAACAGTGCTCTAAGTGCTCTGACATATACAGTTTTCTGCTCACTTCTGGTGAGTCTGGAGAACATACGTGTAATTTCAAAGCTTAAAGAAGAAGCGGGGGAGAAAACAGATGAGGGAAGTGAAGGAGGGCAGGGGAGGGAGTGAGACGAGTAGGAGGACAGACTTAAAAGGCCCGGGACTGGCTCTGTCCTCTTTTCTCTCCCTCTCTCTCTCTCTCTCTCTCTCTCTGTCTCTCTTTCTCTCTCTATGTTTCTCCCTCTCCAAGCCATGAATGATCAGCGGCTGGAATGAGGCTGGCCGCTGGCTAGACGTGTCTGTCCACAGGTTTAAATTTAGGCTGGATCAGACACGACGCTTCGGCCCCTCGCAGCCAGCCGGCGAGTAACTTGTGGAAGCCATCCTTGACCGCATTACCATTTCTCCTCACCTCTACGAAGGGGAGACAGGGCCACCCAGCATTTAACTTGGCTTCATGCGTGCAAAAATCTAAGGGTTTAGGAACCCTATTCATAATCGGTGCAGTGATGAATTCAAGTTAAATTATTTTCTCCTGCAAAAAGTATTACCTGAACTTCTGCAACAAGACTGTTTACAGCTGATGAATATGTGTTTTAGGACATTTGCGATGTTTAATTCTTGTGTGTCATTTTGAGTAATTGTGGTTTAAAATTGCGAGCATACTTCCCACCTACAAATCCAAACCCTGGCATTCTGTATATATTATACTCTTAAGTTTTAGACCACCAACTAAATTTCCACTGCATATGTAAACAGACAGACGGTGGTTTTATTGGCAATTTTTGTGTGTGTGTGTGTGTGTGTGTGTGTGTGTGTGTATGTGTGTGTTCACTCTGACAAAACAGAAAAAAAAATAGAGGAAAAAAAAAATCAGAAGGCAGCGACATACTACAATGAACAATTCTCTGTGCAAACAACAGTTCAAGCAGGGGTAATGATAACAGAGAGATGTCTTATCAGGGCTTCTGATGTGGAAAGTCTGACCAGCATTTAAATCAGCAAATAACGCATAATTGCGGACGGGCTCATTCAGGTCTTTGAGGTACACATCTTTTTCCATCAAAGAACACGGGCCGGAGAGTATCTGTTTACAAGCTATTACTCACTTCCCTTTCTAGCTGGCTTGTTGTCCACATTGTGCTATCTTTTCTGTAATTGCGCCTTATTATGCTGGAGAGATAAGGGAACGATGAAACAGCGACACCGCCTCTCATGTAAACATTTGGATGTCATTTTGGCTAACGTTATCATAGCTGTTCTCTCTCAGTGTCTAATGCGTGTCTGTGTGTGTGTGTGTATGGGGGGGGGGGGGGGGGCGTGAACCTCCGACGGGAGACGAGCCGCAACCTTCTCAACAACAACTGAAGAGAACAGACAGTGTGGAGTCGCTGCAGCTGTTTCTCCGTGGCCGCAGAGGGGAGCTTTTAATTGAATGTGAATGTGAGTTGCAAAGGCTTTTAATTTGGCCTTGGCTGGAGAGAGACACACACCAGGGGTGGGGCAAAACTTAGAGGTGGGGTGGGGGGGTAGACAGCCCCTGCCTCATCCCTACCGTCACATCCTGACCCACCTCACCTCCCTCCCCCCATTTTTCAGCCCACACATCACACGCCTCTAATTACTAGCCATGGGAAAGCTGGGAAAACAACAACAACTTTTTACAACACACAACAACAAGCAGACATTGTGATGTGCGCAGATCAAGCTGTAACATCCGCTGAGCCCGAAATCAAATTAGGGAGCACAGACAAAAAAATGCGGAGAGAGAGAAAAAAAAAAAAAGAAAAAAGGCTCAGCTGTATCCTTGCATAATGAGAAGAGGTACAGAGACACGTGATGGCTCCAGTGAGGCCGGGGTGGGTGGCGGTGGGGGCCTGTGGTCAGTGTATGTCGGCTACATTACAAGGCATGTCTATGTACTTAAACAGCTGTAATTGTGTGATAACTCCATCGGCTGGGTGGGAAGAGTGGTGACGTGGAGCAGCCGAGGAGGGCCTCGACTCGTCTCTCTCTCTCCCCCCACCCTCCCTCTGTGGAGCTCACTAGAACCTCAGTGGAAAACATCGCATGAGGAATAGATGGAAATTCAAGCATAGGGTCATTTTTCGATTCAGTAACTCACAATGCCTGTGCGATTGGCATATGGGTTTCATTTGTGCTCTGCTGTAGGTAATTGGGGGTAAGGGGGGGTGGGGGGACAGAGGGAGGTGGAGCGTTAATAGTCTGAGATAACTGAAGCTCCATCAATGAGTTTGATTCTGGATTTAATGTCCTTGTGGGAAGGATGCTTACTTGAAGTGCTCGACTGACTTGCATGCACTTGTAATAAGTGAGAGGAACAGCCAGTTCTATTTGCTTTCTTCCTAAAATATGGGATTGTTTAATGTCACTGATGAGCCCAGTTTGTTGTTGTAGCGCTGCCACCCCCCCTTCCCGCCCGTGTATATCTGTGTACACACACATAGCCACACAAACACAAGCAGACAGGCGAGGGGAATGTGAGCCTTGTGTACCGCTCCATGAAAAGCACACACAGTCAGCGCTCCTCCACACCGCTGGGCCCTGAGCACAGAGCACCTTTTCAACAGGCAGCACTAACTCATGGGTTTGCAGTTAAACTGCCCCAGGCCATGGCAGTGGTGCGAGGGCCAAAGGCATGTAAACACCCAACGACAATGAGCAGACTGACCAGAGTGCACGCTTCTGTCATTCAAACCCTCTTTACAACCCTGTTCCCACAAGCCGCAGAGCCGGGCTGGAAAACAATACGCTTACTTTGCATCACTCGCATTCTGTCAAGTTAGCCTCACTTGGGCCAAGCCGAGGGGATAGTAAAGCTCCAAACCGGAGGAAGGAAATTTAGAAAAAAAAAAAAAAAAATTCCTGTGCGTGAACTCAGTGGAATGCTGCCCTGCTTGACAAAGACAAGCCTTTGAGGAGTTTTGGCTTTTTCAGTGTCAGAGAAGGAGAGAAAATTTACTGTAAAACTTATCTCTAAAACACGATCTATCAGTCTGCTACAAAGAGAAAAATATCATCTTAAGTCTTCTGAGGCATTTGTTTGGACCTTTTTCAAATTACATCTGGAGATGTTTAAATGTCATTAAAATATGTGCTGGCTGAACGGGTTGAGCTCAAATTACAGCCCCAAAATGGCTGGAGAAACATGCAAGTCTAGCATCTCGCCTCATCACAAGTCTCTCAACAGTCAAGCAGAACCACTGCGCACAGCTTTATCAGACATTTACGCTCCTGTAGTGTGAAAAGCAGTTCAGTGGGAAAGTAGATAAAATCCTCGTTTCCTCGTAAATTTATGAAGACGAGAGCAGAGGTGGAGAGAAGGAGCAAGGGGAAAAAAAAACAGAGGTCGTGATGGTGGGTGGAAATGGATGGGAGCCTCAGTTCTGTGTGAGTGTCTGTGTGCGGCCCTTGCCAAGAAAAACAAGGCCTGAGCGACGCTGGGATCTGATTTCAGCATGGAGGCATGGCAGGAAACTGGTTCCTCGGGGGGTGGGGGGGTATTACACTTCATGTCCTCCCAGAGAAAAGAGAGAGAGATTTAGAGACAGAACAACCATCCTCTTCGTTCACCATACATCCAGCTATGATGGCTGACACACAGTCGCAGTTTGCGTAGGTGGCGTATTTTAACCTGTACAGTACGTCATCAGGCGGGCACGAGTCCCTGATGCAGATCCTTGTGCCACAGAGAGGTCAGCTCAGTTCAGAGCCTTGTATCTGCATCTGGATCCACGGCTGGAGAGCCCGAGGGATACTACTCAGCACATGTGCAGAGAATTAGCTCTGGCTACGCAGCGTTCAGAGGCTTAAAAACCCTTTGTTACTTAGCCTCCATGTAACACGCTACTCCGCATGTGTACAACAGTCATGATCTTATTTGTCACTGGCTCTGTTTTTACTGCTTCTAGGCAGCTTCGCAATGACAGCGACTTCCACTGCACTCTGTGGTAGCAGCAAGCTGCTGGCACTTCACCACGGGGTCTAGTTCAACTACAAGTGGTACAAGAGGGAAAAGGGGAAATGAAGCTGATGGAAAATAAAGGTTCTCTGCCTCAAAGGGTGTGAGGTATTGTGAGGCTTCTCTCGAAATGAAGAAACTCTTGTGTGAGGGAGGATGAGAGAAGCCCATGTCAGAGGCTTATGTCAAAGGAAAGTCATTTCCTACATAAACAAAGCAAGTAGTCTCTTGCGTTTGTTATTCTTGTGCCCTGTTTCATGTAAATTTTACCAGTCTCCAACAGAAAGCTGCCCGTGTTTCTAGAGTTGATACAAATTCTGATTTCTCGCACTTTAAAGCTAAATTACAAAACACAACAACAAAAACAACAGAAAAGACTCTACAAAACCTTAAACCATCAAATATGAATATTGGTATCTGTGTCAAAAATCCAGCATAAGCAGTCTAAAATCAGTCAAATTAAGACTTAAATCAGGAACTATTTGATCAAATATGACAATCAGTGCCAACCTTTGGAATTTAAAAGTTTTCAATACTTGATGCAGCCCCATATATTCACAGAGGTGCTACAAATTGTCATTATTTGAGATAAATCACTCACTATACCAAGTGTCAACCAAAAAGACCTATTACCTGGCTGTAAGAAATTAAAACATTCTTTTCCACACACAAAATTCAAAAGAAGTTAAATTATTGCCAGTAGTTTTAATGGTTGGCTGAGGTGGAAAAGTGAAAAGTTCAGATTTTCTTATACCAAAAATGCACAGAGGTCTGATACCCAGCCCTAGGTACCAGAGGGCACTGGATATCTGCCAAAGACAATTTTGGCCTCTGTGTTTTCATCACTTAACAAGTCCACATGGCAATTTCCCCCAACACTCTACACATTAGACCCCAAGATAAGACACCTCTGAGTAAAGAAATAGTGTTTCACTGAAGACGATCTTCTGGCCCAGTGTGCTGGAAGACCTTGAGGGCACAGAGAGCAAAAACAAACGGGGGTGGGCAGGCCAGCAAATACAAACACAGCCATGTTGCTTTTAGCTAAAGCCTTACATCCAGTACCACGGCCCCCAGGAGCCCATTCCAAACTCGGCCCACCCCTGTCCACCAATGCCCTGCCCCTCCTCCTTCATCCGTGCTCCACGGTGGACAACCCAAAGGTGGAAGTAATGACACCAGATGTGACCAATCAAGCTGATAAAGAGCAGAGTCTGCTGTGGACCGACGCACAGCTGTGGGTGCAGCTGTGCACGGTTGTCAGGCCAGCTCGCTCTCTCAGAAAGAGATGAAAGAGAGGTGGTGAGAAAGAAAAGGAGATAGAGAAGGAGGGAGAAAAAACAGCCGCACTGTCCTGAAATAATCTATTTACAACAGAGCATCGACATCTCCGACACATTCATCTTCCTCACTCCTGTCACTTTAAACCCAATAAGGACTCCATCACTGTATATCTAAATTCTCCTTTTCTGTTCTGTTCTCCTCTTCCTCTCTTTCTCTTCCACCCACTCCCTCTGTTTCTCTTCTTCTCTTGTGCCGAGACACGGCCTGCTCAACACATTAGCAAGATATCCTGTTCTGACAGCAGCTTTAGCCCAAATCCAGCCATCATGAAGAGTTATGCCATCGTTGCAAGCTGCGGATTTGGGAGATATAATACAAATCAAACCTAGAGGGACCTGGGGGAAGAAGAATGGGAAAAACTGCTCTTGTTAAAAAAACAAAAAAAAAAACAGCAACAATGATGGAAAACTGGAGGAGCTGCAAGCGCTGCGCCATCGTGTACGACGTGCTGGCTAGGTTTGCATGCATTCGATTCATTTGATCTTAATCTGATTAAAGTTTGAGGCAACATATTTCTGAATAATGCATATGTTTGTGGAAAATATGCCTGTGATATGCACTGCAACAATGTCTCACAGAGTTTTCATATTCACTCCCTTTTCACAGAATTTTGCTTTGAAAATTCTGTGAAAAGGGTCACAAAATTCCCTTATGCCCAGCGCACTGCCAGATATTTCGGGGATTTTCTAGCAGCGAGGGAGCTCGAAACAAGGCAGAAGAAGCCAGATGATTCCACTAGTATTAAGAAAATGTCATTTGGCTCAAAGAAGTTCTTAAAATAAGTTTGTATTGGGGGAACTTTTAAAGTATGTGACCTCTAAAGGCAGATTTCTTCACTTGTTTTATGAAAAAAAAAAAAAAAAAGGATTTTACGAGTCAGTACTAGATGAAATTATGTCAGTTTTTCTTGCAGTGTTCTCTCATTTTCCTCTGGCCTTAAAAACAAAAAGTAGCACAGGCTTGCTTACTTTTCCTCCAATGTTTATTTTCCTCCTGCCTTGGTCCATCCGTCTCCCCTACTGCTTTCTCTTCTCTGCCTCGGAGTTCAGCCATCTTATGAACAATCTGACCAAATTAAGATATAGCAGCAGCAAACTGACACAGCAGCATGATGCCAGACATTTTAGATAAAGTTATGTGATGTTTCCAGAGGCAGATAAAAACTCAAAACAGAAAAAAAAACTATAAAGTCTTGGATAGCTTTATTTAGAGGAAACAAAACTTGGGGGCTGGATGATTCTGTTGATAGGCCCTATTTTCAACTTTAAATGGACTTACTTTCCAGACGCGAAAAGTGTATATTTTATGAAGGTGCTTGCCTCGGTGTGATGTTTTCAGCGCCCTGGTTTCCAAAAAAATTAGAGAGCACTTATGTACTTCATTTTCAAGTCAATTACAGTGATTGTCATGTTGGTGCTTTAATCTAAGTAAGGTCATTATCAGTGTAAACACAGCCTGATTAAAAACACCTCGCTTTCAGCTGCATCTTTGATTTTCCTTTGGGCGTGTATATAATTAGACTTATCCAGATAACTTTCAGTTTTTTTGATAACATGGCAAGTGGTGACAACCAGCATTTCTGTTGCAGCAACAAATCAGTCTTGTTCAAGTAAATGAGAAGGAGAGATCAATGACAACTTGCAGCAAGGGCTTTTTGAAATATGAACACTGGGTTTTTCATAGCTACTTCAAAACATGTAAACACTATAAATGAGATGTCAGCGTAATCTAATCAGTCACAGTAATGATACCACTGTGGGCATGCAGATTTAATCACTTAAGATGTTGTGTTCCTTCTTCTCCTAAAACTTGGTGGCTCCGATGAATTGGTAGGACAGATTTCTTAAACAATAAAAAGCTTCTTTGAGGGAAAAAACAAAAAAAAAAACCCTTAAAAACAAGCACAACTGTTTTGCTCGAGCGTTAGCCAACATGTGCAAACGTCATTCAGATTGTTCATGACTGACTCAGAATCCACTAAATGTTGCATACAGAAACTGGATTCTTGACCGAGGCATTTTTTTAACGTCTCTCCCAAAGGAGCTGACGCAGCTACAGACCAATAACACAACAGGCACTCTGTTGTACACTTGGTGAGCTCTTGGCCACCACTGGGCCTCACTGGATGAATGTGGACCTTTAAGAGTAAACCACACACACACACACACGTACACTTACACACACACAAGCAGACATGAGGGTAGGCAAAGAGGCACACACGCAGTTGGAAAACAGTGTGCACATACAAAAGGCAACTACAACTTTTCATAATTAAAACCCCATGTCATAAGCTGGATGTTTGGATGTGAGCGGCACGCCACTCACGAGTCTCACATAAACAAACAACACGAGAAGAACCTGAGCTGTGATGGGAGAGAGCAACCACACACCATTTCTTTCACTGTACAACAATTTGGAGTGAGCCCTCGCTCACTTTCAGCCTTGCTGCTAAAAGCAGGCCTCCAAGGTGTAAGGATACAAATGACCTAATCCAGGATAAACATATAGCTGGGTGGCAGAGGAGAAGGTTTATGTGTCTGTGCGATGGAGTGAACAGCATGCCAGTGTTTTAGGAGGCAAACTACCCAGAATACCTCCTGGTTACTTCCCGTGCAAATGGACTACCAACATCTGAAAGTGCTGGCTATTAATACATACTGTTTATGAGCCGTTGCACCGCCTCTTGGATATATACATGTTTTTTTAATGCACTCAGCACTAGTTTATGCAGGTGGTTATCAGTGTAAATCCACATGAAGGCATGTGCAGGCTGGAGATGAAGTTACACAGCTATGCGCTCATCAGTGCTATTAGTTTCCACCAACGCTGATTGCTTTGACACTTCGTGCTGTCCAAGCGTGGTGATAAAACAGATCGGTTTCGCTTATGCCAAATTAAAGCCTGATATACAGCTCCTCTTTCTAGGCGTGGTATCAGTGCCAGGCTGAAAGTGTGTGAACCAGCCGCAGACTTGTAATTTCAGGATCCAAAGACGATAACTGACATCTGAAAATGACAAAAACACACCCAGGCACCGATCGAGTGCTCTGCAGCAACACGCAAGACCGATTATGATGGAACAGCGTACACTGAGATTAGCTGTGGCACCTGTTAGTGGGTGGGCGCTAAAGAGGTGGATGTCCCGTCAGGGCCTGTACCAAAAACAGCACAGACCCAGAAGTCACGCTAATGTGATATATAAATGTCATGTCAGGTTTTACAGCAAGACTACCGTACGTAGTCTTTTAAAAGAACTGAAACTTAAGACAGAACTTTCTTCCAGTTACAAAAAAAAAATTTGTTCATAATCAATAAAACACAGACTGTCTCGATTCAGTAAACGTAGAAGTAGTTTTCATCTGGTATGACCAGTGGCTACATAGATATTGCTTTTCAAGTGTTATTTCTGAGTCAGTTCACTAACACATCTCAATGTTTGCTAGTGTTACACTATATTTGTTCATCTCCTGATTGGAGCAGACATCCCCTACACCAGAGGTGTCCAAACTGTTCCACAAAGGGCCGAGTGGCTGCAGGTTTTTGTTCCAACCAAGCAGCAGCACACCAGACTTGACTCATTTAATCAACTGATCTCAGTCTTCAGACAGTTGATTGGTCACACTGTGTGCTCTTCATTGGTTGGAACAAAAACCTGCAGCCACACCGGCCCTTTGTGGAACAGTTTGGACACCCCTGCCCTACACTAAGCTTGACTACTTAATTTTTTTTTTAACAACAATGGGTCAAATGACTTTGTGTAATATGAAAAGTAAACTGACAATTATCAGCAAACTCATCATCAGATTGTTTCTAGCAGCAGCAGGCAGCTGTTTTTAGCAAAAAAAATTTTAAAAAAAAGCATTGACAAACTCACTGCACACTCTCTGCTCAGCAGCAAACAGTAGACAGACAAATGAGCAACCAGCTAATGAACTTAGTGGAGCATTTAGCAGCTTAAGAGCCAGATTTTTCTGGTTGACCATATTGAGGATTCTTGATTTGATAAACAATCAAAATTTTAACATCTCATTAGTAAGAGATGAACACCCAAAACCCAACCAGTCTGCTTTGTCCAGTCATAGTAACTCTTATACTGGATTGGTACACAGAAATAAGGGACATTATCTTTTTGGAATAGGGCCTCGCCCACTTTAAAGCAGAGAAAAAAGAAAACCAAGACATCTCTCTGGAAATAATTTGCACTGTTTTAGCTGTGGAAAAAAAGGTGAAGATTAAAAAATGGTTTTCAGGGCCTTTAAACATTCTTTCTTTACACCCAGAGATGCAAAGACCACATTACTTGTCAACAAAACAGTTGAAATTTGAGTCCACAAGCAGCAGCAGTACTAAGTGCGCTGAGGCTTTGTTTGTAGTTGGGAGCATAATTTGAAGGGACAGTTTTAAAAACACTAAAAGAGATTTAGGTCATTACTGGAGCCGCTAAACATCGCTCTCCCCCCGATCTGACTGATGATCTCTAACTCCAACAATGTGACCACACAGGGCAGGGAGATATTAATGATGTCTGTAAATACACCTCTCCCTAGTCCAATCCCACCAGAGACATACACACACACACACACACATCATCTGCTCCTTCACTCAGGCCTGAGTCAGACCAAACCAGGGAGATGAGCTCAGCTCCAGCTGGATGCTGAGGCAAGCTTTAACTCAGTCAGCCACTTCCCTGGCCCAGCACAGCTCAGCACAGACCTGCACTGCCAAGTTTTACATGGCTGCCTGCTACAGTACCTGAATCAGAACCACTCTAAATCAGCAACGCTCTTGAGAAGATGCAGTATTTCATTTGCATGTTGCTTCCAGCCAGATTGCTGGACGGGGAGAAGCAGAGGCTGTATACGTAGTCTGCTAATGAAATTAGAATGGCTCATCTGTGTGGACGTGAACACTGCTACAGTACACAGTCCTCGGCTGGCTGCCCGCGCTCTGACTGGGCTGGCTTTAAGCAGATTTATGGTCTCCGGTGGGGGAACAGGGAGATTTCTGGTCCAGACCTAAATCATGACTGAAACGACGAGAAGCTAATTAGGAGAGCAGTGGAGCAGCAGTCTGGGGACTGTGTGGTTTTCAGTAGGTCCACCACCACTGAGCACTGTGCCACATACAACAAACCTCTCCCTACCGTGCATGGTAGCTAAAAGTGTAAAGTGTGCTAAAATCCACACTAAGCTTTGTTTGGAACTTGAGTGCTGAGTCACCTCCAAGTCAGATTTTCTGGTGATAGCGAAGTAGCCATTTGGGTTGCTTTCAGTAGGCAGAGCACTACCCAGAGAGCTCAGAGAAACTAGCTGTTCATGGTTTTGACAAATGTCTAATGTGCTCTGGGACTCATCCCTGCATAATGTTAAATGGCAACGGGCCTCCTCTTAGCTCTGCAATTCTACTGAGAGGAGTGGAAAACTGGTTTAATCTGCACTGCAGCAGATCCTGCAGACTCAAAAAAGAGTCTTTTAAGTCCACTGATTTTCTGAGGGAACAAATCCATCAATCAATTACATTTCAGTCGACTTTTTTTTTTTTTAACAATAGCAGAGCAAAAATCGGAGCACCTGAAATCATAACAAGCTACGTGTGCTCACAATCAAAAGTAAAAGATATTGATTGACTCTCAGCCCAAACACTCCCGCTCTGAAGAATGCTCATCAGGCAGTCCCCACCTGCTGCACCAAGCACAGGCCCACACCCTCCTCTAACTAGGCAGCATGTGTTGGTAATTTGCAAGCAGTTGATGTTGATTAGCTGGGTTATGACATCCCGCGACCTCAGCTGTAGGCAAGCACATAGACACACATTCTCCAATTAGTCCTGTGGCGTTTGGTTATCAGGCTTTACAGGGCCATAAGAGGGAGTTGTGTGAAAAGTCTACAGGGCTTTAGTTAGACCCACACACACACACACACACACACACACGCGCACACGCACACACACGCACACGCACACACACACACCTCCACAAGCTGGTATATTCTAGTTGGACATACAAAATCCATCCTTAGGAGCAGTAATACTGTTATCTATGCAGTTATTTACATTGATGCAGAGTTCACCTATTCTACTCTAACTTCACCAAGATTTCCACATCCTTCCAGAGAGCTAATGATGTGTAATGCATAATATGCTCTTCTTTTCATTATAAGTTTCACAACTCCCCACTGAACTGGTGTTATCCCATACATAAACAAAATATGAACTCATAACAGCTAAATCGTTCTTAGGTAACTTTGTTTTTGCAGGCATACTGTGGCTGGGAGTGTGAAGTAATTCAGTCTGTCAGTCGGAGCAGGGGTGTGAAACAACAAGAACACAAGGCTAAGCAAAACCTGATACCACCGCTTTACTAATTCACAAGTTTTTGTGTACTAACGGCAAGTACACCCCGACATATTAAATGTAAAAACTTCTGTAGCTCAAATGTTTTTGCTTATATAAATAAGTTAGACATTAGACAAACCATAATTCAGTCGTTACATAAGCCCTTTCAAACTAGGCTGCAAACACAAAGGGCTGAAACGATTTGTTAATTAAGCATCTAGTCGATCAGAACAAAAAATCTGCCATCTGTTTCAATAATCAATTAATCTGTCATTTATCAGGCAAAAATGCCAAGTGTCTTTACACTGCGCTGCTACAAGCCAAATGTTAGTATCAGCATGCTAACATACTCCAATGTCTTAACAAAGTCATGGTAATCCATCCAATAATGAGATATTCTGGACCAAAGTGGTGGTCCAACTGACCAGCACTGTCAACCCTTTGTGGCCACACTATCATACAAAAACCCACTTCAAAAAAGTAGCTCGACTCTGTGCTTGTGATTTAAAGTATTGGTAAGAAAATGGTTTTCTGGCGCATATTTACAGTGTCATTAGTCCAAATATTTTTCCTCTTTTGTTCTGGCTGGGCAGAGATAATCCAGCAACAGTAAATCTTGTAATATCTTATCCAGTGCACAGCAAAAGCAGTTAATACGTGATAGCAGATAACAACCAGCAGAAAAAAAGCTACCAGATCAGACTGACGAGTCAAACTCCACAGAGCTAAAGCCAGCCACAGTTTCCCCACCTTGATTCACTCCCTCAAAATGACTCCATTACCGTGACAAGAGGTAATATTCTAGCAACAGAGCTCAATGCTTTCTTGGCTTGCATTATAGACAAGTGACAGATTTAGTGCTGTTCTTGGACCCTATGAGGCTGAAATGACTTAATAAAGTGAAGCTGACATTTTGAGTACGAAAGGGGAAGCCTGAAGTTGAAAGGTTGGAGCGGGGACGCCAGGACTGTTTCCTATCCAGTCGGACGTGTGCGTGAGTGCGCAGCAAAAAAAAAAAACAGAACCTGATCTACAACAGGACATGCAGTAACTGTCAGGACCTTCTTCTACTAGAGGGGAACTGAGTGGCGATATTACTGTGGAGACAACCTTGGCAAGGATTACCAAGTTCTCAAGTCGACTTCCTATGTGGGAAGTCTGGAGCAACCAGAGAAACCAACGTGGAAGTTGAGACACTCGTCTACAGAAGCCACCTCAACCATTTTGGGACCTTAATCTTACATCATGATGGGACAGCTTGCTTGTCTGTGTTGATGTTAACTTCAAAAATCGTGAAATGTTTGCTGGAACACAATAACAATTAAATCAATTCCCTATTCTATGGTACACCTTAATGTAAACTGAGCCTTAAACGTAAAGCTTAGCCCTAAAATAGAACCTCACAGAAGTGGGAACCATCCAAAATGACTTCACTGCACAAAACTTCCTGACTCCAAAGGTCTAAAGCTTAAACTGGCTCAAGCTAAGATGAAAAACCAAGAACACACACTGTTGCAAACCACACACAAAGAAGATTTAATTCCTCACAGTTACAGACTCAGACACAAAAAAGTCCAGCAGAATAAAAATTATGAGCCAGTTCTGTGGGTTTTCTTGGCTTGCCAACAAGCTAGACCAGTTTTTTTTTTTTTTTTGTGTGTGTGTGTGTGTATCTGTGTGATTGTACCCCTCACCCCTACTCCCCTCTCTTGTCCTACTACTCCTGTCTCTCCCAGACATGCTCTGATGGAGAGATAAGTTGAAGGTCATCCTGAGAGAACAGAGGCTCCGCTCAGGAATGTGTGGAATGACACTCTTGTTCTGTGGACAAAAAGCGTATCAGAGGCTGGTGTGGTGTCATATGGGCCTGTGTCATCACTGCCGTCAATATGGGATTTGGGAGAGCACACACAGTCAGCAGCTAGTAACAACCCTAATCTTCTTCAATTAGTGTCTTTTATTACGCGAACAATTTCAAAACAATGAGGCAAGATAACACAAAATTTTGAGTTAAATTACTACACTGGCAACCCATGAATCCAAAACTGAAATTATTTAAAAACAGCGTCTTGTGTGCAGCTGTTTAAGCAACCAAGGCAGCTTGTTGTGGTGCTAAAATGCTCTGCAAAGCAGCAAGAGGCAAACTAGTAAATGAATTCGGAGTGAAAAACGGGACGTAGTTCTGAAGACAGATCTCTTTAAAGAATCTTGTAAAAAATAAACTCCTTTCACTTTATGCCAAGGTGTTTCTTTTCCAAAAAAAAATAAAATAAATTATGCCAGACCCTGATATCGCATGAACTTAACAAGAACCACTGACATCAAACTAATGAAATATGAACACATTACAGCTTATCTGGTTGGGAGACTGTTGTTTGAATAGGCAACAGTACATGATTCCGTCCCACACCATCTATTATTCCCAGGCTCATTACTCAATACTATAAAGAGATCCAACTGATACATCAGGGATATGGACATAGTGATAACTGAGATCTCTATTGGCAATGTTAGTCTTGCTTTTCTCCTACACATTAATAATGTGTTTGTGACATGTGAGCCTCCCAGCTGCTCCCATCCAGAGCGGCAGAGGCTGGATGAGTCAGCATGTGAGCTGGAAGAAAATGAATATGGCTGCAGATCTGTCATCCAGCACGACAGTAACCTTGCCAAGTTCACTGCTGACATGTTAAGATCCAGTAATCACCAGAATTTACAAGCATGGACATTATCATGGAAATCAAGCATAGACGTCTTCAGGCTTAGGAATTATACATGGTATACCATAACTCATCTAGATGTTTTCATCAGCAGGGATGGGAGTCTTTTCAAGACCCAGGTCTGATTTACAATCAGATGGGTTTCTTTTAATGATTTTTCTTATACCTGCAGTGCAACTTAAAGAAACTCAGAGCGCTATTTGAATTGCTTTGATGAGCAGGACATCATTGTGTTTGAAGCTCATGCTCAACTAGTGTGCACACACAGAGACACCCATGGAAGCGTTATACACATTTCCGTATGGTGCAAACATCATAAAACACAAAAAGGAAAAAGAAGATGAACAGGAAACAATAGACTTAAGCTACTGTTAACTTAGTTAGCTGATGTTTTGAGACATCTTATGCCAGAATCAGTCCAAGAAAGATGTGGGACGTCGGGAACGAAGCAGAACGAAACATACTACAGTTGCTTGTTTTATCACCTGTACTCGTGTCATGGTGAAAGACGACTGACACAGCAGGAGCACAGAAAGCTCGTCTGCACACAACTGTAAACATAGTGAAGTGAAATAAAATGAATAATCGTTGGTGCTGTCGGCCCCTCCTTCATGATCATCTGAAAGGTGTGACCATCTCAAAACGCAATTATATTGTGGAGTCCTAATCTGAAATTACCACAGCTGGAAACATCTCATCAGTTCCTACCTAGGCTTGCACATCAAATCATCCGTGTAATGGAAAATGAAAAGGGTATTTACCTCAAAGACTGGCCAAGTCTGCCAACTGAAAAGGGGGGTTACATGACATCCTTCAGTTTCAAGCTATGTGACTGCAAAGCACCAGAATTATCACTTTGCAGCTGTGTGCCTCCACTAACCAGTCAAGCTGCAGTTTACATCCATGGCTCCAGACTCTTCTAATACACGTAATGCAGACTTTGAAGGAATATAATAAAAGGTATTCATTGTATTTTGTCATAATTACTGTATGAATTATTGAGTTATGACTCCTTTTATGAGGTCACAGTAAGCTTGACCTTTGACCTTTGCCCACCTAATTCTAATCAGTTCATCCCTGAGTCCAAGTGGATGTTTGTGCCAGATGTAATGAAAGTTCTCTCCAGACGTTCCTGAGATATGGTGTTCTTTTGTTGTTTCTTAGACCTCAAAGATGCACACAAGAGAACTATTTACACTTGTCATTTCAAAAGTCTCATCTCTGGGTAAAATCCAGATGCAATTTCATAGACTTCAGTCTCCATTAGCATGATCACTGATCTGATTGCATATGCCTTGGTTGTTCTGGGATACATGCAAATCAGGATAGGCCCTTGAGAAGTGGTTTGAGCAATAGGATTTGTCTCTGATGATGATCCCAGTTGCGTAACACTTGATGTCAGACAGCTGATCTGATCTGCCCACATGTGAAGTGGCTTGGTGAAAATATGATGTATACGTTTTGATGACAAACAATGACTAAAAGAGGAAGAAAACTCCACGGGGTGCATTTAAATATTCTGGACATAACTGTTACTAATGGTAATCTACTTTTCAAAGTAGATACACAGAAGATGGGGCTTATAATTCTGAAATGTGTTTTCTTTCTGGTGCAGGCCTCACTGGCCTCCCCTGCTGATAGAGGCCACTGGGCTTTTCCTTCACTTTGGTGGTCCCCTGTGCTGCCAGCCCTTTACCACACTCACAATGGACCACACATCCAGCTCAAAGGAGGAAACATTGGGGCTGAAAGTGAGCAGTGGGTCAAAAACTGGACCAGACTGGATGTGCTTAGATAAGCAGAACCGGAGGGACCTGCCCCTTAGAGTAATACAGCAGACAGGGAGCCAGCAGACAGCCTCCAGGCACTGCAGCTTTTGAATTAACCAGCAGCAATAGGGAGATCCTGTTTTAATTCCACTCCCGTCTTTGTCTGCTTCATATTTTCTTTCGCCAATATGGCTCTGTAGCCTCTTTTCTGTGTCCCAGATGGGAAACTGTACAGGAATGTTTTCTCAAGCCTTCTTTACGGTGACAAGACATACACCATCTCCTCCTTTGTCCCTTCTTATTTTACATTATACAAAGCTCCTTTCAGTGCCTCAACAAAATCTTTGTGCAGACTTGACAAGATGGTGATGTCACACTTGCTAATCAGTGTGCAACTTGCCCATTTAACACAAGCCTTCACAGCTGAAATGTTGCACCTCAAAAAAACCTGTTCCTGTGCTTCCTGACGAGCAGCCAACGTCTTGAGCCAGTGCTCTGCAACTCATGTGAGCTGTAAGATCTCACTTTATCTCCTTGTTTTTACTTGTCAAAAACTTCAACATTCTTTAAATGTGTTACCACAGAAACATGTTAACAATCTGCAAAGAGCCACCAGTTTTTCAGATCAGGAAGAATATTTACAAAAAGTACTGATATTCCAAGTGCGAAAAGTCTGCTCCACTGCAGAATCTTTAAGCAGGTCAGTAACTTTACCTGAGGAGAGAAATACTATTTAAAACAAGACTTAGTTTCTCCCATTGCTGTTACCTCACTAGAACTGTGTCCAGTTCCCCATCCTGAGCATGCTGTGATTGTTCTAAACTAACAAATCCTAAAAACCTGAGCCAAGCACACAGGCTTCTTTATAATTTCATAAAACCAAACACCCAAACGATGCATACCTTGCCAGATTATTTCCATTCTGCCCTACCTTGGGGTTAAGATGCGGACAAATGATTTATTAAGCTCGAGATGCTAGGGTGTTTTTCTTTACTTGGCACCAAAACAAAAACCGGATTTTATATACACAGTTCGTGGCTTGCGGCTAAATGGTTCAGGCTATAAATGGATTGTGCCCTAGAGGAAGGGAAAGGTTTGTGTTCTTATCATTCATTCAGCTCTGAATAATTTATAATTCATCTCAGGTGCTACTGGATCTGAGCTCTAAGTTTTGTCCTCTTGAGCTTTGAGCGTTCTTGATAAGTTTCTCCTGACATGTCGACTGCCTCGTTCCTTTGTCAGGGCCTGGGGGCTTCTCCTTTAAGACTCGCTTGTTTACTATTTATAGATTAAGCCTTGGAATGAACAGCACAAAGGATATTTTTAAGGAGGTATAAAAAGCTTTGTTGAACGAACAGGCTAATTGACTAAAGTGAATCATGTGTTTGTGGGCGGGCGTTCCTCCTCTGGTTCCAGCTGGACGATTCTTGTTGATGATTCTTGTGATGAGGGGAGTGCAGTGTTACTCTCCGAGTTGACTTTTGCTCTGTTTGGAGCTGGACAAACAGCTCAGTCAGCCGTGAAAGCCTGTGTAACAGTTTCCTCGGGAGACACGACAACAACAAGGGAGGCCGGGTGACAGTACAACCAGGTGATGCAAGTTGAAGATTACCGTAATCCCTGTTTAAGTGATGTAAATGATATGCAGCTGAGTGGTGTTTCTTTGGCACTTGAACGTTTCATATGAAAGCTGACTTTTCTTTTCCTCAATATGTAAAAATCACACTACGTTGCTCTTCATTACCAAGGTGTACTTTTTAATTTCCATGTCATGTGTCACTGAGTTATGTGTCCAACTACAACTCAATGGTTTGGTTTTACTGTGTCTACTGAATCAAATCTGAATGAGTCACACGATCAGGATGATCGCAAAGACATTACAAAGACACCATTCACGGTGGACTCTTCAACAGGATGACATTCACTTTTCCCCCGAAAGTCCAGACTTAATATTTAGCTCCAAACATTCCATATTTGGACACACCGACAAGAAACGGAGCATCAAAACCACCGAGTTGCATTTTTTCCTCGGAGAGTCATACTTGATTAATCAGAGGTTCGGAGAAAAGAGAGAATAAATGTGTGCTCAAGATGAGGAGGGAACCATCTGAGCAAACAGTGAGAGAGACACTGAAGGCTGGGGGAGAGAGAGTGAGTGTGAGGCTTTCAAAGTCAAAAGCCGCCACTCGTCATTTCAGAGCGATGGCAGAGAACGCTCATGGAAAAGGCAAACCAGGAGAGTTATTTCACCGCCCCTCACCGCTGAGTGAGTGGAGTCTCCAGTCTGGCCCCCTAGAGTTTCTGCATCATGTAATTTAATTCATGGGCTGCGAAACACAGCAGAGAGAGAGGCTCAAACAGGACGGAGACTTATAACCACAGCAGCCATTTATGAACGATGGTGATTTTGTGTTTTTACTGCAGGACAAATGAGTGTGAAAACATCTGAGAAAACACTTCCAGTGATTGGAAGAGAAAAGTTTATTCCCGGTCTGTAAACGTGGAATGCTAGGATATGAGCGTGCTGTGAAATCTTCCAGATAGCCCATACCATACCGGTGCCAGTGGTGGCCCTTTTATAGCCCTTGACCTCATAGCGTTGGCATGCTCTGCTCCTCACAAAAAGGTGAAGATTTGTTTTTTCAATCCAGCACAGCCGTGTTTTAGCTATTCTCAGAGATGTTATGGTTACATAAATAGATTGTTACAGTTACAGGAGGAGGAAGAAAAAAAAAGAGAACTAAAGTTCGCTGTAACTGCCAAGAAATATTACTAACAGCCATCGTATGTAAAGCAGCACATGAGCTAGCTGAATAATTGATTTAGAAGCATTTCATGGCCACACAGAAATACACTGCAGAAGAATCTGGGTAGAATTATGTGTTCTCAGCGGATATAAACCTCTTCGATCCTGCCCCCACCCTCCCATCCTCCCACTCCTGTCCTGTCCTTCATTCCTTGTTACTTGCTGCACACTTAAAGGAATTTAACTTCTGTCACTGCAATGTGTCAGAGTGAAGTGAAAAGTCAGGGGCAGTCGGATGGGTAAGCCACGGGGGAAGGCGTGCAAAAAGTCTTGGCCCCCATGTATGAAGCTGTGCTCAAATACCTGGCGAACACCCAGCCTGACATCTGATTACCCCCGGCTTGGTTAGAGGCTTTTGTGAGTCGAGTCAGAGGAAGGTCATAGATGAAAGAGACGTCTGATCAGAGCTCTGTCAGCCAGCCCCTAATGTACACGCTTGCATAAATATTGACTGAATTTGGAGGGCCATGTAAATTGTTCTGCGGTAGAAAAGCAGAGAGAGATAACTATAGCACGCTTGACGGAGTCCTTCAGGCTTTGAACGTGTTTGAAAGTGTTGACTTTCACCACTTGATGAATCACTCACCCTTCAAAGAAATCCCATGATAATGAACCGTGTTTGCCCACTTGAATGGACATGTAACATACATGCTGATGTCCACGGTTTTAATGCAGCTGCGGCGGACATGAAAACCAAATCCGCTTATTTAACACTTGCAAATGGATAGTGATCGATGAGAAGGGCATTTGTCTAGACACATTTTGAAGGAGCCTTCAAAATGTTGGCTCAAGCAAGGATTTGTATATTTGTCTAAAAACCTGCCTGGTGACTCCATGACAAATGATGTTGTGTAAATAAATGTAACTGCGGATAAAGCCTGGCTTGTGAGCAGCGTTGTTCTCACTGTTGGAATGTTCTGCCCCGAGAGCAGCTTAAGAGACAGTGATGCTGGGGGAAAAAAAAAAAAAAGAAAGTCTATTGTCACTCACATCCAGCCACTCAACACGTAAGTCTTTCAACAAAGGTCGCAAAGCGTTGCACATTTGGTTCAGATCAGTAAGGTCGTGACCCACGCTGGGTTTATTTGGACCTTTGCACCAAAATAATCACAGGGCTCTGACTCCACTGTGACGGTCTGGAACCACTTCTCTCTCTAACCCCTACCTGAGACGTGAACTCAGGGGCCAGTCGATGCCGTGAACATTTCCTAATTATTGTTTGAATTATGTGACTTCTGGAAGTGGAAATATTTCTCGCAGGTGGAGAAATGCTTTTCTGGGGGCAGGAGAGTATGTCCGTATTATGCGCTGTGGTTGCGGTTTGTCTGCAGGGGACTGCTACTTGGAGGTAAGGGACTGGGAGGAGGTCCAGATGAGACACAGAAAAGCTTTCATTTTGCTTAACCTGCACCTTTATATACAGAATTCAGCCAGACATGTGGTTCTTATTTTCACGCCAAGTTTAACACGTGGTGATAATGTTCGAAAATATTATTGCAACCATCAAATTTAGTAGCTTCTAAAAAGTGGAGGAGTGAATCTACAGACATAGGGGAGTTTGTCCTGGGTGGCGGTCCCTGCAGCATTCGTCTCATGTTGTGCACAGCTGTGAACAGACCGAGCTGCAGCCACGCTGTTCAAATGGCACCAGCTCCAACTCTCCAAAAATCAGATAAAGGCCTTGTCTTGATGTGCCAAGGGACAGCTGGGAGCGGGCTTACATTTGGCTCTGATTCAAGGAATTTGAGTGGTGGAGCGCAACGCAAACCCTTTACCTGACATACCTTGTTTAAATCTTCGACTCCAGGCTAAGACAGCAGCTATGTAGCACAACAAACACTACAGCTTATCCGGACACACTGAAGGTTTCAAGTCAGACGAGAATAAATGTTTTTATTTCTTCTACTCATAAAATCCAAGATAGAGCTGGGGTTGTGTGTGTGTGTGTGTGTGTTTTTTTTTTTTCGAAGTCATAAGCCCAAAAATAAAGGGCCTTGTGTAAGATCCGGTGTGTGTGTGGAAACCAAGCCTCGGCAGTCAGCATGCCTTTGCTGAGAGACAGCAGCTGTTGGCCTGATATAGCATGGCTAGAGCAGAGAGGCCACAGTGTTTGAACCAGCCTTGTTCTTTCACAGGCTTCCTCTCTCTATGAAAGACTACAGGTAGTCTTCTTTAACGATGGCAAAGGAAAAATAATGAAATTCATATGTTGAGCCTTGGTATGGATGCAAAGAAAAAAAGAGAGAAACTTTGGGTTATAAATTACAGAATGATGTCAAATTTGATGTCTGCACAGAGATTTCAAAGCCGAACAGAGCGATGCCGTTTTCCCCTTTTTTTTGTGGCCCAATTTTCCTTTATCTACATCAGTCCTGCTTCAGGTGGCTGGATTCCTGAGCTCTCATATTTTCCATGTTGTTTTTTTTTTTTTTTCCTTCTTGTTCTGTTATCGCCAAGAGTGCGTGTCCTAACAGAATGAGGCTAGATGATGCCATATGATATGAAAACAAACGAGAAATAGATATCTGGTGTGAATCTAGGCCGTGTCTGAGAGATGGTGGTGACCTTGTGCTCAGTAAAGCTAGGCAGAGCAGAAATCAAAGAATTCAAGGTGGGGTTTAGGTGGATTAACCTTAACCAAGGCCAAACCAAAATAATATCAATTATTCTGAAGAAAATGACACAGCCAAATTCAGTCTCTTTTTGGACCATACCTGGAGCTTAAAACTTTATCTTTGTGCCAGGAATTCAAATGCAACCCAGTTCTCTATTTGCAGAGTTTGAAAAATTCTTCTCAGCGAATGTGGACTCACCGGTGCACACATAAACTGGAACACCTCAGCACACCGCAGAAGAAAAGGCTCCCTGCCTCACCCCTTGACAATTTTCCATCCTCCCTCTTGGCACTCACAGCCTCCTTCCATTTATTTTCAAGGTAAACTGTCACACAAGAAGGGAGTGTGGAAACTGTGGTGACAAAAGGCTTAATTTCCCTGTATTTAAAAGTAAGCCCAAGGCGGCCGGGCTTATGGTGTTATGAGCGTTAAAAAAGAGTCTACAATGGACTTACAAAGACCTATTGTCCAGCCAGTATAGGCATGACGTTAGAGACATTAGACGTTAAATTACACTTCTTTCTCTTTTCCTGGCCTGCTCCGACTTTCTGCTTTGAGACTACTGTTTTCATAAGATGGCAAGGAGGGAAAATATTCTCTTTCAAGTTAGCTTGGAACTCTTACTCAGGGGGATATCCTTTACCACCTGCACATATCAATCACGCATTTGGCCAAGCGCTCGGCTGGAATACGGGGGGAAAATCTGCTTGGATCTCCCTCCAAGATGCAGACAAAATGGCTGCCACTGTGCGTCCGCTGGCATGCCTCTCTGATTAAATGCTACATATTCTTGCTGAGGTTCTAATCAAAGCGCCCCTCTGTTGGCGAGGAGTAAAGGTATCTTTATTGACACCTTGGCGTTGACCTTGGCACAGGGCTCCGTGCTCTCAGCCGGTGGTCCCAGGCTTCTCCCGAGCCTGCCAGTTATTTTCTCTGCCTGAGCACTATCAAATGTCATAATCTACAGGAATTTGTGTACACAACGTATTCAACCCCAGGTACAAGGAGTACCATTTTAAGGAGGAAGACAAACTGCACAGTTAATCAGTGTGAATAGAGGAGTTATTAATAAGTTATTAATACACTGGTTATCATACAAGTTATTAAACATATGCTTTTAATAAAACAGTTTAATAGAACTGCAAGATCATTCTGAAATAAAGCATTCAGTTTTTTCACTACATAAATGAACACCTATTCACAGGTGGGCTCTGAATAGTGTGATTCAAAATCACTTTCAAGTTATATCCACAAATGTTCAGTGATGAGAAAAGCTGTGATTTTTTTTTCCTGGTTATTCAGTGATACAGAGCATATGGTTTATATCACTGCATATATGCAGGTGGAATAAGAAGACAGAAGTGTGCACTTGCAAGGAAAGCATCTGTATATCCTCAGAGAAAGGGGAGTATAAGGATAGAGAACACTTTACTTCCCACTATAGAATAACTCATCCTCTGAGGGTAGGAAAAAAAAAAAACAGAGGACATGAGCGGGGGAAGTCTGTGGGAGGCGCCTGCAGAACATCTCTGTCTCTTTTTCTCCCTGTCCATGAAAAGCTTGCTCAATGAGCCAGCTCCGGCCATTCCTCCAGGCTGTTTGTCAAAAGGGAAGAGGAAGTCTTGAATGAGACAGAGAGGTAACACTTGAAAGGGAACATCTCTCTCAGGGGAATGAGAGAAAGGCCAAGGCAAAGCGGCGTAACAGACGGAGAACCACGCTTATGAACAATGTTTTCTATTTGCACACATTTGCATAAGAAAAGGCGGCACAGCGGCCACCAGTTCCACTGGCCTGCTGGTGAATGAAAGGGAGCTCTAGACCTTCTCAAGACAAGAGAGGCTGGGGAGAGTGGGAGCCACGGCAACTCTACAGCGGGCGGTGTCGTCGGGATTAGTCAGCAAAGCGAAGAAAACATTTTGATACCAGGCTTCCACCGCATAGCTGTGGCCCCTCACTGCCAGTCCAACCACAGGCCTGTTGTACCACACCAACAAACTACTGGCAGCTGACACTCAACATGTTAAAGCAGAAACAGAAGAATTTGACCCTGCAGGACTACTGTACATGAATAGGTCAAGTTAAGGCACACGTGTAATAGTTCTCTCAAGAAAATGTGAGCCAATTAGCTTAGATATTACTGAACATCTGTCACATACAGGAGGGACAATTATGTACGGTGATGTCAACCCTGTGTGTTTTGCATCTGTTATGTCCTAATGGAGCCTTACAAAATGAAATCTAACATCTGCAGGCAGCAGTGTTGGCCATGGCCTCAGTGCTGCAGTGTGTAGAGGCTGATTAGGTTTGCTTCAGAACAGTTTCACACTTGTTCTGAAGGTCAGACGGACACTTCAGGTGTGAGGAAGCGATTCACTTCAGCAAAGTCATGTTATTTATCTTATTAAGCCAGGACAAACCGTGCAATGTGGTGAATGTTGTAAAGTGACTGAGTAAATTTGGTGGGGTTTTTTTTTTCTTAAGAATTTAATTCAATTTAAGCAAATGTTCAGTTTAGTTTGGAACATTAGAAAATAGGTTGCATGACCAGACAGCACAGCGAGAAAGTACTGAGGAAACACTTGATCACATTAAATGCATATGAGAATTACAGTGGCTTTAAGTCAGAAGAAGCATTGTGCATTTAAAATGGCAAATCAACGATGGAATGCATAAAATGCTACAGGAGACTGAATGGACGAATCACAGTGTAAGCTGAGTGATGCTTGCTGCAACACATGGTAGCCTACACATATTCCACCTAAAACAGTCCATTCACATGCACATCTTTGGTCAAATTCAGTCTGAAATGCCAAGACTGACAGTTAATCTGAGTTTCGTGAGCCGAACGCACAGTGCTGGTCGGACTCATTTGCATTAAGTTGAGACTGAATGTACCGCATAACTCGCCACGCCACATTCATCACGCACTGTCATGTGCCAGCTCCACAGCAAAGGCAGCAACTTGAGGCATGTCCCCCTCACCTCACCGAGAATGTACAGTAATGCAAGCAAACAGGTAGCACTAATGCTAAGATCATTAGCTCTTACCCTGGACTCCTGTTTATTACTTTGCTGCCCTTGTTGATAGCCAGTCTTACACTTTTTTTTTATGTTGTGAGGAACCATTACGTTTAATGAGTTTAGAAGTTTAGATTAGACCAAGTGCCTCAGAATGGAATATAATGAGACATTAAGGGCAGACAGAGTTAGAGAAGCATTAAAAAAAAAGTTTCAAAAACTCAGATTTCATGAACTTTTCTGGTTTGCCTGGTGATGTCAAAGAAAAGAAAAATTGAACCTACTGTACATGATTAACAGCAAGTTGAGATTAAAGTCATACAGAGCAGTGGGAAAAGAAAGGAAGTCCACTTCATCATCTCACTGGAGCAACAACTGTAATGGTTCCATATGAGAGGGAGACAAGCGTGCTCTGGTATTTTGATTGATGAGTGAAATCTATAGCCTATAATCTGCTGAAGGACCAATGTTGAATCGCACAGTGCCACACAAACCATGTTTAAATCACTGTCAGCCTATAGTCATTTCCATAGAAACAAACATCTGCTGCCAACGAGTCAGAGATGGAATCTGTGTAATAAAACAGGAAAGTCCCTCCGTGTATCATCACAGTGTTGGCACTGGTCATAAAACAGACTCACGAGAATCCAGTTGTGTCAGAAGAGACTCCGCTGTATGCCCTGTTCAACTGAAATTACACACAAAATAAGTTTCCTATAAAATGTAACAATAAAAAAAAGAAATCTACAAACAAAGCTGCATGCTTGTCAACATCTTGTGATTTATTCTTAAGTCTAGCACTGAGGCTTGGCAGCCTGTTTCTCCATTTAATTGATTTCCCTGCATGGAGCATTCCCTCAATCACCAGTCCCCATTTACATTTTATGTTTGCCATGATGCCTCTATCTATCAGCTCTAAGTGGAATGAACTACCTCTGTACAGGCCTGAAGTTAAGTACTGTTAGTTTATTTGATCAAAGTGCGACAGTGACGTATTTTACTGTGTGTCCCTAAAGCTCAGACAGTTCTTTGAGATTTCTGGCTCGTCTGCAGCAGAAACCAAAGAGAAAGATTTACAGCTTTTCAAATGTAGAAACACTGAGTTTTAAACTGTGGTCTACACAATGGAGGATAAATCTGGTAAAAACTGTCAACACTTTCATTTAGCTGATGGTTTTAGGACTGTGCCACTGTTTCCCATTTCCTTTTCATTCCCTTGTGAGTTTCACGCTGTGATCATCTCAAATACTGAGAAAGCTACATTGACATGTTGTGCTATTTCTGGTACAGTCACAGAAACTGGAATAAGACTGGATCGCAGTACCACACACATACTGCATATTAACTGTGGGGGAGAGATTTTGATTTCTTGGCAAAAAGATATTTTACATCTGTATTTTAGATCTGTTTTAGGCCTGTGACTAGGTACTGGACATGGAGGTAAGATTCTTGAGTCAAATACTGTTTCTAAGGTCAAGGAGGAGCTTTAAAGCGCAACTCTCTAACCACCGTAGATCACGGGATTTTTTTGTGATGCCATGGACCAGTAAAGCAGCACTGCTGTGTGGTTTTGAGACAGTTTATAACGAGGCAACTTTACTATTTGTCCTGATAGTTTTATTCAAATTCCAAGGCACTTCTTATCCTACTGTTTTGTTAGAAAGTGTTGTGTAAATCTTTTTGTCGTCTCTTGGAAATGAGCATGTGTCAGCAGATAATAACAATAACACTGTTTTACTGTGATTATCTGTCTGTCAATCTATTTATCAAAAAATGGGGAAAAAAAACCCTTATTGTCTCAGGAATTCAAGTGTGCTAAGCCAAATCTCTTTCCTGCTAGACAGAGAGAGGGAGAGAGACATTAGAGGGGACAGAGATAGAGAGAGAGAGGCAGAGAGTGCGGGGGCGGTGATTAACAAGCTGCAGTCAGGATGCATTTCAGAGGGGCACTGGGAGGAAACGACGGGCCATTACAGCACAACTAAGGGTCTGTTAATCAGCCTATTAGGGTTTAATTGAGGGTAGTTAATTAGGAGTCGGTGGGCAGTCTGTGCTTGGGGGTCAGAGGCTGACATGAGAAGCAGCTGGCAGAGCAACCTGAGCCGATTGTTGCTGATCCATTTACACAAGGCCAGTGATTGATTGGCAGGAAAATTTGCCTTAATTACACCTGTCTATTTCTGCCCCCTTTAAACCTTTTAGGAGCCATAAATTAACCCACTAGCTGCAATGAACAAGGAGCCGGCTGAGACTGTGTTGGAGCCGAGCAAACACATTTACAGTAGGCCCAGACTGTGTGTCTCCACAAAAATCATCAAGTGCCGGCTCGCCTTTGAGGACGCAAGCTGTTTAAACTGAGTGGAAAATACAATATTCTGTGTGTGGTGAGGGACAGAGACAAAAGCAGCCTTCTGGCAAGAGCGAAGCATAAGCTCACCTCACACCATCTCTAGACTGAGACGACTCCACATCTTAAATTTTTTTTTTCTCCCCCCATATGGAGCAGTGGAAAACAAAGATGTGCTTGTCCTCGCTTCTTAAAACCAGCACTGCAAAGGGCAGCGGCTACAACCAGAAGCTGATTATGGACTCTTTAAAGTTAGATTTGTTTTAATGTCCTGCTCCTGCCTCAGCTGGACCACGGGGCACAGGAATGTGGCTCACTGCAAGGATTGGCCCGCTTAGCCTGGGGTGGATTCATCCTGCCCAGGGCCAGACAGGAGCAACAGAGCGGGGCCACATTCTGCTTGTCCATCTGGGGGAATGAACACACTGCCTGCACAGGGGCCAAAATCTAATAAAGGGCCTGACAAAGGCCTGCTTCTTGCCTCAGAATGCCAAACAACATGTGATCCCCTTAGGGAAATAACTTCTATGTCTGTTCCTCATTGTCCTGCGGGTCAGAAATAACACCTGGGAAACTTTTGGCACATGTGCTTTGCTGAGGATGCCATGTGCTGCAACGACTTATTAGTGACAGTAAGGTTGAATCAATCGCACCATTCTGTTGTAAACTGACATTTTTTTTTTTTAATCCAATAACACTGATGACAACCTGAATACAACTTTGGGTGTGGAAAAAAAAACTGCTGTCAGATTCAATGAAATTATAAAGTACATACTCCTAAAACCAAGGCTGAGCACAATAATCATCAGAGGAACAATCAAGTGTACGATTTAATTCAGAGCTCACACATGCTGAAAGCAGTGTTGTATTTACTATGGTCTTACATGACTGCTCAGTATTTGTGGGTCAGCCCAGATCCATCTTCAAACTTCATTTTGAACTACACACCTGTAAAGTTTCGTGACTGCATCTTACACGGTTGTGTCCACAGGCAGACTGACAAATTACACCAAACTACCTCTATGGTAGTTCCCACTACAGTAGGTGTCTTTAGGACCACATTTTACCACAATGACACACGCACACACACACACACACACACACACACACACACACACACACACACACACACACACACACACACACACACAGACTCACAGGGTGAAAACAGCCACACTGTCGCTGCTGGTAATTACTCAACACTTACTGAATCAGCCTTAATAAAACCAGCCTTCTTGTCATGATGGCCTTTCACGGATCTGAATAATATCTGGAAGATCTTAAAGGAAAAAGTGACGCAACTAATTTGCAGCAAAAGGCAGCGTTTTGCCTCCAATTTCTCACCAAATTGTTCAGAATATCTCGCTCCTTCTTGCCTCCTCACACCAAAGAGGAATAAAGGCTTGTTGTCATGCATGCTTGGGACCCACCTCCAACAGAGCTCACTTCACATTTCTCTCAATCACTGCTAAGTGCTCTCTGGCCTGGTGACTAGATACTTAAGTAACTGTGGGGAGGGTTGAGGTGTTTAGTGGCTCACTGTGGGTAACCTCGCAACTCATACAACAAGTAAGAAACTCCAGATGTGCTGCCCTGGGAGCATGTCACTGTTACATATTTTAACTATAGACGTGAAATTACCCCCGGCAATTTAAGAGAGAATGCATTATTTTGCAGCGCTATCGAAAATCAAGTTATTTTTTTCTCAAACTTTAGACATTTACAGTGTAGTTAACTTTTGCCAGAAGGCCAAAAGCCCATTGATTCTTTGATAATTAGTATAATCTATGGCAGTGCGATCATGGGAACGGGTTGTGTCAAACATAATAAAGCTGATCTGGGCGTCTCAGGACTAGTGTTCAATTTTATTTCCTCTCTGCCAATAAACTAGATGTATTTATAGCAGCCTATTTTGCATTTCAGACACGTTTGAGTGTGACCCCTGGCATTTTTCCAACACATTCCTCCTGCTCTTCCTCCAGCTAATCGTGCAAAAAATGCATTATGCATCTCAAACAGGTTAAATGAACAGAGAAGAAACTTGCATCATCTGTTACAAAACTGTGCTGGCACAAACATGTCTCCTATTTTTGGTCCACGTTTTAGGACGCCCTGTCGCATGGAGATGTTGAAGCAAAATTCTGTTGAATTTTAGCCTTCCAATCTTCACTTTCCAATTCAAATGTCATCTAGTTTATATATTTATATAAACATTGTCTTAGCAGGGACATTCTCCTGCTGGCTACCACCCCCACCCCCAATCCAAACCCAAAAACACACAGCAGCGCCATCCTCCATATTAGAACTGGCATCTCGCAGTGTCAGTTTATTTTAAAGTAGTTGTTGCTGTTCACCCTCTGCGACCTAAGAATGTTTGCTGAGGATTTACAAGGCGACATTTACAACGGCGGCCCAGGCGTCTCCATTCTCTTCCTATTTTCACACTCAGAAGCCCCACACAGAAAACATCCCCTTCACCCTGGGAGCTCAGGCACGGTCATTCTGGGATTGTGACATTGGCTTAGTAATATTGCACAAGCAAAGAGGCTCATTTTTGTGGAAAAATACACAGCAACAAACTCTTGCTGGACTTCCAGCATTGCTCAATGTGAAGTGAGACAGAAAACAAAACAAGGGGATTACATTTACATGGTAAACACGTAAACATTTTCTAAATAATGTTTAAGTACACAATCAATCAGCTATCTGAAGAGAGGAGAATTAGAGAATAAGCCACGGCTGTAGAGCAAAGCCCTTCATACCAGACCAATCCCACCGTTAAACTGAATCAGATCTTATTTATCAAATCCTGGCGGCAAACACAGGCAGATCCTGACCAGAGTGCTAAGATTTTTCAGCTTGCGGAGGAAAAGCAAACACAGGTCGAGGTTTTTATGAGAAAAATGTCTGGCTGAACAAGGAGGCATTCATGTGCTGAATCATAGCAGCCTGTAGCTCAGTTAGAGGACAGCCATCTGCTATCACACTCCCCCGCTAAGAGCCTGTTATAGAAGGACGAGCTGTGGATCATCATGTACATGTTACATCCATATAGACTTACTGGAACTAACACCTTTACTACAGGAAGAGAAAGCAGCTCTGTGGCTGTAGACAGTGCTGTGGTTTTCTGCCTCCTCGGGTGAACGTGCTTTTCACTGCTCCATGTAATATGATTGTCCTTTTACAGAGCAGCTGATCCTCATAGCAGTGTTATGCTATGCCTTGTGAATGGCCGTCAAAATTATCACCTGTGTAGGCTTGTAAGACGCATTTCGTGTGTTTGAGAAAAGGGTAAATACTTTCCATTCCACCGTCATGGAAAACGACAGTGGTGCTAGACATGACACATTAGCACTTTTTGTATTTTACTTTTGAAGCTGCATTCGCCAATATGTTTATGTTATAATATTAATATTTTATTAACAATGGATCAAATGGCTACATGTAACGTGAAACGGGTCATTCATATTAACAAAAAGTTACAAGTTACCACCAAACTCTGCAGTGTACAGAGATCTACAAAGCCTTATAGCCTGCTTTGGCTCATTGTTTTGGATTTCCAGCTTTCGGAAATCCAAAATGTTGCGAAATGTCATATTTTCAGTTTGTTCTGCTGCCACCAAGTGTCCAAAAAAATAAAAAATCACTTGATGAAACTATAAAATGGTTTCCAATAAATGGTAAACGTAGTTTAAAGCGTGAGAGATAAATCTGAAAAGTTTATCTGACAGAAACTTTCCAGCTTCAACTCATAAAAGCTTAGTGAACCTTTAGCTGATTAATCTTTTATGTTGTCTTCAAAAGCAATGTGAAGAAAACACCTTGGGCTCGGTGAACTGTTGGCCAGACTAGAAGATTAAAGGATGTATCTAAAAGATAATCAATACACTGACTGATAATGACAGTAACCATTAGCTGTATCACACACTATCCTGACAAATAAACAAACTCACATACTGTAGCAATCATTCTGAAAGGACCATGGATTTAACCATTTTCTTAATCAACTCAGGTTTCCTTAAGTACACCTAGTGTGCTCTGTAAATATCTTTATCATCAACCATGCACTACAACAATTTCTATAGATATAATATGTGACAGAGGTCATCCAGTTTTTGCCTGAAAAAAAAAAAAAAAATTCTAAGTGGTGTGAAGAGAAACCAGATTTGAAGGCTTCTGCTTCTCAAATGCACCCTGTCCCTCACAGGACAAAGTTACAAATTGTTGGTTTCAGCCCACAAGTTCAAAACATGAAGATGAAACTGCCTGTAGGTGGTGGGATTAAATTCCTTTGATTCACCTCTGAAAACCAAAGGGTTCCCAGATCCAATCACCCGAGGTCAAAGATACAACCCACGCAACTGCAAACATGTCGTTATGACGTTGCATTTCATACTGTGGTCTGAAAAACCATGACATGGAATTTTTTTTTTTTTTTTGCTTGAATCAGCTAACAAAGAGGGAGTCTTCGAAATATGAACCACCTCCACTATCAGGTTTCCCATCTGATGAAAAGCACCAATGTGGAACAACAACTCTGAACTGTCTATACATTTCTATTTCAATGGCTGAATGATTTATTTTGCTGGTTTTTGTCTAGTAATCCTTCATCTCTTGAAAAGAAAAGGTCACTTAATAGGGTGCTTTGCTACCTCCTCAGGCTCTTCACGTCCTCCCTGCTCATGTGTTCTCCTTGTAGGAGAGATTTCGTGACTTCATTCACAATAGCTCAAAAAACAAAACTAACACGAACACAGCATTATCCTGAAGCAAAATAGTTTACTCTTTTTTTTTAAGGTAATGAGTGGCTATCTCAACACTTAATCCTACACAAGATATCTTCTAAAGTAACCAGATAAAGCAACATCTGGCCCAAAAACATGCAGCCGAGCTCATAAAAACAGGCACTGCAGATAAACGCAAAGACACACTTCCAGTCGTACATGTTCATGTGACACGTGAGCTGATATCTCTTCGCTCATCAGCTAGTGGCCCACTTCCAGTCTCTTTCTGGACTCTTCCCACCAAAGATTCCAGCAAATTTGCTGGTTCAACCTGTCCTTTGTTCAGGGATCTCATGACAAATCTCAAGTTGCAGAGAGTTTTCAGACACTTGTTTGATTGTGTTACTTGAAGAGATCATAAATGACTAAAATGTCACATCTTAGTTGTGGTGTTGCCATATTTACAACCCCATTGTTTAGAACCACAGGGCGACGCCTGTGCCAGAGGACTTGTGGCATTTTTGTGAGTAGTTAGCGTTCAACTGCTTGAATGACAGGATAGAGTGATCAACAGAGTCCAGATGTCGGAGTCCTCTTTTCTTGTAAACACTTTCCACAAACATCTCTGTGAGCAATGCGCTGGTCAAAATGCTCCAGGGCAATTTCACTGAGGTTTGACAATAAAGCCTGCGACAAACCATATTTGTCATCCTGCGGCACGCGGTAATACACACTCGTAATCCACATAACCCTCTCCGTTCAATGCAGCCATTGTGTAAGATTCTGGCTGACAACTGTTCTATAAAAGCAACCTTTGTGATGTTGAGTTTTTCAACGCATCCCTCGAGTTGACCTCGGGGTGAGGTGGCCTTTCCATACGAGATTCTGTTTAAAGGCGAGAGGAGGATGCTACACGGCAGCTCTGTCATAAGGGATTTGTCAGCTAGGAAGCGAACACAGGGCTCTTTCTCACTCAGCAAAACCAAAGACAGACATCCTCGCCTCAGGTTTATCTCAGCCTATCTGCAGTGATGCCCCACTTAACAAAGCCTTTGCCTGAGTGTTGATTGGTAGGAGTGTATGCTGAAACTTTAGCTGTCTGCAGGATTTACTGTCGTGAGCTCAAATAAAAGCCCGAAAATGTAAATCCTCATTCGATGTGTCACATTCGCTTGCTTTCAGCTGGAGTTTAATTTTCAGAGGTCACTGGAACAGAAATATTGTGCGATGGTCTTGTGCTGACAGGGGCAGACAGCAGCTGTCACATTATCCAAGTTCCACACCTACAGTACATCAGCTTCTGTTTTTTTTTCCTCCTCCATGAAACACTACAGTGCAGGCCACATACCTCTATTATTCTGTCCTGGATTTGAAGGCCTCCTTCCTTGTCCGCTGGACCATTCTCGATGATCTTGGATACAAAGATCCCTTCATTTGAAGTGCTGTCATTGTCGTCCTGTGGAATACGTAGCAGTTGTTATGTGGAAAATAATAAAAGCACAGTACTCAAATTGTTATGTGGAATAGCAGTGCACAAATTTTTGACAGCATCTTTGAAAACTTGCTAAATTTAATCAGAAGAGGTGTTAGGAGCACTGAATAAATAAAACTCAGTAAATCACTTTTAAAAACCTCTGAAGCTTTGTGCAGGCTTGCACACACCAACCAAATACATGTTGTGAGTCTTCCCAGTTAAATGGTCAGTTCAACCAAATAACAAAAAATATATATATATATTTTCTCACACCACCAGCAGAACAGAACAAGTACAGAACAGCAATTTAATGGGATATTTAACGAAACCTCAGTCATAGTGCTAACTCTAATTAATAAATTCTTGTCTGCTTCCTCTTTCAGGGGCATCATGTACAGTGAATTTGCAGCAATGCTTCAACAAGCTTACTGCTTTGCCTTACAGTTACTCCTATCTTGAGAGCTGTAGACGAACTAGACCTTCTAGAGACCACAAAACCTGGCAGCTGATTGCTCTTACCAAGCCATGCCAAAATAACAGCCACATGAAACACTTGTGTCAAACGCTACAGGGATATTAGCTATTTCCATTTTAATGAATAGCTTCTTACACAGACTGTTGATTTGAGGCGAGTAGAGGAAGCAAAAACCAAACATTATCTCTGCTCTCTTTTGGTTGAGTTTGATACATGGGTTCTGTCACAACAGCGAGAAAGGTTGCAAATCTTTGTGACCATGCAGTCGAGTTAAAAAAGAAAAAGAAAAAAAAGAAAAACTTTTTATAGTTTCCCGCCATAAAAAGTTTTACTGTGATAATCTATATCGCTACAGAAAAGTGCGTCACTGTGGCTGTGGAAAAACAGCCCTATTAACAGTCCCGGTGAAACAGATACGGGTGAACACCATTTCAATAGGAGCTGCAGAAAGAAGATCCATGTACGGAAGATAGAGCAGTAACCAATGTTGAGATATTTTCAACCCTTCACTCAGCAGAGCAAGTGGCACCATTAATGACTTTCACTTCAGAGCCTCGAGGCAGAAAACACAGTGGCTGTGAAAGGTTCAGGGCGGGATAAAAGACCCTTTCCTCTCCTCTGTGTTTACCTCACCACCAAAATCCCCTCAATTAGAGACAAAACAACTGTGGTCAAAGCCATGATCCCAGATTTAACTCTCATAAAACTAATTATAGTTTTTTTAATCTGTGATGCCAAATCCGCTAAACCAGACCAATATATAAACACAATAAAACTTGATAGATGCGGTCCATCTATCCACAGACTAGAAAACACATGCATGACTGTCTTAAGCTGTGTCAGTCAGTACAGAGAAAGCCTGTGGTGCTTTAAGTATGTGCTATTCATTCCTGGGTTGCCATATGACACTTGGCTGGTCACCGTGGGAGATGAAACCTCCAAGACGCTCGGCTTTTAACCTACCGCGCATGGCCTTCCTCCTATGATGTTAAAACCCAGAGATCCACCCTCACGAAGAAGGACAACCGTCACGCTTTTAGTCTCGCCTTCCTACAGACAGACAGAGGAGAGACATGTGAACAAAGAGATGGCAGGAGGTTATTCATAATAATCTATTATTAACTCCAGGTAAGCGACAGAATGATTGAACTGGGTACTTAAGGAGGAAGAATAGAACAGGACAAATGATCTACTTATTAGCAGATAATGGAGGCGCTGAAACATAAAATTACAAATAGAGCAAGATGTAGGGGCAGGAGAAAGTTATCATACCATTCCCTACACATTAAGGGGTGAAGTTAAAGTGTTACTGAAGAAATTGGCTTAATGACACCTCTTTAGTCCCATATTCATTAGAGTTCAAGAGTTCAGCCGTTTTATAGCAAAATTGCAATTTGAAAGAGAGTAACTTTCAAGTTGCTATAGCTAAAATATAACTTACAATGCCCTACAAGCTGTAGGACATTAAAGTTTTACATGTGGCCATAGATTTCATCAGCTATAATGACAACAGTTGCAAGCAAATTGTGCTCAACTGTAGCTAAGTGATGTTAATTCTGTAAATTATCAAAACAAAAAAAAGAGACCATTAGCTGTTCTCCAGTTAATAAGCTCTCTACATGCCAGTGTCTGTGCTATTAATGCTACTGCCAAGATGGCTGGGTTGATAAGTAGATAACATTACTCACCACTCAAAAAGGATAAAAAGAGTAGTGACTCTGTCTCTAAATAAACCTCAGAGGTTAACTGTCTCATGTCAAACTCGGACAGGTAGTTTATCACATCAAAGGTTTTAATCTCGAGCTATGCGGCAGCTTGTCCTGTCTGTGAAGATAACGTTAACATTATCTTAAACATGATCCTGGATTTTAATTTACAGAATACAGTCACAATATCATTTAAAAAAACACAATGCCATTGGAAATTTTCCTCTTCAGTTCTAACTGTCACCATTTTCTGAGGCTTAGCCAGACCAGCAGTGACCAGTTCAAAGAAGACCCACCAGCCCTACGCTCTCACAAACTTTTGTCCTCTGTAAATTAATACACCAGTGGACCTCTTACTCAGTAGCAACATGACATGAAGAACTCTGGGAAACTCGCAGAGTCAGCTCTTAATCTGTTTTTTTAAGAGGGACTTAGAGAGGAGTTATGAGGAAACATAATTTCAGCTGCCACTCCAGTATGCTGCAGGATAGTGGGACTAAATATAAAGCAGATATTATTGGCATGTACAGTGTCCTGACTGCCATATAGCTTAAAAAGGCCGCCATGTGCACATCAGGCCATGCTGGAATGTGCGCTCCTGCATCGTGTCACGGCAGCATTAGCGACACATGCTTCCGAATTACAGAGACCACAGCCGTTATTGTCAACAAGAAGACAGTTGGCCATTAAGTGTACAGTGAGTTCCATCCATCAAATTTGTTCTGAGACACAGCCTCAAAACAAATTAGATGGATTTTAAAGGTGTTTTCACATTTAGTCTGCGAGAGCCATTAAAATGAACTCAGAGTAATTAAGCAGAGTTTTTTCCACATCTGCGAACACTCTAGCAAAGCTCTAATCCCTAAGAAATTAAGTGAATCCCTTCAGGAGGTTGTGCACTTACTAAAACATTAGGTATGCTTAGGCGATAAAAATAAAACGTCCTCACTGCCAAAAGTGCACAACATGATCATGCAGACATCATCTGGGGGGGTGAACACATGGGGCTACGTCAAGTAAACAAATGCTTAACAATAACATTCCTGGAAAAAGAAGAAGAGGGCAGCTGAGGAAAGAAAGCAAACTTGCAGTGAGACTTTAGTCTGCTGCTGCTCGCTGGTGACTTGGCACACTGACGGTGAGCCTTCACCTCAGCACCAGTCACACTTTCCGAGTCTGTCCTCCATCAAACTGCCTTCCCCTCCATCTGCCTCTTAACATAGTGCATCTAATTATAGTGTAGGTACTGTAATGCAGAAATGAAAAGGAAATATTGATTCATGAACTACTGGCCTCTCATCAAGAGGTACAAACTCGCTGACCTGGTCATCTAAGGCATTTCAGCTTGATGTGGTAGATTACAAATCATTTCAGAGGGTAATTACTCTGTGAAGCTAACATATGGTCACAAAGGAAGCAGCAGCATCATCCATTTCTGTTTTTTCTGGAAAGTGTTACTTTCTGTGACTTTTTATTAATAAAAACATTTTTACATTAATGTAATCTCTGTCATATTCAATTGACAGCCATGCGTGAGACATAACTTGTGGAGAACATTATTCTGTTAAATTATCTCATAGATTCAAGCTTTAAAATTAGTCCATAATTAGCCTAATCAGATTGAGCCCCTGATTACCCAGATCAAATTCAATGGACGTTAAATCTGTTTTGATGTCTTGTGAGTTTGATAGATGCTCTTTATCACATCACATAGCCCAAACACTGTCATCCACTGCAGCTAAAGAGGAGCTCGGTTCAAAACAGAGATCTGAGGCTGAATGGAAAGTGTGACAGCAATTCCAGCAGCCCTGAAGTGAACCAGAGCGAGATCTGAGCTTTTTTGTTTTTGCTTTGTTTTATTGCTCTTCCTGGCTCACTGAAGGAGTTTAAAATGTGTTAGGACTATTATTTGGAACTTCAGTCAGTTATTCCACAGAGCCAGGTCATCCTGATCTCCCTCACAGTCGCTGCCTGGTTATTATAAGACGACATTAAAATCCTCCATCTGGCAGAGGAAGCCTAAGCCGAGGAGTGTCAGAGGCTCAAAAATAAAGTAGGTTACCCGTCAAACGTTGCATGAAATGATGGGTCTGTATTCAATCTTTGACAGCGAATCGAGGAACAAATATGTCACAACAAATCTGTATTAGACCCTTCTCACCACGGACATTTTGTGTTGTGAAACACAGCTAGTAACGGATGCACCTCATTTAGCTGTTCCAGCGCCACGGTATTGTGAATGCTGGCTCACTAGCATGGCTTCAAAGGAAGCCATCACAAATGTCAAAACAAGTCAAAATATCCCCCATGAGAAAGGTTTAACAGGTCATAAATTTAATCAAATCTCACTGATCACTGATTAACCGATCACTGAAATCACAACAGGAAGCTGAGCTGGATTTACAGCTGATGCGAGGGGTCAGCGGGGCCGCCGTAGGTTTTAATTTAGAGATCAGTGTCATATTTCACAAGTTGATATCACCTCCACAGCACTAGATGCATGTTTTCTATATGATCAGGTTGCACTGTGTTTTATGTTTCCCACAGTAACTGTGTTTATATTCTTTCATTTCCTTGATGATACAGAGCAACACACACAGATTTATAGAACTGACCTTACATCCAGGTAACTTATTATGTTATTTTGCAGGGTCTTTTTACTGAATAGCAGACTGCTGCCATGTAATCACTGTGTTTACGTTCAGTCATTCATACAGAAATGATAACCTCGAGCAGAAGGTTTGCGGTATGGTCACTTTGTTACTGCAAAAAAAAAAAAGATCTCTACTCTTTAACTTTCTTAATGTTGTCTTCACTCTCAACAAACTCCAGCTTTATCAGAAACATGCAGGGGAAAACACAAGCAGTCAGTCAGAGCTGCTGCTGTATCTCCATCATAGCCCAAAAGTGTAGTTATTTTTGAGGAGGTGCACGTCAGCCACAGTGTAGCCTGCAGCATAACCTTGGAGCCCACGCAGCTGCCGTAGGTACGGGGCAGCCCCTTAAGGCAGAAGTATAAATCCAGCTATTAGCTCTGAGAGAGTTTCTAGTGGCAGTCTGCAAGTCGCCTGCCTCCCACAGCTAATCTCGCTTGTGGCGCTCTGTTTCATACTGCCATGTGTGCATTGAGATTCTCCCATCAAACAACCCTCTTCACTGCTTGACTGGACACAGTCAAAGAAAAAAAAAAAAAACAATACACACTCCACCTAACTACATCATCCACAAAGTGCTGCTCCTTCTCCTCCCGACCTGTTCTTTCTCCTGTGTGGATGATTTCCAGAACAATTCCTCTTTTATGTATGTTCAAGGTGTGCCTGCAGAGAGGACTTTATTCTTTCTGTTTACATTGGGTTTCACTGGGAATAATGTACTGAACGTATATCTCAATGGTAGGACTAAAATCCCGCTGTCAAATGAACTATGATAACCAGCTGTGCTACAGGCCCAGCAAGCTTCTTTATCCCAGCATGAGCGATTTCACCATTTCCCCGGCATCGGTGCTTTTGATGCGCAATTTACCAGTCTACCGGAACACATTTTGCTGGGAACAGAGCCCATAACGAACAAATGAAACCACCAGGCAAAAAGGGAAGGAAAAAAAAAATATGAGAGAAGAGAGACGTTTTTGAAAGACGTCACATGGGTGAGAAACTGAGCAGGAAACTTCACTGACAAAAATAAGGAGTTAAGAGGTGTAAAATTAAATAAGAACAACATCCAAGAAAAGTTCCCATTCATCCACATGTCATTATGTAACGCCGTCAGCAGTGTGTGTCCCATCTGTGCAATTTGTAGTGAATCAAAAGCTCCTCCTCCTGTTCTCGGACAGATTTTATAACTGAGCCTGATTACAATCTGACCACTCCCCTCTCCTGATCACAGCAGCAGTTTAACCACCATACACTCACTCAATTCATTAACAGACTTACGAACTTCTCCATCCTTTATGGCTTGTTAAGTTTAAACCATAAAACATCCTTACACCAGGGGTTCCTAAATAGAGGATTATATTAAGTTCAGAGATTTAGAAGAAATCCTACGTCTTTAAACACTGTAAGCAGAGGGGAACCAATATCAAATCTTTCTCATCATCACAGTGTGCAGTAGCTTTTTAAGGCCTTTCAGCCCCTCAGAAGTCCTTCAAGCGCTGTTGAGGCTCCTACTGAAAATCAATATCTTCCACCACACTCATACAACTTTTTATGCCAGTAACTCTGCTACATCCATGATAATTTGTTATGACTGTCTCGAGGGAAGGGGTGAACATCTGATGACAGAGGGCCTAAAACAAGCATGCTGCCAGCAGGATATATAACTGGAACCTGGCTCTTGTTGTGTACAGAACTGCAGTAAATATTTGGCCCTCCCCCATTGACTGCCAGCTGGCCAGAGGCACAGCTGACATCCATGTCTCAAAGCAGACAGTGCAGAAAACAAACTTCTGAGAACTGTAGGACTCCTGAAAAGTTGGTTTCCCAAGGGAAGAATTGTCAGAAAATTCCTCATAAACTATCTGACTTCCATTTTCATCTGTGATGAGGTAAAAAGAAAAAAGAGGGGGGGGGACTACTGACCCAAGGCAACATGGAGGCCCAATAAACCTGAGATAAAAAGTCCCATAATGCAAGTAAACATGTTGAGAAAGACATTTTAAAGCACATAAAGCTGGCTCTTAAACTTTTGAACAGCAGGACGTTACTAAAGATGGGTCAAAATGCTTGTTACTGATACATTTTTAAGGAGAAAATATACAGTCTAGGTTTAAACTATCAGAATAAACTTTTGGAAGTAATTCTAAAACATACCTTTTGATGTTTTGGGGTATGTTTTGCTGTTTTCTACTACTTGATACTAACAGAATACGGGTTCTCCCTCAGCATCGGGGAGAACGAACGGTGGATAAGAGAGGAAAAAAAGCCACTTGTGCTCTCTGAAAGCACAAACTTTTTGCTGCTTACCTTGCAGGAGAAAGCCACGGTCTTGGTGAGGGAGTCGATCCTCTCGCTGTACTCGGTGAATTTCTTCTGATATTTCAGCGCTGTCATCTGCAGCTCGCTGTGCACGGCAGAAAGTTGTGCGAGGAGCGACTTCTCCCTCTTGTTGGCTTTAATAGTCTGCTTCTTGAACTCTCTATCCAGGCTGATAATTTTGCAGTGCAGCGCGCTGTTGTGCGCCTTCAGGGCTCTCAGGCAGCAGTGGCCGTTTAATTTCAGCTCTTTATGGGTGAGCATCAATCCGCAGCCGCTCTCGCATATCCCTACCGGTCTGTAGTCGCACGTCTCCCGCATATGAGCATCCATGTCCCTCAGGTTGAGCACCTCGTTGCATCCTTTATTCCGGCACTTCGCCGGGGAGTAGTCGCACATCTCTGCGTGCTCGGCCAGATGCTGCAGCTTCACCACCGCATCGCAGCCCCTCGCGTGGTTGTCACATTTGATCTCCAGCTTCAGGATGAGGTTTTTCAGAGGCAAGACGTGGTTCAGCTCTTTGGTGGAGATCCGCTGACATTTGACGGGGCAGCTGCTCTGCTGGACGACCCAGGGCAGCACGCAGCCGGAGCAGAAGACGTGACCGCACGGAGTCGTCAGCGGGTCCTCCAGGACTTTATTGCACAAGTTGCATTTGAAATCCGGGTCCACGGTCCCCTTGAAGCGGTCCAGCTCGAATCCCATGGTTTTCAAAGTGCAAATCCAAACTTGTGTACTCCCCACCCCCGCAGATCTGAGTCGGAGCAGTGGGGCGTTTTTAGCTGGTCATTGGTGAGGCACTCACAGACAGACTACAAGCTCTCCTCACTGTCTAAACTCTACTAATTGACCGAGACTTTTGGTGCCTTCAGGTGCGTCTTGTAAACTTTTACTTTAAAAGTTAGAAAAGTTTGTGAGCCTAAAAAATAATTACTTTATTAAACTTTTCAAGTGGGAACAACTTTGTTTGGGAACTGCAAAATGAAAAAGACAAAATCTGAATAAAGTTTACTGTTATTAAAAGTTAAACTTTTAAAATAAATACTGAAAATGACAATGATAGTCTATTCTCCAATATGCCACGATTTTGTTACTCTGTTGAGGACACTGCACACTTAGTCTTTGTGATAAAAAATACTAAATTCCAACTTTCTCATGCGCCTTTCGCTCGACCTGAACGAATAAAAGCAACAGTTCTCGCAGTCAGTGAAGGCACCATCGCTAGGGGCGAAAGTGTGGCGGAATTCAGTACCGTAACTACTCTACTAACTGCGCATATGACGTTCAAAGTTTGGCACACAAATATTATTTTGCTGTCACAATTGTCCAACTATCTGGAGCCACTGAATAAACCATGGTTGTCATTTATTGGTTCAGAATTTGTTTTCATTCATCTGATTTTAATGCAGCCTAGACACTGTAGCCTATTGGGATGTTATTATATTTTGACAATGCGGAGCTACAGCCCCATAGCTGAAATCCCCACCTAAATATTTCTAAAATGATAAACTGCCAAATTCCAATACGCAGATCTAAATGATAAACAAGGTGACATGAAAGTTAGATAGTTACAACACAGTGAGTGAGCGTTCAGGCATGCACAACACTTGTGAAAACAAGCCACTTTGGAAGGACATTACCAGCACAACCACAAGTGAGACTTTCAAGTTGCAACACACTTTGAGTGCGGAGAAGATCAGGTAGAAGGCGAAAAAATCGACTTGGATCACAATGTGTGGTATGAAAATGAATATCTGAAGCACCTCCGTGGGATTCGTGTTTGAACACACCTCTAACTGCACTCCTTATGTAAAGAAATCATGATATTACGCTGTTCTACCATTTTGACACTTTGATTTGAATGCATTTTCAGTCCCAGCAGGAGGTCCTATGGTATTGACTGTATTTGAATTGTAAATGAAACTCTACTCAGGGTGTGCTCAGTGAAGGAAAACAACAGCTTCTGCTGCTCAGGCAGAAACAGCGTCTGTTGGGTCTGACCCTGTCTTGATTAGATACCCATCCCTACCGGTTGCCTCCTCTTTCGGAAATCCAGTTTTATGCAATGCCATGCTCAATAAAACCTTTCCATATGTGCATTATCCAGAACTAAAAACAAGGGCTTATCAAAGACTTCATGGACAAAGTGTGACAGAGAGAGTCTGAGCTTGTGTGTAATCCTATACTGATGTTATGGGATGTCTTAGACGGGGTGGAAAAAAAACTCCCAGAGCAGTCATGTCAAAGGTGCTTGTTCTGTCTATCTACAGCCTGCTTCATACTGAGATATCGTGTGATTACATATTTTTCCGAGCAGGTACTCTATAGGTCACGGCTTGATTTAAAAAAAAAAAAAAAAATCAATTCACTATGGTGTGTCAAGAAATGTTTAAACATGTGGAAAGATGAACAGATGAAAAATGAAAGAGAGTGCTGGTGTTTCACCTTAACACCTGTTACTTCAATTTTTTTAATGCTGATGTACATCAGCTGTGTATAGCTGTATATTATTTCACAATTCAGAGCTTAAGCTTGCTATCGTAGGCTATCCAGCACTTTTTGGTTTGAGTACCTTGGAGTTGTTATTCTAGTATATTGTATGTTCAGAACAGCAGAATCAAACCAGCAACCCACCAGCCACACTCAGCCTCTCGACCTCTGGGCCAACCTGCCGTCTGTGATTTATTATTTCAGCCCAGGAACAAACAACCTGCCTGTCTGTGCATGGGTGTTTACTGTGAGAGTTAGTTGTTTGGTCTGCCGGAGATGGAGCAATGTTTGCTCTCAAAATTGAATCAGAATAAATAAGTAGTTGTTTTTATAGACTGTGTCAGACTCAGAGAAAGCAGGAAGCTATGGGAGACTGAGGCTTTTGGATTTTCATGATACAGTATGTGAAGGAAACTGATATGGTATCTACAACACTGATTTGTTTAGGAATGTTTTCCATGAAGCTGGGTGAAGTGGCAGCAGAGGGGGCTTAGACAAGTCCATGTTGAGTCCAGTCTGAAGACAGACGACGTCCCAGAGGAGATAAGAGTTAATCCCACTCCTCCAACCCAAACTGTGAGTGAAGGATCAGGACAGACTGGATTTAAATGCTCTGACCAGACTTGCAAGTCAAAATAGCATCTGAAGATAATTTCCATGCAAGAAATCAAGCTTCCAGTTCTGCGGCTTTATGGCACAAGCTGATTCTGATTTGAAGGACTAGTTCAACATTTTGCAAAACATGCTCATTTGCTTTCTTGCCAAGAGTTAGATGAGAAGATTATTACCACACTCATGTCTGTGGGCTGAACATGAAGCTAGAGCTAGCAATTGATTAGCCTAGCTTAGCATAAAGAATGGAGTCAGGGGGAAAGTTAGCCGGACTGAAAAAAACAAAACAAAACAAAGTGCAAAAATAACAAGTTGTGGTTTTTTGAAGATGTATGTACTGGTCTCTTTCTTGGCGGAGTGCTGTGACTTTCTGGAGCCATCTTGTTGATTTTCATCTGGATTACACTAGCAAGATAAAGTATATCATGTTCATTAGAAAGCTTTGTAGGCTCCGGTGATTTTTTCCCCCTTCACCCTCGCAGCAGAGCCAGGCTACCTGTTTTCCTCTGCTTCCAGTCTTTATGCTAAGCTAAGCTAATAAACTGCTGGCTGTAGCTTCATTTGTAGTATACAAACATGAGAGTGGTATTACAACTAACTCTCAACAAGAAAACAAACAAGACTATTTCCCAAAATGTCAAACCACTCCTTTGAGATAAATATTTACACAATTTAAAAATACAAATCCATCACGTGGCCCAATGGATGCACAAACAGTACGAGCAAAAAAAAATAAAAATGCAAAGCAAAGCGCACTCTCAGCGACATGTACAGTGGTTCTGGGTTTCATTGTTGAACCTTCTTACTTGAAGCCTTTGTTGTAAAGCAACAGAGAGATCTAGGTTTCAGCATGTGTGATGAGGGTGTTTTGTATATGGCTTTGGAGTTGGGCCATTTAGTAATCATCACCACTCTTCTTTAGATATGTCAAAGACATGAGGGCCATGTGGGAAACTGCAAAGATGAGTTATTGCTCCTCTGGATGCCTTTTCATGTTGCGCTGAAACATGATGTACTTACAAAAGGAATACACTATCCATCTCGCTGTGGTTTCCCATGCGCCTGCGACTCCCTCGGGAGTCAGTAATATTGTCAAAACTAAGTCTAGCCCCCAAATGATTTATACGCCAACAGTATGGTTTGTTTTTCTTACAAACATCAGTGACTTATTGTGCCTTTCACGAGGGGAACTGGGGTTTTGTGGCCCTGCCGCCTTGAGTGAATGAGTAACTTTAAAGGCTGTTTGGAAAGGTCTCCGGGTGACCTTATGGACAGGTTGAGCTTGTGACTGGGAACCAGTGAAGCTACATTCGCCTTCACAACTGACAGATGGTGTGATCCAAACAACCACTCTGGCCCTGTCGGTCTGTTATGACAGAGAACAGCAGCTCAACCATCACAACATCCTCACAGGCATAAACATGTGAATGTGTGATCGGAAATGATTGCACAACACAGGTGCCAGCTGCGGTGTTGTCGAAATGCACTCTTAATAGTATACAGGTATGACACTCCCAGTTGATTGTATTGTGCCGCACAAGCAACATCTCACCGAACACAATTGACAGTCAAAGGCAGAGAAACCAAACAGATCCACAGAAGAGTTGTAGTAGTAGTAGTAGTAGTAGTAGTAGTAGTAGTAGTAGTAGTTGTAGTAGTAGTAGTAGTAGTAGTAGTAGTAGTAGTAGTAGTAGTTGTAGTAGTAGTAGTAGTAGTAGTAGTAGTAGCAAAATATTTGCTGTTGCTGAAAAGATCATTATCACAACCAGAGCCAATAAATATTTTGCTTCAGCTCTTACAGCAGACTGTTCTGAATTCTCTCAGGGAGGTTAAAAACAGGATGTGGGTCAGTGGAACCCAGATTTACCCAAAAGCAAAACTGCACAAGTAGAGAAAATCCCCATTTTATATGAACTAAGTCAAAGTCTCAGAACAAAATCTGACCTAAATCTACAACCACATACAGTAGCTAATTAAATCTTCATGGCAGAGACGTGAGTATACAGACACCGGGCCTTTGCCCTCTTTGGCTGAACTGCCCTCTGGACCAAACAAAAATAATAATTATCATTATACTATTGCTTCTGCTGTTGCTAAAATTATAATCATTATTGTGAGGAAGCTTGTCCCTCACACCGTTCTTCCCTGTTTATGCCTGAATGAACATGTAAGCTCTCAATTATCAGGCAGGTGCTGTTTAGCTAGTAGTTATTGTTGGTTTTGCGTGTTTGCCTAAGACTACTTTGTAACTGTTCAGTAGTTGTAATTTGTTTTAGTAAAGTGATATGACTGTGTAAAGCCTTTTCCCAGGCTTTTCCTAAGTCAGTGGAGAAAGTAGTATCTACCCAGAAGCCAGTGCAACAGTAATAAATGATGTCATTATTATTTTTGTAATGTGTATAAAGATTTGGGGAAATTCTATAAGTATTCATGCCCAGTGTATAGAAACTGACATGCATCATTACCAACTATTGCAGCTTTTAGTTACTTAATGCAAGGCTTTGCTATGGTGATTATATTCTACAGTTTAAATTTGGAGAAGAGAGTGTGTACTTTGGGACACACCAAGTGTGTGTATTGGTGGATGAATGTGATTTCTGACTGGTTCTGACACAAATGGATATACATATGCAGCAGTGGTAGGAAAATAGCAGCCAATGGTCCAAATCTGGCACCAGAACAAAAATTCTCTCTAAGTTTTTCATTTCATAATTTATTTTAAAAAATGTTACTAGTCTGCTGTAGATAACAAATGTATAAACAGTGATAATATAAAAACCAATAAGTATGACGTGGTAACATGCCCTCATCTAAAGAAAGACATACAAACTGAGGCTACTGTGTAGCATCACACTCCGTATTCAAGTAATGATAATGTGTACTCATGTGTTTTCTACCTGAAAATAACAGCAGAGTGTGATCTGCTATAGAGATCGTATAAGGCCTTCAGCATTTTTTCAAACAGACTAACATAATGCATTAGTTACAGAGGTTTCCAAGGCACAAGTGTGCAATATTAGGAACAGATGAGTTCCCCTACAGGGGGGGAGGAAGGGAGGAAGGCACTTGAGAATCTCCAATCAAAAGTTCCTTTCTGAAGCCTGTGAAGCACTGCTGATTTTCAAGAAGCTCTGTTCTCACTGGGTCCATAAATAACATTCAGAGTATACTTGGCACATCTTATCTCTGTGGCTTATTAAAGAAAAAAATGCTTAAAGAAAGAAGTTTAAAGATGAACCACACAGTCTGACTTCATATAAAGCAGATTTTTTTGATCAATACCTTTCATTGACAGATTTTCATCAAATGTTTTTATGTGATCTATGTTAAATGCACTTGTTTGGTCCAACATTTTGATTCACAGCAAAATATCTTGACAACTTTGCCATAAATGTGTTTTCATGGTTGACAAATTAAGAAATTATGCTCCTCAGAGGATGACAGGTTTTCACTTTGGACACAAGAACAAAAAATAAGGTTAACTGATGCTTTTTTAACATAAATTTCAGGTTTCATCTAGAGCCTAGAAAAGTTTTTTTTTTGTCATTTTCTTTTAACGTGAGAAGCGAGTGCCAGAGAGAGAAACACTTATGCACATACACAGTGGGAACATAAAGTGGGAACAAGACAGAAATCCAAGAAAAAGATATAGAGCTGGGCAAGCAATTTTCTTTCAAATTAAGAGACGCCATCTTTGAGTTTGGAATCCATTTCTTAAAATACATCCACCACTCAGACATCCACTGTGGTATGTTTAGAGCCATGTGCATGTGCACTGTCTGTTAACCACGTATGCATCAGGGGATAAATGTCTCCTTTAGGACAAAAATTACTTGCCCCATTTTGCTTTTTTGTCCAAATGACTTATTTTATGTGATCATAACTGACCTCATTTCAACAACAGATGGTCTGTTATCAACATCGCAGCCTCTAGGGGGCACCGCCAGAGCTTTATTCTGGTATTAAAATCAAGTCAGCTCAGCAAATAAACAAATGCGAACATCATTGATCATGATGTTCATCACGTCACATGTAGTGTTGAACCTGCAGAGAATCATTACCTGAATGTGTTGGTCCCATCAGCTTTATGGAGCTTTATAGCAAGCTTCTGGTTTTTGTTTAGCTTGTTCAGCTTTCCAGCCCACAACGTTACTGTTTTGCTTCACTCTCACCACTCTCATAGTGTCATTTTCAGCCACAACAGCAGCTGGTTTCAGCAAAAAAAGCTCTAAAAACCAACTGTATACTACCTGCTCAGCACCAAACAGCAGGCAGACACAGTTAGCATCTAGCTGGTGAACATGTGGTGCATTTAGCAGCTAATGAGTCAGATATTTTCCACAGGACTTGGTAGAAATCAAAAACAGATCTAAAGGGAGAGTGAATGTTCGACTTACATTCACCAGATGGCCAGAAATACAACTCCATATGAATGATAATGTTGCCGCTGGATGTGTAAACCATGTCAATTTAAAAGGTTATGACATGTCAATGTTGTGTTCAAAACTCAATTCCACTGCCCCCAAGAGGCCAAAAAAAAAAAAAAAAAAACCCAAAAAACAAACAGTTGTTGCAGGTTAAAGTGTACTTTCTGATGCTGTGTTGTATTCACTGTTTGATTTAACAGCACCTGTGTATTCAGTGAACAGCCTGTTGTGTTGGAGAAGCTGCTCTGTGCTCTCAGTCTAACACCTAAAGCAGGGTGACAGTAGGACTGGAGCTGCAGATAAAGGTTGCTATGATGAAAGCTTGTTGATAATGAGAACAGAGATCATGAACCAGCAAGCTGTGACTTTAGTGTTGACAGGTCATCCAACAGCCATAGTTCACACTTCCCACTAGCTGTTCATGCATGACTGACGAGCGTGAATATGATATGATCATGATTCCTTTTACTTCTGAAAACACAACAGAACCGCTGTTGATTGCTAGTATACTTCAACGTCAGGCACAAATCCTGACAGGCGAGGTATGGATAAAACCAGTCATGGTCACAGGAAACCAAGCAGCAGACTGCAACACTTTATGTTGAGTCATCGATTACAACAGGTCTTTGTAAAACCTAAACCTAAAACCTAAACCCAGACTAAAGGGTTAAAACTGAGGGTGGAATCCTTATCAGTTACTTCAGCAGACCCAGTGAGGGTTTCATGAGTTCCTGCAGAAAGTGAAGCCAGATTTCAACTCAGCCGAAAACAGACGATCTGACGGCACGGAAAGAAGTCACATTTGTGTGCCACTTGCTCAACACAGAGTCTCTAGGCTAGCTGTTCAGTGGCCACTCTGTCTCCATTTGTGTCACATCATATGTGGGTGACTGCCGATGAACGTGGCAGTGCATCCCCTCTGTAGAGCAGTTGGAGCTGACGTGATAGGACACATGCAGATGCTTTTCTCTTTCAGCTCTGGCATGCAATTTTTATGCATCTTCAGCAAAGATACACAATTCTAACTATAATTACTGAGCACTGTCAACATCTCTCTGCTTTTATTGTACAAGTCTGCAAGCGGCTGATTAGATGATTTATATTTGAGAATGGTAATGGTTATGCATACAAAAATAAGAAGATGAATGCTGAATATAAACACTGACTACGAGCTTCCGTTATTATATCTTAAATGTTAAATCTGTCTCTGCCGCAAAAATCCTATTTATTTATTTCTGTGCATGAAAGGGCTGTTTTGGCTTGAGTTCAGTTCACATTTGTTCTATCTCCCAGGTGTACAATGCAATACTGTTCAAAATAGGTCAGCTCAAGATTAATATTTGGATATTCATAAATTTAGTGTAGACTGGTTTTTCACAGACCTAAAAAGGAAAATAAGGATATATTCAGCCTGCTGGTATCTTTTGCTCTATTAATCTCATGAGGAAACAGAGTATTTTTGCACAAGAGTAACAAGATGCTAGCTTTTGTTTTAAATGAATAATTAACATTGAGATGGAGACTGTGCTCATCAGAAAGTCTACAACGTTTGCTCAAATGCTTAATGTGACCTATGTTTACATTTCCTGGGAAACAATCTCAGTAATCTAGTGGAAAGGGCGTGATGTAATAATCACACAGCCAGTTAAGGTGTTATCAGACCGAATGTAAACCGTATTTCAGGAGTGGTGCGATTGCATAGAAAGTCAAAGCAAAAGAGACAAATGGACAGAAATAAAAATTTGCTCGAGGCAATGCAAATTAAGACAAAGGCATTTCAGTCTAAGCAAAATATTCATCCTTGAGCTCCAGCCAGATTTATCCAGGTTTGGGGTAGATGGCTGGGTATAGCATCTGACTCATCAGAAAATGCATCCCATGACCATGAACCGTGAATGCTTTCATGAGTCGTTTTAGTTTCCTTAACTCAGGCCAACCAAATGTGACAGCTCTGAAAACTCCTTTAAAAATCTACATTGATTTTTCTTCTGTATCTTATTTTTTTTAAACAGTCCATTGTGAATAGGGAGGCCAGTAAGCACGACCACAGTCATTTCTTCATGGAATAATTAAAACCATTCATCCAAATATCAGTTGTTTCTCCTGGGAGTTTCTCAGGACCATTTCTGAGAAGTGATTAGTTAAACATACATTAGGTGACAAACACTGAGATTAAAAAGCAAGAATAATGGACTGACAGTGTCATGATTGCATATGTGATCAAGGACAAAAATAAACAGCCTGATTGGAGCAGCCAAACCAGTTATTCCAGCAGTGCACCAGCGAGAGGGGTTCACTGAGGGATAACTCAATATGCACGGAAACAAGGCAATGGTCTGTGTAAGTAACATTAGGAGCTAATCGGAAACAAGCCCCTTCTAATTAGCCATTACCAAAATAACAGACTGAGGTCATACTTATTGCTTTCCCTTATGGGGAACACTGGGCTGGGTTTGACTCCGTTTGAACGGTTGTTGAATTGAAGTATTTTTAGATGGCGACCTTCATCTGAACAGATGCCCACATAATCAAGTGGCTGTTGTCATTTTCTTTGATGTTATTTATTGTCATGTCAGTTTCATGAATAAAAATTAAAGAGGTAATTCATGTTAACGATTGTGTTTTCTATTTAGTTGTTCTTTCCTCCGTCTTTGGCCTGTATCTTTGGAGTTTCTGCAGTGATTTGAGAGATCACTTGTGAGGCAATTAATGTGTTGAGGAATGCAACACGTTTTGAATTTTCAGTTGATTAAGCTGTTTAAAGGCCTGAAAACCTGTTCACTCAATTAGACATCAAGTGATGTGGTCCTACATGAACACACAATTTTCTGCCAAAGTTAATGAGAAATGTCGGTATTTCTTTTTTTTGTTTGTGTGGGGGAAAAGGTGATGTCAGGTACTTCTTTGCACTGATCAGGATGTAGTGAGGCTTGACAGCTGTGAGGTTGCTGGAGTTTTTAAGAGTTTATCTCTTAACATAGACTAAAAAATGTTTTTTTTTTTGGGAACTATAACTTTTCTTGTTGCTTACTTTGTCATGAATATTGAACATTATAGAGGAAAGCTTAAAATTTGAAACCAAGTTTGCAGGGCTTTAAGTTTCTGTAGTTCAGCCATGCTGTCTGTCACTGCTGATGCTATCTATAGCTGTTCTTTGGTTTATTCTCAAGACAGAAACCCTTGTTGCTGCTGTCATATACCAAAAAAAAAAAAAAAAAAAAAAAAAACCATACCTGCCCACGCAAAATTTTCACAAGAAAAATCTACCAGACAGTTGTGGCATGTATATAATGAATTATAATTAATTATTTCAGTGGACAGTCTGTTCATTTTGCAGAGGAATGACTTAATCAGGATCACATCATTTCAAGGGCTGCTTATACACCTCTCGCTGTCCTATTTCAGATGCCTGGGAGGCAAATACCTCAACTCCATTTGGTCCAAAGGAGTCTTTGCCTGCCAGTGCTGCTGCTGCTCTACCTGGCCAGATCAGATGCGAATGAAGATAGCGTCTCTGCTTATGTTCTCTGGAGCGGTGTGAAAGCAAACACACCTCCACTCCACTCCAGCTGAAGACAAGCTTCCTGTAAACACTGTCCAAAAAAAAAAAAAAGAAAAAAGAAGAAAAAAAAAGCCCACTCTCTTTTATTTGGCTATTTTAGATGCTGGTTGTTCTACTGTGGATCATGGTGTGAGATAAATCTCACAAAGGAGCAGTGTGTGGGCTGGGCCCAAAATAACACACCGTGGCTTTGGTTTAAAAATATTATGCGCAAAAATATGTTAATTCTTTGTACAAAACATGAGTATCCTATTTAGCATTCTGGTTTCTGACCTACTTGTTACACACAAATGAACAAGGCTTGAGTAACTTCTGTATTTTGTAGGAGAATATGAAAACGTTAATCTCGAGGCTGTCCTGGTTTATGTCTCTGTACACAGTGTACATCTCTCATTTGGGCTGCTGTAGTTGCACAATATCGAGTAAATATGTAGTCTAAATATCGATCAGTAAAGTGCTTTACAAACAGCAAAATGACAAAGCTAGCGAGGAAAATGAAAACTCTATGCATGAATGGGAAAGCACACTTAGAGAAAAACAAACTGGGACAAACAAAATGTAAGAAAAGGAGGACAAAATGGGTCAAAAAAAAAAATCCCATCCATCGCTTCTTTCAGCTCCTCAATTTTGAGATGAAGCCTGGAGTTAATTTCAGCAAAACTTTAATGGTCAAAACAAACAACAAAACCAACAAAAAAAAAAAAACCCAAAAGAACACTTGTCTGAAAAAGATGACGTTTAAAGAGCCATATCAGTGATTGTGTATGTTTTTACCAGTATACAACAACTCACGTAGTGATGTCACTGCTAATGAGATTTGTGCTGTCCATGAAAGTGAACATCACACACATCCAAAAACACTGGTATGACCATTTAAAGGGCAAAAAGGGACAAAATCCATCAAATATTTGTGTTTGAACAATGCTGAAAGTTTCATTGAAACATAAAACAGATGAATTGCATTCACCAAAGAAAAAAAATCAATTGAGAGAAAACCACTTCATAATTGGGAGGTGTGACCTGTCAAGTTCTGTGACCTGATTTCAACCATATTGCCATTGCAAATGTTTTATACTGGATACTTTATTATGATAGCTGCTACCACCCTCTTTAAACACCACAGTATTTAGATAGGGTCACAGACAGGTATGATGCATTTCTGATGTAAAAAATATCCTGTACTGGTTTGGCTGCACCTGAGGTGAGTCAGAGTTCTTTTGGTCTGAACTATACCAACATAACAGCATTATGTCACCATGACACCTGATTAGTTAGTTACATACATAGGTTATCCTGCTAATATAATAATAATAATACCATCCACATTACTTGTGACATTAATATCTCCCACTGTCTCAAACTGCGAATGAAATAAAAGTAAATGAATTCTGGTAGCATCATTGTGCCTACAGCACAAACGGCGATGACTCATGGCCACCCTAACCTTTTGTCACTATTACAAGAGCATAATTATGTGATCCTGTCTTGAAACCATTAGATACAGTCCATAATTGCTTCATTTCTTAAAATTTTAAGGCACCAAGTTTTTTTTTCCTTTGGTGACTGCAGTGCACCTCTGTGGTTTGTGAGTATTTCAATAGAAGCTGCCTTTTGTAGAAACTTAAAAGGTCAGTTCATCCAAATAAAGGACATATTCCTTCATCTATCTCTGGCAGAATCTGGTCATGCAGTTCATTTTCTTTGTCTGGGTTTTTTTTTCTAACTATCCAACTCAGAGATTTCTGTTTCCTCCTCAACATGGATGTCATTGGAATTCTATATTTGTTGAAAGCATTGAAAAATGACTTTTAAAAAAGTCTGAAAGGTTTTTTTTTTTTTTTTTTTCAGAATCAATGTCCTTTTTCCTCTGGACCTTGCTGTGAATGATTTCCACTGGAAATACTTTCTACTGAAGAAATAGTCCCTGTTGAAAATGTTAAATGTGTTTTCTGGATTATACAAAATCGGGACAAATTACATTCACCTTTATTTCTTTCTGTTGGACACAGAAATCTCAGAGCGGGTTGTCTCAAATCCTGGGCAAAGAAAACCGAAAAGGGTTTTAAGAGAGAAGATATACCTTTTATAATTTGGGTGAACAGGGGGGGTCCTCCTGAGCTACTAGAATTATATGATGAGACAGGCTGAATGCTGAGCTCAGCTCAAGCAGAACTAATGCTGCTCACAGAATCACAGGTCCACTGGGACATCATTAGTAAGTTTGAGAATGGCAGCTTGAGTACTGTAATGCTTATTAAAACCAGACTTTCTTTAAACGATGTGTGCAGCATTCAATCAATAACATTATTCATGACTCTTTATTATATATGACACCTTTTGTACACACTCCAGTGGTTTTGTTTTCCAAATAAAAATTATGAGCATGTAATGAGGTTGATAATGATCATTCAGGAAACAGTCTCTACTCATGGTGAGTCTCAGTACTTTGCACTTTTTTTTCTTGAAATTAAAGTTCCATATGACTTCTTTTTGTTTTAATCTAAGATGTGTTATCAACACATTCATATTCATGATGCTGTGTGATTTATTTATTTATTTTACTTTACTTGGTTTTATCTATAATATGACATGAATTGCTAAATCTTTGATGCTCAGTATCTCTGACATACCTCGTGGAAGCTCAGAGTTAGCAGTTTTATACACAGCAATGATGTGTCCTCTGGTCTGTGTGAGCTGTCCATCTGGACGCCCTGGTGCCCATCAGGTCAAATGTTGACTCTGCTGCAGGTCCAAATCACTGATCTGCAAGAAAGTCCAAATATGGTGCTGCAATGCTTTCATGCCACATATAATAAAGCTCTGCATACACCAAGTGGAAGCGTACACAGTCCTCACAACAGACGGGTCTTAAATCGCTTGCATATCCTGCCACTTTTATCTGGATGTTCTCCAGCATAGCTTTAAGTTAGGCCATGATGTCATGCTTCTCTGTGTTGTGGCCAGACAAGCGCTTTTGTTGTAAAGTACTGTGTCAACATCTTTGCTCATGAGAACACAATGAAACCACAAGAAAGGTATCGCTTTGACATAAAACAAGTTTTTACAAAGTAGAGCAGCTCCCCATTTCCAATTTCTTAAATCTGTTCCTTGAGTATCATAGCAGAGAACCACTTGCTGTGCTCAAAAATCAGAACATCTGTGGTAAATTTAACGTTTCTGGCTTATATAACAGAGAACAAATTCACATAGTTAAATCACTGTGATTGACAAATGTAATGGTTGATGAGTAAACCTCTCAGCAAATTATATATTTTGACCATATAATGGAAAATGGGGCCCATACTAATGAGATAAAGTTAAAATAACATTAAGACTAAAGTTTAAAGGAGCATTCCATAATTTTACACATCACAATCAGTTTACCTAATATTGGAAGCACTACTCACCCTGCTGTAACAGCTGTTGGTCTGATAGTACAGACATTCATGGTCACCAGAAGATGAAGCCCGCTGTCTTTGGTTATTTCCTGACTTTTCATCTAGTCCAATACTTTAGTTTATGACCAAATACTTGCTCTCACACATCCTCCATTTTTTGAATGTGCAATATAAAATTGCTGAAATAACCTTATAATTCAACAGTATTATAAAATAAAGCGCTAAACCTGTTGTTGAACATGGTTAGTTGCCCATTTTTCTTAGTTGTTGAAAATGTCCACAACTCACAACCCCACAACATGAGGTTAAAAAGTAAAGAGAAAAGTAGATCTGACAAAATCAGGCACACACTCATGAAATGACAGCCTTTCCAAAGCAAATCTAATATTACTCATCACATACTGTGGCTATGATTATTCCACCACAATGTCTACAGTGTTGATGTTATTCAGATAAACATTCTTGCCTCTTTGAATGAAAAAAAAAGTCATCATCCAATGGCAAAGTAAAACATTTAGCTTGACTGTGTCAATAATAATAGATGTACTGACCAAAAATATAGAGAAGACACATCTGTATATGATAGAGTCAAATTTAGTAAGCAAACAAAGTGAGATATCATATGATGTTTGAGTTATCGGTGCCAGAACCAAAGGATGATGATTTTTCCAGTGATTTCAGGCTTTTACTAATTCCCTGCAGTTCAGCTCAGCTCAGGACGTTTACATGAAGACAACGTTCACAAAGCTTCTTTAAAGGGTTTCATTACATGATATTTATTAATGTAAGCCCAACTTAAACACACTCTTCTTCCCTGTGGGATTTGCAGGATGATAATATACCTGCAGGATGCAAATCAGTGTTTTCTAACAACAGAGAGGATTTACTTGGTGGAATCCTAATTAGGTCATAAAGATTATTTATACATTTCCAGGGACACATGAGAAATTATTAATAGTAAATTGGTACATGTTGAACATGCCTGCAGAAAACAGATGCAAATCACAAAGAAAGGTCATACATTATCAGACCATAACACAACTTACTGTGAAGAGACTGGTTGTCTCCCACATATCAATTCCTCTCAATAATCCCAATCAATTTAAAAATCAACAGCAGTTTCACAGATATCAGCAGCACCATACAAAATCAGAAAATTAACTGCTTGCACAGTTTGTCAGTAACACATCAATTCTTGAGGAAAGCAGTGAAGAGAAGAGGAAAAGGTTCCTGCAAAGCATACCATTTTTCAGCATGGATGCTGCCCTGCAATTAGTTTTTTGAGATTTGGCAGCTGTATGGCTCAATGAAACCTCCCCCTCCCCCAAATTCTTCTTTAATCTGCTCATGCATGCTGAAAGCACCGCAGCATTAAACCGCAGAGGACGTGCAGGAAAGATTTGGAGTCCCAGTGGTCAAAACCTCATCATTAACCTTCTGGAATGGCACCAGCAACAACTCAACACTGCCGCGACTGTCCACTGTTGCTTAGTGATGGACAATCAGCCACACAAAACAGACGCACAAATCAATAGTAGCTGGTCCCACATTTGAGATGGAGCAGCTCCACTTTCCCCAAGATGCTTTGTAACCAATAAGGTTTTTGAATGAGCTGGTTAAAGAGCTAATGAATAAATAAAAGTGTAACACTGAGTGCAAGAGTTGAAAAGGGCAAACATTTGAAACCATTTTAGAGCTGCTGCGTGTACGTGCACACAATCCATTAGATAAGAGGCTAATAGGACTTTCCAAAAAGTGATTTGTAAATGGCGTATTTTCAGAAATTACTTGTTTGTGCATTTGCAGTTTCACCAGCAGCGTCTGGAGTGTCTCTCAGATGTACCCAGGGTTAACCAGACTGGTGAAAGCACCAAACCTCCAGCCCAAGAGTTTGTAAACTATCCCAACCACACGTGTGGAGCTGGGCATCTGCTGCTGAAATGTAGGCCCTGTCATGTGTTAAGCCCCAGGGTGATAGCATAATTAAAAGGGCCCTGATGAACACATGACATTGGTTCAAAATATCGTCCACAAATCCGCTAGAAAAATACACAGAATGAATGAAGAGCAGCGTCTTTTCCTTTGCATGTCACACATGTTAGCTCCTTGCTGAAGGAGCCGGCAGTGAGCAGTATGGGATATGAGGCTCCCAGGGACCTCTGCTGCATGACATATGTGTTCCATTACAGTTCATTTTCAAACATTTCTTCAGGACTTGTGGCTTCACAGTCTGCTTGAGAAGGAGGATTAGGCCCTCCTGAAATTGATTTATTTCTGCGCCCTAACTGTTTATTAAATATAATTGACCATCAAAGTTGTCACAGAGAGGAGGGGAAAAAAAGGAGCTGCTACATGTACCGCAAAAAAAAAAAAAAAAAAAGGGGGAGCTTTCTTTGAAAAGCTATTTATCTAAAGAATGTCTTAGTTAAAGGCTGGACTGGGAGGCAGAAAATAGGTCATATTTCAACCACTAATACTACCACACTTGGTGGCTGCAGGATTAATTAGAGCCGAAGTCATAATAAATATGATAAGTTGTCTCGAGCGAAATAGTAGGCTTATACAGCCTTTGAAAAATGGGCTCCCTAAATAATTCTCCCTAAATATTCAATCTGAAAATTACCAGCGTACCTCATACTATGGTAAACCGCTTCATCTTCAAGGTGATGAGAATTTAACCAGGTATCTACAACTAGAAGCATTTCAATGAATGAAAAGTCACAAAACCTCCGACTGGGAGGGACTTTTTTTACTTCAGAATGGTACCAGACTTGAGACAGGAACAGATCCTGACTGACTGACATCAACCATATCAGCACTCAGAGCGTGTCACAGCCCTGGTGGTCTGATTGCCATTATCTGTGTCTTAAACAGACATATGTCTGGTGTCTTTTAAATGCCACACAGATGCCAGACTCACTGCAAAAGGCCAAATTGTGTTTTTTTTTAATCTTTTTGTGTTGGAAGCTGACAGTTTAAAGAGAATCCCTCTTTTGGCTTTCAAAGGCAAAAACAACAAAATCCATTAAACAAATAATGCTTATGTTCCTATCATATCACAGATAGCTCTCTTCTCCCCCCTTCCAATGACTGAATGACAAAACACTTAATTACTATTATTAACTAAATACAGCTTTTGGTTGAGCGTGAGTGGAAATGGAGGCTGAGTGCAAGACAGGACAAAAACAGACAACATGTTCAGTTTAATTTAATTTTAATGGCAATGTCAGTGCTAAAGTGACTGTTTTCCGTTTTTTAACTCTCGCTGTTATGGGTTCCCAGCATTAAAATCAGTTTTGTCTCGGGCTGTCACATATTTTGTTGCTATTTTTGAGCAACACATGAATGCTAATTCATTTCTACTTACACCCCATAGCTGCTTTGGTTTGATGCAAAAACACATTTTAGTTTTTTTTTTTATATGCTAGTTTTGAAAAGTTGGAAGTGTAGAAAGTTTGATGGATTGCAAAATGGAAAACATGCTTGTTGTTAGTTTCTTTGCTACCAGAGCTACGCTGAAACAAAAAGCCTCTTCTCTGATTTCCAATTACACCGTGAGTTTACAGAACAGAGAGATAAAGTTAGGAACAACACATGTATATTGTTGTACCTGGAGATGCTAGAAAGTAAACTTCTATTTTATTACTGGCAACTGTTAGAAAGAAGTCCTTGCTTTCTCCTCAGCGTGTCCCTATCTATTAAGTGAAGTGTGCAGTGCAGCTGAGAAATGGAGGTACGATGCGAGACTATCTTTAAACGGCTGCGGTCCATTAGCAATACCTTCCCGACTCAGAGGTAAGGTTGCTCAGATGTTGTGCTTTTTTTGGGTGTGTCTGATTGATGAAAGCTAATGTGCCTTTGGGTCACATTAAGAGAAATAGAGTAGAGCTACAGAAAAGCAACGCTGCTTAGCTAACACTGGTACCATTAACTAGAAATAGCAGCAGTGAAAGTGATGAATTGGGCATTACGTTTTTGATGTTGTTTCTGTGCCCACTTAGCCGTGGCTCCTTTTTTAAGGTATCGATTTCTGTAAGTAGAGGAACACAGTCTCAGCAAAGGTATTGTGTATATCAGAGTTTCTCCATGCAGGCTTGCAAGACTGCAACTAGAACGAGCTGAAAAATTGTTCTGTCCTGTATTTCATTGGCAGGGATAGTTGAATTGTTACTGGCGTCCGTGACAAGCTGTAAGCCTCTCTTTTTTAAACCTTGCCTTGTGAAAATTGAGTTAAGGTAAAGCCAGGCTGCTCTTTGAAAGTTCTTTCCCCTCATTTTCCATTCTTCCTTCAATTTTCACCCTGTCTCACACTCATGCTGAACCATGTTGAATTTCTTATGCCCTCCAAGGTGACAGGAGAATAGATCTAGGTTGTCTGTGCCTTTGAGTTACATGGTTGTCCCTTTGGTCTGAATTATCTGTATTAAGGAGACACGACCAAGGGGGCAGAATATCTTTTAGGTCATCTTTTAGCTGCTCGGATGTGGCCAAAATGAATTGATGGCCCTTTAAAAAATTACCCAAAAAAGTCACTTTCAACTTCTCATAACAAAAAATACCATTAGGACTCTGAAATTTGTTTACAGGAGGGGAGAATCATTGTGCTATATCCTTATCAATCATCATTATCTAATTTACTGTTTTTTGCTTTCATAGTCGACAGCATCCACTCCTGCCATTGACACAGTAGCAAACTGAAACTGTAATGATCTGTGTCATGAAAGCTCCCCACATAACTGAGCTGCAAGCGATTTCTCAGAACACTGACTCTCAATCATTTAAAACATCTGGAACAACTATGGAATACATAAACAAAGAGCAGGGGTGGGGGTTGGTGTTGGGTGCCATCATCGCAAGGAATTCAAAGGAGAGTTGGGCAGTTAGAGACAGAGTTAGTTGAGAGTTTACAAGATGGAATGTAAACAGGACTGATGGATGGGTCAGTAAAGCTCTCTGTTGTCCAGAGGAAGTCTGGTCAAGAGCTGCAGGACCCCCATTAACAGGCCTAGATTATGTGGAAATGGGATCTCTGCTCTTGGGAGAGCATTCTTCTGCTCGTGCTGCGCTCTTTTAGTGTATCAAAGTCACATCTGAGGCTTCTCCTGTTGATTTTCTTCCCTGACGTTCTGACCTATTGCCTTGCATGCCGCTGGGTTTGTAGATGATGTACAAGTGATGTTCAAACAGAGCATTCCTCTTGGCAAAGCTTATTTCAAAGCTCACCTCACTTAGCTCTGCTGAGGGCAACTGCCATGGGACTAAAATCAAATAACTCAGTGGAGGGACATTTGAGCATGTTGCCAAGTTGGAAATGATGGATGGGAACATGTATTGACAAAGGGTTGTTTAAAATGTTGTTGTGATATTATAAAGTAGCTATGCAGCTTCAAAGAGAACAATAAAGAACACAAGAAAATCAATCAAATGCACAGGTGCTGATCATTTGGGGAAATTTTAGGGGAAGTTACAGTCACAACAGAACAAAGAAAATATGCACATAAATCCATGAACAATACAAAGAGCATAAAAATGTCCATGAAGGAATCTCCCAACGTGCTTTTTATCTTTTTATGTACATCCTCAAACCAAGGTTTGATTATTTTAGCCTTGCTAGCACTGTGGCTCTGGGGATGGTATTGTTGGTTGGTTGGTTGGTCCACCAGACAGAAATTTCAGTCCTTTTACCACTGAAATATCTTAACAACTGCTGGATGGATTGCCATGAAATTTGGTACAGACATCACTGTTCCCTTGAATAGAAATTTTAAAATTTGGTGGTCCCTTCACTTGTTTCTAGTGCCACAATCAGGTTAAATTTTTAATTTCTCCTGTACTTTGGTTTATGACCAAATACTTGCAAAACTAGTAATATTCCCATCAGCCTCAGCATCACCTTTTAGAGACTGTCCTCACAAGAAACTCATCAGCATCAGCCATTTCAGCAAGGGCCCCAAAACGACATATGTTTACGCTCGAGTGACAAAACCCTTCAGTGATAGTAAATACTACAAGAGCGAAGAAGGAAGTAAGGTGATGTTAAAGATCCACAAAATCTGCATAGAGAAGATGTCAGGGTGGACAGGTGGGTCAACAAAAATTGGGCTTTCACATGTGAAATCGCTATTTGCTTCCCAACCAATGGTCAACACTGTAGTTTTTAAAGGATGACCTCTATTGTGTCTTTATATGACTGTAACCACGATGAAGAAGGTTCCCTTACTTTAAAAAAGTACTTCTTTTAACCCAAACCATGACTTGTCTCTAAATCTAATCATGTCATTTTGGTGCTTAAATCTAAACAAACCTTAACCACAGAGTTATCATATTGTTAAAAAAAGTGACACTGATAAATTTTGCTGTGCTGTCAATAAACATGTCAGAACACCTCTTTTATCATTTTAATTTGGAGAACTTGTGACAATGCTAACAATAACGCTGTAAATACTTTACTTGTTACACATAAGCATTTTAGTATTGTCACTGTGAGAATAATAGCTTGCTGACATCAAAGCACTGCTGTGCTTAGTCTAGTTACAAATTCATTCATTTTCAAATTCAGTTTTTCAGAGATATAGTATTCTGCTAAATCATCTAGATATTCCTCATATTGAAAACATTTTTTCCACTTGAAAGTTGAGACTTCCTTTCTAGCCAAGCGGCCTCACATTAGAACCTGAATGGAAGGAGATACATATTTATATCCTTGAGCACTGGGTGCTATTTACATACCCTGGAGATGAGCTTTCATGTCAAAAGCTAATTTCCCCTCCAGATCTAAATCAGTTCACCGGGTTATGTAAAATCCAACCCTCAGGATGACATATTAAACATCAAGCTCAGGAGAAAACAGCGTGCTGGAGAGGAATCTATCGTAGTCTTTTTTTTCCTTTTTTTTTTAATGTGGCTGCTTCTTATTATCGCGTGTCCTTATCATAGCAAGGTTTTTGAGAAACATCAACACCCTCTTGTTCCCAGGCCAGAAAATCAAATGGCTTATCTGTGTGCTGGCTGTGCGCTATCCACACGCAGATGCAGAGATGCAGGTGGGACAACTGAGGCACGTCTGCTCCTGCAGTCTGAGAGCTGCTTGTCAGGTAAGAGAGATCTGGGAAACAAGAAGCCATCAGTCAGGTCCTGACCTGTCTAATGAGACATTTCTGCTCCAGAGAAGTGTCACTGATATGAATGATGAATAATGTTCAGTGTCACTGCCCTATTTGGTTGGCCTTGTCATAAAATGTAAAATGTGCTCTAGAGGAGATTCAGATTTACAATGGAAGAGTTTGCTGTTGACTTCACAACAACACAAGACTGCCTTTTGAACATTATGGACATTTATGATAAAGCTATAGCTGTGAATCACAGCAGAAATGTGTTTTCCTGCTGATTACATGCCCTTTATAATGTAATAGCAATTTAAAATTTGCATATAAAATCCCGGCATTGGTGTTGTGTCCCATACTGTGCTCAGAGCCATTCTGAAGCTGAACTCACATTTGCAGTTGCTTTTCCAACACTTCCTGATTGTTATTATTTTCAAGTCAATACTTTACAAAATGAACAACTCTCGAAAAACTAGAAACCAGAAAACCAAGCCTGTTATCTGTGAGACAAAACCTGGAGCTGCTCCACATACAAAAAAAAAAACAAAACAAAACAAAACCAAAAAACAGGGAGACTGACAGAGTGTTTGTTTGAATTTCGACTTCAAACCCAGCTGTACTTTCTTGCACTGATAACAGTTATGGAAAAGGATGTGTTTGCTTCCTTGTAAAATTACTAAGGCCACCACCGCTCTCTCCACAAGGCTCTTACCTCCTTCATCAAGCATCGATTATCATCAAGAAGGTGTTATTTTTTTCTGAAAGTGGAGTTGTTCAAGGTGAAAATACAACATACACAAGTTTCATTTATGTTGCCACTGCAAAGAGCTGCCAACATTTGTGATTCACACGGATCAATCACAGCTCTGTTATATGACATTCAGAAAACAAGTATGATTTTTTTCACCCCCAGTGTTTACCATGATCACTATCTTTGGTATGTTATCATGCTAATATTTGCTAATTAAATACAAGGCTGAGATGATGACAGTGCTGTTTGTTTTGCAGGTATTTGGATATAAATAATTACAGATAATTAAAAAAACTTTAATCTGCTCGTGGTTCTAGATGAGAAGCTATGGGATCAGCAGAGTCATAATGATTCATCCTCTGGGGACCATCAATGGCAAACCATGAAATACTTGTTGAGATGTTCCAGTCTGGACAAACATCCATTGCTTTACAGATAACAGTTTTAGAAATAGCACGACTTGATGATTATAATATAATTACATGGGCTGACAGTTTCTTAACAGACAATTCAACAGTCGTTTCAAATAGCTTTTTCTGTTTTAAAAAAAAAAACTTCACTTTTCTATTTCTGACCTTCCCCATGTAGTCCCCCTCCTCAATCCATAACACTCACAGTATGTAGCTTACATCATAAACGCAAACAATCTCCTGTGTCAGAAGAAAGGAAGCAGCAAAGATAGGAAACAGATGTAGAAAGACTTGGAGACTTTTGTTGGTGAAGTAGTTGACGGCAGCACTGGAACTGGGCATAAGCCATATACACTGACATATAATGATAAAGGTAATAAGCAGGAGAATAAGTAAATATCACATGTTCTACTATCAGAATGTCGAATCTTGTAGTCCTTCAATAACTGTGAATCTTTGAGAATAATATACTGATTTATGCATATATACAGTACAATGTATGAGTTGTATTATACCCATAAATTCCATGGTGAGTACTGTAGCACTCATGCAGTCACAGTTTAGTGTCGTCAAGATTTGAGATTTTAGTGTAATGTCTAAATCACTGGTACATTTCAATGTTATTGTACTAACACAAAAAACAATCTCAGATTAGGGCATAAAATGTCCCCACAGTGGACTATCTCTGTTAAACAAAGACACATGGGTATTGTGACTGCTTTTGATCATTGTCTTGATTTGGAGAATGCCACTCATGATCAACACCCTGAAGGAGTAATCTGTAGCAGATGTTCTTTAATGCCTTGTCCAAAAGTGTTTCATTTGACTCTGTGACAGAGCTAAAATAGAACATCTATTGTGAGCAATGAAAAGGGTGGACTTGGAGTTGTCTTTTCTTTATGGGACAGGTTTTTTTTTTTTTTTTTTTGAAGTTCTTCCCTTTGATCAGACATCAGTTCTTCTCTTCACTCTGTGGAGTGAAGTCATTTCTCTAGACATTAACTTCCATTTGCTTGCAAAGTTAAGGGCTTGGAGCCAAGAGGGTGTAATGGGAGGAATCAGAACTTTGTAATTATATTAAAGGTCTTGTGGAAATCTATCAGAAGGAGAAAATACCTTCTTTTTTTGTATTTCAGTGAAATGTATGTTAGCTAGGTCCACGTCTTTGTTTTTGTTCTGTCACACTGAGCCTGCATTCTCTAATTTCAGGCTCTTGAAATGTTTGCTCTGTTTGTTATGGACTTAAAGGTACCCTGTGGAGTTTTTGACCACTAGTAGCACAGTGGAGCAATGTTTTTATGAGAGTCTCCCTTTTGTACCAGCATGATGGATGTTGGCAAAGCCAACAACATTTCTGCCCAGAGGTTCTCATTGTTCTGCTGTCTGACAGCTGGTGGCAGTAATGAGCAAAAAAAAAAAAAAAAAAGTAGCAATGTGCAGAGAAGAAGCAAGTGAACTTGGATGTAAATGATACAGGATTTAAAATATTAAAAATCAACTCTGATCAGCACTGACATGACTGGCTGAGTGGCGATCGCTCTTACATGAAGTAGGTCTGTCGGGAACCCTCACAGCATGCATAGGATTAGATTCAGTTCCTGTATTGTTACTGCTGTCCTTTCATTCTACATTGTGCTCCACAAAGTTTCCACACTTTGCATCAGTAGAACATGTGACAGTGATAATCATAAACCTTTAATGAAAATAAAACATTATGAAAGTTTAAACTGCTGCTTTATGAAAGATTTTAGTAAAGTTTTCAGCAAAGTGAGCTCTGTCGTTATTCATTTAGGTTTAGTGTTCCAATGACAAATTCCCATTTTAATGTCAAATCAAATACAGTATGTTCTGACTCTTTCAAATTCATTATCTCTAAATTTGGAATGGTTCTTTTATTTTGTAAAAAGTTTCATTTTGTTTTATCCAGGTATTAATATAGGATAATAATACTAACAGATCAGTTTCTCAATAACCTGCATGTTGTCCTCATTATCCCAACAGTCTCTGGTTATATATCTTTGTGTATGAGTCCATGTGTGCGGTTCACCCTAACAACTCTTGGTCATGATCCAGTTACCTGTCAATAAGCTGCTCTTTTGCAGGGCTGGGCTTAAGGACTTGTTGCCTTGAAAATAGCTGCAGATGAATTTTAGTAGACTCCTGTCAAATCATCAACACTCTAAGCTGGATAATTCAGTCATCCACGTACAAAGAACAGAGCTCAGATCTGTATGTTAAAGAGCTGCTTTGATCTGGACTGAGCACGGTATCCATCTAAAAATGAACCAACCTTCCTTTTAAGCGTGAAACGTCGGAGGCCAGATGCTGGGAGTGTTGACACAGCCCAGGCAGTTTTACCAGTGCAAGGTGATGTGATCACCTTGGGCTTAACATCAGTATGGCTCTGCTTCCTGTGTCAGCTCCTCAGCATCTGTTCCAGTTTAGCATCAACACTCGCAGGCAGTCATTCCATCAGCCATATCAGACTGCTGGCTACCCTTACAGCTCCAGACTCACTGTTTTGTTTTTTGTTTTTTTATCACATTTCATGTTCCAATCAAGTCAAAAAATTGAAAGTGTTACTTTATTTCAGGAATGAGATTCGTCTTTCTTTCTGTTGTGAATGCAGCCATGGTTTCTCAGTCTGACAAACTGCATTACAGATTATGCTTGTCCATTACTTTAACAGCTCTTAACCATACAAGACTACAGTTCTGTTCCCCTCCGTTCTGGCACACTACTCAAGTTGTCAAGGCAAACACTGGTTTGTCCTCTCAGACGTCAAACTGGTAAAACACTAATGCAAATTGCTTTTTCTGTTATTTTGTGGTTGTGTGTGGAAATGTCATTCTCTGTTCTGTTGCACTGCAGGTCAGTTACCCACTGGGAGTATAACAACGACTGAAATGACCTGAGACACTGCAGAGAGGTCCTGAACATGGCCCAGAAATGTCTCTTTGGGGTTGTCTGACCTGACAAGTTTCGCTGCAGGTCACGGTGCTGATGAGTCAGAGGTAGCGGGGGCAGAAAAGAGCCCGGGAGATGGGTTCCTAAAGTCCTCTGTCCTTGACTTTGTGGACTCTGTCAGCGTCGATTCATTCTGTCATGCTAACTCATCTCATCTCCAAAGGACGACTACGCTGCTGTTCTTTCTCAGACGCCACCTGGCCTGTGTCCTCGCTGACTTTCTGACCTGTGGCTCAGACAGCCACTGGGAAGCAGACGGAGGCTGCTGTGGCTGTGTTTAGTACATACAGTATTTTGTAATATAATAAGCTGTATTAGGAGGCTGGCCTTAATCTGCGTTAACATGTATTTCATATATGAATACAAATTTGAGAAAAACAAGCATTCTTCATGAGCTGAACAGCCGCATTTACTAGGAAGTCTTTGTAGGGCTTTCAAACTGAGAGGCTTAGTCAAAGAAGATTTGCCGCTGTTACTTCACCACGGCTTGTACATGGGCATCCAGGTCAAGTCAGTTCCTACATCAGGCTCCAGCCACCTGGGCTGATCTGCTCACATGTGAACAGAGAATGGACAGAGTAAAGACAGCTAAATTAGACCCTGCAGATAGCCGTGGAGGGACTTTCCTCTCAGAATCAGCAGGGAAATGAGGAGTCAGAGAATCAGATGGAGTAGATTTGCGGTCCAGAAGCCAGTGCGGCTGGGGAAAAATGTGCCTCTGATGATAATGAGTCTAACAGGGCATCCACTACACCCTCGCCACCGCTCTGCTTCCTCAAATCTTGCAGCAAAGGTATTGACTAAGGCGGGCGGTAACCAAAGCTATATCCTACAGGAGCCGTGTTGTCGCTGCTACTTGTGCAGCAAATACTTCTGTCCCCGAGGTACATTACAAACAGTTGAGCTCAAAGACGTCTTTGTGCATCGCTCAGACTCAAACAGCATGGGACTGACACCATCCAGGCGTTGTTTACACATCTGAGAGTCTCATATCAGATGGAGGAGGGTGAAAGAAGAAAAGACACAATGTAAAGTGGAGCTTATCAGCAAATGTGCTGTGATTGTGACAGAGCTCATTTTCTCCTCTCCTGAAAGCTCTCAAAATAAACAACTACTGACCTAAAAGCATTCTCCCTGCCATCTCAGACATCGCACGGCACAGCCCAGCAGAAGTCCACAAACCACTAAATTACATACCTAATATTTCCTCTGCTGGACGGTTGAATGTGAATGTGTTGTAAGTGAAAAATCAGCAAAATGTTGAGAGTCGGAGACAAGCAGGCACCAAATAATTGAACGTCACGACTCAATTAAACGTCGAGTCATGTCAGTGTAGGTTAGCAGCGGAGCAGCAAACTTTGAACATAACAAGGAACATCTGGATGGGCCACTTTTTCTTGTTAACATGGATTCTTCGCACAGGTCTTGCCTTCATGTTGTTATTTACAAGTCGGTGTCAAAGTAACAACAACAAGTATTACCCAAGCCAGCATGACAGCGCAAGCCCCATAATTGCCAAACCACTGGAAGAGGAAATGTAATCATATACAGAATACAAATTATGGCCCAATAAAGATTAGGTAACAGCATGAACAAATTAAAGTGCTGTGAAAACGGAAGGATTAGCACAATTACACTCATTACACAACATCCATCTCTCTGACCTGAGTCTGGGCTGAAAAACACAGAGAACAGGAAGGCGGAATCCATAAAAGTGGAGGAGGAGAAAAAAAAAGGGGAGGATTGTGAGGAATGCTGGAATCTCTTAATGCACACATCCAGTCTGGAGACAGAAAATAGCAACATGTCTGAACAGCAGTTGGAAGAATCATAGGTGGAGGTAGAGACACAGTTGCAGAAGAACTGCCTCTTGCTGCAGGGCTGCTATAAAAACGATATAAGTGATACAGCACAGCACAATGGGAGAAATGTCAAGTGAGAAGACAGCGTTTTTTTTTTTTAAAAGGGAACATCCACTTCATGAGTCAAAATTGGAGTCGACAAACACACTCTCAATCTTATCTGAGCCAGGTTACTTGACAAGCAGCCTCTCAAATGATGATGAGGAGTCTCTGAAAATAAAAGCCTCCCTGGCATCGAGCCAGCTATTTGTTGTTTCTTCAAATTAAAGTCAGTTCTGCACAGTTAAACAACACGGAAACCTTCCCCATCAGCGATGGTAATGACAGAACATTATCCTCTATTTACTTATGCAACTTTGAATGCTAATTGCAATACTGGTTTCGTGATCATCGATGCGAGTCGAAGCTTCTAAACACCTAAATTATGAGCAAACTCTGCTGTTGCTTTCAAAAACTTGACTGAAAACTCTACTTTGTTTGGCCAGATACTGATGATGCTAATGATAGGGTGATGACGATTACAGTCAAGATGATAATTAGAATGTGGCGACAGAGGTGGTGTCGGTGGCAGTGGTGGCGATTACAAGCACTGATTGGGATAATGAGGATGATAATGATGATAACTATTACAACAATTAGCTGAAAAGGGAAAGAAGGAGACAGACACAGGGATCAGTGTTTCCGTATGACCTCATCTCATTAACGTCTCATTAGGGAATATTCAGGTTGCGCTCACTTGTGTCAGGGCAATTATTTTGAAAGGTTATGCACACATAACGAACTAAATGCATGCAGAGAAAGATGCAGATGCTGTTCAGTAGAAGACTGTGTGACAGAACAAGAGAGAGTGATGAAGTCAGCTCATAGTTTGTTTGAATTTATATGATTTCCTGTTTTGTTTTGTTTTGTTTTGTTTTTTTTTTGATGTATGCAAAAGCAGCGTGGCTGATTTCTACAAGCAGAAGTCAGCTGATGTGCCAAAACAAAAGAACTGGCTGCCAGGAGTGGACACATTCGTCTCTTAGTGGACCTTGTGCCTATGCTTTTAATCAACACAGCTCCATTTTCCTCACTATCCATCTCTATTCTCTCTCGCTCTTGACTCGGTGAGATGACAAACCTGTCACAGCCAGAGTCTGTAAATGACCCAGTTCAAGGCAAACAGCAATGCAGACACACACACACACAAAAACACAAACTCCTTTCTGAACGCTCTGCTGAATCGCTGGAACAGGAGGACGCTGCTGGGGCTGGGTTTTATATTTTAACCCTCTCACAAGCTGAGGCATTTAAGCTCACGCACATCCTTCAGAAGTTCAAGGGGAGAAAAAGTGAAAGGAAATCTGAACACATGACCCTCTTAAAGGATACGCCTCAACTGGCCTTTTGTAATGGCTTCGCTTGACAGACACCAGGTGCAGAAAGAAAAATTCTTTGAGGGTGAAACTCCACCAGATTTTAATGGCTCCTGGATGGGTTTCACATTAAAGACACAATATCCAACATTTGGAGAAAAGTTTTCAAACCCTACAAAAAACACAAAGAGACACATTATTTTTTTATGATAACAAATAGCAAGAGACCTCTAACTAATTAATAATCTCACGTTTCAAATCCATAATTTGGAAAAAAATGTTAATTAGAAAAAAGATTTTATTTTCTGCAGTGATAGTGTCCCCTACATTGTTGATCTTTAGGGGGCATGCATTCCTGGCTCAGAACATACAATCTGATTGGTGCAATATCTGTGTGAATGGGATCTAAAAATAGTTGGGAATATCTTGTAATATCCACTGGCCACACGGGTGGTTAACCGGCTGCAGGGTCTGATATTGTGAGCTCCTGCTTAGCCACATCTGTGATTTATTTGAGCACTCTCTAGTTACTGCGTGACTCTATACATTAGCCCGTGTCATGATTCGATCCACTGGATAATGTACGAACTGCTGAAGTTACTACTGTTTTGAGAGTCTGGTCATTTGCGATCAGCACAAATGGACCCGTGAAAGAGGCACAGCTAATGCCAGCAAGACACTCTTCCTTTGTATAACATGGGACAAACACAGCACTGAATGTGCAGTGGGAGCAGGAGATGACCCAACGGGTGGTGAAATCACACAAGTGACAAGTAAGGTCTGGCTGGAGTCAGCACACTGGCATCCGATCTGAAAGCCTTGGTTTCTAGCTTCTGCTTTCTGAGCGGCAACTAGTTAGCTCAGCTTAGTAAATAAATATAAAATATAGGAAGCGTGGGAGTGAAAGGCAACCTACATGAGAGGGGAGGAGGAGGAGGAACTGATGAAAGGGCATCATTTTCTTTGTCCTTTTGAGTCTTCACTACATGTGTAAATAAAAACCATCATCCAGTCATCATCCAGTCATCATCGATTCATGAGGATCATCATTCTCATGTGTCTCATTGTGTCTGACTTCAAATTCATAACGCCACTCGCCTGGTAACCAGATCAACCCAGTCCAAAACACATATCTATAGTCCAGCGTCTTTACAAATATTTTATGTTAAAAAGGGACGTATATCTAAAATCACCAGCAGCTGATAGCTAACGATTTGTGGACTTGATTATGACATTCTCCAGTCAGTGGCACACCACAAAATGGGAACATGGGAAAATGTCAACCAGAGGCCTGAAGCTTAGACACTATTTCCACAAATATGTCCAAAAACAGTTTTATCCTCTTTAAAAAAAATGTGTGCACAATAGCTGCAACATCATTATGCATTATATTTTCCTTTGCACAAGTGAGGAGTTCAACTTTATTGCAACACTAACACTACAACTTTATTGTACTATATTCAGAAGGAGTTTCAGCAATGAACTGACAAAAACCATCCGCTAAGTGTGCACAAATACACACACACACACTCCAGAGAGAAAAGAAAGACATGCTCTAATAGGAGATAATGGATTCTGGGTCAACACCTGGTAATCCTTACATCAGTGAAAGGGAGGGCCTTGACATTTTCCAGAAAGTGCCATACAATGTGCCTGTACTAAGAAGGTCAACTAAATTTCAAACAGGGGCAGACTGGAACAAAGGAAGCACATAAACAGAATATGTGAAACCTTTAGATTTGAAAGTGAAAATTAACATGTTACTTTATCAAGCATTGAAAGCAAAGCTGAAAAGAAGGAATAACTTGTGAAATCAAATTGCGTGTTTTCATCCATGGCAGCTACAGCCTCTGTTGGAAATTCTGAATAGATCTTTTAATCACTGGGTTGGTGATTTGAACTTCTAACCAGATAATCTTGTTTTGGCAAAGACAGTAAAATGTTCTGCCTCGGCTGCATTTATAGGTTGGCTTCGGTTGCTTGTGCGTTTGCATGTGTGCGCGTGCACAACCACAGTCCTTAAATGAAATTGCATATGTAGTCAGTGTTTCAGATGATTTCTCTATTTATAGACATGTAGAGGACATGGTTAAGTTGACCCAAAAGAACCTCTTCTTCAGGACTGTCTGTTCTTTGTCCAGAGAGAGCGAATCTGGTTTGATTCCTTTGTAGGCAAATTGAAAATCCCAGTGTAATTCAGATGCCAAATTAGAACAAACAAGCTTCAAAGAACAGAGAGCTAGTCATCTCAGCCAGTGTGTAGTGTTATTTTCAATCTCCATCCCAATCTGATTGGCTGTGATACAGAGGGGAGAGTGAGAGGCCGCAGATGATAGAGGACTCCTGTGTTCTGACTGTGAGTCTGGCAACACAATAACGCCCCCTGCTGTCTGAATGCCCCCCCCACCCCCACCCCCTCCAGCAACCACCCACCTACCCACACATAGACACACACATGCCACACACCCTGCAGCTCCAACCCCCAGCGTGGCTGCTGAGAGACTCGCCCGGCGTGGTGAGTGACCTGCAGTCACACTGAAGACCCATTGCAGTAATGAACTCCTTCGACCCTTCGACCCCTCCTCCTTATCAAAAAAAAAAAAAAAAAAGAGTCATGCATTCCTCGTGGTTTGGCTCGGAGAGAAAACCCTCCGAACCACATCTGGTTTTGATTTGCTGAGATCTCTCACCACATTCAATTGGGTCTTAAAAATATGGTTTCAAGTAATAAATGGAGGGTTGTGCTGCTTATTTGTACGCTGTACAATGAAATGACAAGGGCTGTAATTGGTTACTTCCATAATTGCATTGAAAGTAATTTATGTACTGCCCTGGGGACGCCAAATGAGATAAACTGAAATGATGATAGCAGTGAAGTAAGTAAACATTTATTGGATCTTCTCTGCGGATCCTGTCATTTCAGCTCCAGGAACATTTGTGCAAGCAAGCACTGATGGAATTGGTTAGGGCGGTGGCATGCTGGAGTGTGTGTGTGTGTGTGTGTGTGTGTGTGTGTGACACTAAGTCGTACTATTATTAGAGAGCCACTGGAGGGCAGTGAAAGTACTACGTGTGGTATGCAGCATCATCACTGTTCAAGTGTGTGCATGTAAGCCCAGTAAACAATCAGCGGGGTGTGAAAGAGAGGTCATGCATCATTGGCCTAGAAACACAAACATGGAGCTGTGCCTTGTCTGTCCCCCTGTGTCTCTCCTTGGGCTCTCCTTCTCTGCGCTTTCCCATGACCCGCTGCCGTGCAAATTTAGGAGGCTGCAGAGCTGTTGGTGGAAATATTCAGACTGTGATAGACACACTTGAAATTGGCTCTCAGCTTTTGTTGTTTGTGATACGGCAGGTAGAGGCTCATACAGTGTATAATGCGCAGAAGAAAAGGGTTCAGTTCTACAAAGCTCCTGAACAGAGCTGACGTTATGGCCTGTACAATAATAACAGCTTGTTGCTGCTGTTTCTCTGGGGACCGGGTCTTTTGTATGTAAATTAACTGAGACAACTGTAGAAGGAAATAATCCTGCTGTAGTAATAACAACAAAATGGAGCCACGGAAGCTTAACAGAAGTATAGCATACAATGCAACTGCTCTGCTGAATATATCTTTCATCAGGCCTGTATTGCATGTCCAGACTTTCCAGTGATTGGCAGAAGCACAAAACGGTTTTCGGTAACAGCAGTAATCCTATGAGACGATGTAAAAATCCACCAGCAGACCGCAGCTCTCCATGCAAAGATTATCTGGTCTTATAATGGAGAAATATCACAAAGTGCGCCAAATGACCACTTACAGTAGCACCACATTTTGAAATGAAACTCTCAGTTTGAGGGCTGAAAAAGAAAATCTTTTGAAATTGAGGAAAAAAAGCATTTTTACTGCCAGATCACATTCCACACAGTTGGCTACTCTGCTTCCCAAGACGACAAATGTAGCCCCTATTGTATGAAACATTCAAGGCTTGCGAGGTGAAATTACATTTAAAGTCAAAGTGCGCTGTGGCTCAGGAACCGTGGGCTGCTGGGTAAACTGGATTCATGCTGGAAACCTTTAAAGTTAAAGCTTAAGCCTGTTCTTGTGTCTGACGCTTCAAAAGGAAACGTGTCTTTTTAGTGCAAATCACAGCGCACTGCTCAGCAGCTCAGGTCACATGCCGCCACTCGCAAAGGTCACACGTAGAGCAACCTTGGCTTTCACGAAAAGTCTTGCACTGACAGCGGTGGACAGCTGATCAAGTTGACACTATTCTTTTTTTTTCCTGCTGTCATTCACCTGTTTATTCACATTAGATCAGTGGGCAGCCCCTGTGGGACTGCATCATAAAGTTTGACAGGTAGCATCACTGTTCTCCTCCAGCCTTTGCTAACCTTGTTCACTCTCACCCTGAAACAGTGTTTGCATTGATTGCTGTTGTGAGATCCTACAAAAACTTAAATGTCCTTCAAAGTTTTCTACTTTGGTTTGTATGGTTTGCTCTTTCAGTGCATCTCACTCCAGGCCACCCCGTCCTAGCAGTGACCTATTAATATGTGAGGGGACCCATCTAGCAAGTGGGCTATTGGAAAAATATTTTTTAAAACCTCTCAGTCTGGTTATATAAGCCACATGCAGTAATGCATTCTGTTCATCATAAAGTTTGGCAGCAGGGCAATCAAGTCAGAGTTTTCTAATGTGGATCTTAATGCCCTTGAAGTCGAGGGAAATGACAAACATGCCGCAATTCAGGGGATTATTACTACTCATATTATTTTTCACTTATGGGAAAGAAATGACTCCCTTTCTGGTGATCAAACTATCAAAGACAGATTTAGAAACATGAGCGACGTGAGTTGCTAAAAAATGAGCGTTACCACAGTGTTGGTTTCTGGTAAGGACTCAAACAGAGGAATTATTGTGCTGTGTGTATCACGCAGAGAACATGTCGAGATCAACAACAACGGATTGACAATGGTGCCAAGAGGATATCTGAGGGCCAATTTGCTGAAGAAAGATCCGGCATCTGAGCAGCTGATCCCCTCAGATAAGAGCACAAAGCTCATTTTCAGCTCCTTACAAAAATATTCCACCAGTGCAGCTTTGTGTTTTTTCATATTACCATCCTAAGGTTAGTGGGGGAGCCATTGCCGTTCAGTTTACAATGAACAGGTTTAATGGCGAAGACAATCTAAAATCCATAGTTAGTTATGGAGGAATACAAGACAGATGAAATCCAGTGGGTGCAGAGATGTGTTTACACTCCCGCCGATTCTCAGGGGAAGAGAACTGTAAAAAGTTGTTTTGCAGATATTGCAATAAATCACATAGATTCTAGTTATCTATTCACTCATAAAACAGCTTTTTTTAAACGCATCTGTGCATTCAGGCAAAACCCTGCGGTTTGCATATTTTTCATACAATCTCAATTTCAATGTAATACCAAAATAAATGAAAAAACATAAATAACAGTAGATGAAGTGAACTACATTTAGACAACACAAGCAGCTTGATTTGTTCTGCCATGGAAAGTAACAACTTTAATGGTAATGGTAACTACTTAGCTATAGCAGCATGAGCCACATTTTAAGCAGACCTGCTATAATTTGCAAATCCAAGTCAGATATGTCATATTGAGGACAGACTCAGCCTACATGTTTCACAAATTAGTGTCTCAAACCCTGTATAAATCTAATTCACCCAATCACTGATCTCCTGGCTCCAAAGCCAGTGACTGTGAGAAGGTGTAGTTTTCTTGTTCAAAGAGAAAAGAGACTGTGGTCAGCTAGCGTTCCTGTCACTTACAGTGAATTTAATTGGCAACAAGTTTTAACGAGGGAAAAAACGACATGAACTTCTCAAACCGCTCCAGGAACATAATCCACCTCTCCACTGCCCATCTGTATGATCAGTATGTTCCAAACGGTCACTGTTTTCTCAAAATACGGTTGAATTATGTAGCCATATTTTAGCTGAGTGATGACAATTGGGATATGCCGATGATATGGATGAAAAGATAAATGGATTACGCTGCAGCAGTAGTTTGTTCTCACCAGTGACATAATGTTTCCAAAGGTCATTGTTTTGCCAGACTCTTCTTCTTCTGCCCTGTTTTGAAGCTGTGCAGCTCCATTTGAAGCATTTCCACCTGCTGTGAACACTTATACACAGCTCAACACTAATAGAGAGCTGAACTGAAAGTAGAACTTTGATTCCAGAAAACCTCAAAACGAACATCAGCAACAAACGTCAAAACCACACTGACATTTGTAAAACAACATAAATAACCAAAAAGTCTTTTAAGATGATGAGTGTTTTACACTCCAAAGTTAAATTCAAAAGAGAAAATCTCCTATAAGGCAGCATGTTTTTATCCTTCTCTAACATTAGCTGCGTTCTGGGTCCATAAACATGTTTACACTGGCAGTGTGAGACCTACAGCGGATGATGCGTAGTGTCCCCTCGCCAGTTTACATCTTTGAAGTGCCATGCTTCATCCTCAACACCCCCATGAGAATATGGTGTTGAACTGATGAAAATGGAGAAAACAAACTGAGATGTGCTAAAAGTTTGTACCACGAGTGTCTCTGCTTCCATACACATCAGAAACACTGCTGAAAGCACAGTACAACTGGATATCCATGGGAAACTGGGATGCCTTGACCACACAGAAACCCTACTGCTGCCACCAGATCATACCGGTTTACTTATGCTCTTTGATCACACACATACACACCCACACGGACGCAGGAGATGGCTGAGCTTCCCCCTTTATGTTTTAAACTCAGATTGATTGTAACATGCATCTGCCATACTATCCATCTCCCTTCATCGTAACCAGTGGCGGTACTGGGGGCTGTGTGCAAGAAGGAATAAAACTGTGAATTTGTATGTGGCTGAGTGGGTGTGTTTGGCTACATTCATACCGCAGACCTTTCTGCTGAGTCCTGAATCGCTGCTGATATCTGATGTTCTTGGATCAGTATTCCAGTCTATTCTCGGCTTCATCTGATACCAATATGAACTGACAGCAATGTCAAAAAAATGACATACAAAAGTTGTCGCATGTATTTGTAGATCTCCTGCTTGTTTTCAACACATTGTGGTCACCTTTAACCTCTGACTGAACCGAGACATTTCCCCAGATACTAATCAAGGTAGATGTTTGACTTTGCTGCATCTGCGACGCATCTCTGTCTCTCAGGTGAATAATCAAGTTCATCTATTATAACCTGTTAGATTCAGATTTTTCTTTTATTTGTGTGCAAATGCAAGCTACATGCAGGCCACATGCCCCGGATAGAGATTTTATGCAGATCAGACCTGCTCAATGTTTTCTGGATTTCTTTTTCTACATAAATAAATCAGAAGATTTATTGGTGAACTTATTTTGATTATATTAAAAGAGAGTGTGGAAAACAGATAAAAATAAATAAATAATGCAAAACCCCTGCTTGAAATCAAATATTTTAAACATCATTCAGGGTGTTTGTACTACATTTGCAATTTCTCTTAAAATTTCTATTCAGTCTCTTAATTTCTCCAGACAGAGCTTGTGTTTTCTTCTGCTGTTTCATCTAAGTGTGAGTTTCCCATCTTAGGCAAGCGTAAAAACTGTTTTGCAATATTTTGAGCCTTTAAAAAAAAAAAAAAAAAAAGTATTTCTGTTTTTCCACTCAGGTTTTTCATGCACAAATTGAAAATGTGCATAAAGACAGGTGAATCGAAATTCACTGTCTTTTTGCAGCAGGTTAAATTCAGGAGAAATTCCATAGAAATCCATACACACCTTTTACAATCAGTTGTATTTTTCTGGCCTGTAAAAAGCAATCTCAGTGTTGGCTCAATTCACATCTGGTAGAAATCATTAGATCAGTGTCATACGTCAGGAAAACAATCTAAATAAAGGACACATTTTCACTACATTGTGAATACCCTGTGACCTGCCAGCATGTGCAGGCGTGTGTGTGGTGCACACATTTCAGTAACAGAACGTGACTACCCTTTACTTTACGCGTGATGAAGTCCAAGCACAGAAATGTAGGGCAGAGCTCATAACCCTTTGACAAGCTGAGTTAGCGCACATCAAACTGGCTGCGCTTTGGCACCGTTTTTGAGGAGAGAGCTCCTCCCATATCTTTTAAAGTGTCCGCATTATGATAGAGGAAGAAAAAAAAAAGCCCTCCCAGGCGTGGTCTGATAAAGCAAGACTGAAACCTTATCGATTTTGAGTTACTTGAAAGCAGATATAAAATATCCTGAACAGAGGGGACTCGAGCAATGCTGAGCACAGTGGCTAAGATGCTGGATTCCTTCCTACTCTTGTCACAGCATCCTTCTGTGCCCCAGGCCTCCCATTGCCACGCACTGTGGTGCCGGCAGTTAGTGCGACAGCTGGTCTCCATGCTTGCCTCCACTCTCTGTCCCAGAACACACAGCTACTATGGTCTCTCATCAAGTCCTGTGAGCCAATCCAGGCTTTCATCTCTTGACAGCTGACAGCTGATGCGCCTCTACAGATGCTTGTTTAAATCATTCATATAGCTTTCCGCCACTGAAGATGTATCATGATCGTGGAAAGCACGAGGAGATGTTTTTTCCACTTGTTTTTTTCACCACTAGGGGAGTTTGTGGATTGGACCATACCTAGTTCATTAGTCAGACAGTGGGGGTATTTTCAGAGTGATGCAGCTGTAATGCAGATATGACACAGCGCTCATAAGCCTGATGAGGCCTTGGCTCATTGCAATAGGCTGAGAGGCTCAGGGAGATTGCCTACTGCAGACTCACGGGGCTTTGGTAGTTTCCACTTGATTAAGCCCGACTCAATGCGCTCGGCTCTTGCTTTAATTTAAAAACTGCAAGGGGAAAAAATGTAATGAGAAAGTCAAATTCATAGATATGATGTAATTGACTTTGCTGAACATCTAGGAATCCGAAGGAGTTTGATTAGTGGAACCTAATCATAGTTTAATTAGTGGACTTAGACTAGATACAGCTTCCACGGAAGATCCTATGGAAGAGCGGATCAAGAAAGCGGCAACAGAGAGTGATTGAGATGCCATTTATGTTAACATCTCATCCTGCTGCAGCTCTCCATCTTGTCTTGCCTGATTTGATCTACTTTCCATTCTCAGATTTTTATTCTCCATCACATACTCTTCCTTGATTGCAAGCTGCTCCGCTAATAGAGTACATTGTATCTCAAGCTGCTGCTGACAGCCAGAGAAAGCTCTCAGCTTTATTCTTATCTTGTCATGAGTTTTCTGCTCCATCTTTACCTCATGTTTGTTATATACCAGCCTGTCTTTCAAGGTCCCCTCCAAAGCTTTCTGCGGCATCATCATCATCAGCTGCTGCTGTCTAGCTATTTCTATTTTGCTTCGTTTTCATCTCCTCTTTTCTATCTGCTGAGGTTCTTGTGAGAAGAGATAAAAGGAGCCATTTATCACAAGGAGTATTTTGGCAGTTTTCTATGTGACAAGTTTACCTTGAATTTGTCTTCATTCACTTGTCGTATTTTTGTTTAAATAAAAATTACAACCTGGGTCTTATTTTGCAGCTTTTCATTTCTATCGATTTTGAAAACATATTCACTCATTCCTTTGTTTGTGTTCAGACAGTTTGTAAACAAACAAACAGTTTGGCTGGATTTTACCTTTTCATCTGGAGGAAAAACCGAAAGTGAGTGCACCTTAAATGTCATCAACCTATGATGTGTCAGTCGGTGTAACAGACCGTTCCAGTAGCAATTTTACCACTGACTTTATTTTTATGTGAAATACTTTTGGCTAACTTTACCCCTGCCTGCAACAGTCTGAAAACTTCCCATTAAGTAGCTGTGTGCACTGCTGTTGGAGTTAAACACACGTACATTTAAACCAACGACTTAGTCCTTATCCTTAACATCTGTTCTCTTGTAAACAGAAACATACAGATTGAATTCACTTTAGAAGCACAAATCTCACCCTTACCTTTTCACAAACATGCTTTGGTTGAAGAGAGCGGCGTCTTCTTTGCAGCTTTCTGATGCGCCAGGTTCGAACGTGCCCCTGTGGAGGATAGAGGGAAAATACTTTCTACTACTTGTTTTCAAGCAAGATGACAACTAAATGGTTGGCCTGGCAAATGTAAACATCACTGTAAGCATCACATGTATGTCCTAAACAGGGCAGGGCTAACATGAGAGTTTTTGTATAACGTACTGCTCATGATCCTCGCCCCGCTGCATGTGACAGTGCAGCTTTTTGCAGCACTGTCATCAGACAACAGTGTCAGTGCATGTCAATATGGTTTGCTGTTGTGTGGTAAACAGTGGAAAAACAGCACAGACATTACAAACTAATCCACCAGGAATATTAGCTTGCATGCATCTGACTGGCTGGAAGAGGTTGAATTGCGCTGCAGCAAAAGCTGAGCATGGTTGAACTGGAGCCCTCTGTGCAGGCACCCCCCCACTGTGCCGACTGACTGGATCCATTCAAATGAATGAGAGGGCTGTGTTTTTATACACAGGGCCACTGTTGGTCTGAATAGGTAACTAAAACGTTTGGTTAGGATTCCGGTTGGATAGGGTTAGTGTATGGTAAGGGAAATATCACAGTTACAATTAATGAAAAAAGGTTATTGTTATTTGTAGGTCTTAGACTGGAGACAAACCCCAGTCGACTGTATGAAAGTCAGATGTGCTACATCCACTGCCCCGACCTCTACATCCTTACTTTCCACTTCATTACATAAAGAACTCTCCATTTCCCCCATTGGCACAGAACACTGGCATTGGATGTAAAATGTGTGATGCAGAATTGTGCAATATGGACATCATTCCTGGGCTGCTCTTTGTGAGCTTCTCAATGGATTTGGTGGCCGAAATAGTGAGAATAACCCCTAAGTTGTATAAATTCATAATTTCCCTAGAAGTCCATAATGTGAATTCTTCTTTCACCTGCTTTAATTCTGTTATTTCCACATGCAACTATAGTAAAACACCTAGATTAGATTGTATTTTATTGTATTTTTTTTTTTGCCTTTATCAGATGAGATCAGCAGGAACGGTGGGGGGAAGTGAGAGGGAATGACCTGTGATAAAGGTCCTTAGCTGGATCCGTGCCCAGGATTTTGCAGTTACATGGTTATAAAGAGTTCGTGCCTGAGACCACTGGGCCACCAGAACTCCCCCTTTGTGTGACATTTTAACTTGTGTTAATGTTGTTATCCACAGGCAGGGACTGCAAAAGGTCTGCAAGAACAAACTCTGCTGTGGATGTTTTCAAGGCATTTTTAAAATATATTTTCTTCCTTGTGCAATCTTCTAATTTACATTTGCTCCATGCCTTGGCCTCGCTTTCATCCACAACATGACACTGTTAATCTGTGTCACAGCATGAATAGATTTTTTTCTTTCTATTTTCTCCATTGTGATTGTACACATGCTGCAGATAGCTAATTCCAAGCCCAGTGAGGTGCAACAGTGCGCTGCTGCTACTCAGTTAACAAGGTTATTGATTTTGGAAACCACCCTCTTAGTATGGTCGCCCCTCAGAAAACACACTAATTGCTATTTATTCCTGACTTTCGATGTGGCATAGTGGTAATCCTCATAAGATCCAGCAAGCTACTTTAAAATTGGCAAAATATGTTAAGAGGGATACTACAATAAAAAATAATACTTTGGATAAACACAGCTCACTTCTATTCCATTTTCAAACAACAGACCACCTGTGTCTGCTTGAGGAGAAGAGGAGAGTATGGCACTGCAGAGCGGAGGTGAAACTCCAAGTCAGGAGAGACCACACCCCTGTGTTCCCAAGTTCTCTCTCTCTCAATCTGAGAAAGTCCAACAAATATGTCCCACATACAAAGGGCAAAAATCATTCATCCACGTGCCTCTAACAAGACATCATAAATCTCAGCCCTCTATAGCTGCTTCACAAGACAACACCCCAATAGAGTGTCATCCTCCCCTGGTGCTCCCTCCTCCCCTCACATTAATCTATCTGTGTGCACCCTGGGTTATCCATTAACTGTCCCAGTTTCTGTCTCCGCCATTTAGTGAAAAACCATGCTGGCAGGCCTCTCAGCCAGTCGACATCAAGCTCTCAAAAACGCAGGCGTGCAGCTCAAGGTTCCGTAAGTCGAGGGACCACCAAAGATGCGAGTGCAGGGTGCATAATCGAGGATGGGAATGAACCTTCAGGTGATTAATCCATAGGCTCCCTGCTTCTTCCAGATGGCATTTCCACCAGGGGGATGTGAATTAAAGTCTATGGACCTTGCTGTTACTGCCACTGGTCTATCGCTGCCTCCTCTGCTGCAGCCAGCGCCCGTCAACATCCATTCACCCCTTACCCCCCCGTGATGTCACCAATGGCGACTTCATCCATACGGATTTGTGCCTGTGCACATATGAAGGAGGTATTGACATTTAAATCAAGCAGAAGGATTAGAGAGAGCAGACAGCTGCTACTTAAGATAGACACTTATATCCATATAAACTAGGCATGTATTACAGAATGCCAATATTCAGCGTTTGGACAGAAATCTACACTTCTAAGAAATGTTGGCTCTGGTATCCTCACTGTGTGTTATGTTCTACATACGGCACAGTTTCCTTTATACCTGTGACACAAATGCATATGAAGGGATGAATGATACTCCCTGATAGAAGATTTAAGAATCAAATGTAGCACTCATATGTTGTTGTTGTCCATTTGTCATGGGAGTCTCCACACTGAACCTGATCATCAGCACTTTACATGTTCTGAAAAACTAGCTTTCCAATCCAGCTGAAATTAGAGACAGCTATCAGGTTCCTTCCTCATACAGTGGTGGCAGAAGTGGCTGTCAACACTCACACACAGTCCAGCAGCAAAAGCTCCTCATAATTTGTCTTGGTGACAAAGTAAGATTTTTGTTGAAACTATCAGGGTAACCAGAAAATTTGTCCGAACTACAAACCTCGATACTACGTTTTACATTTATACAACACATTTGCAACAGAAAATACATGTAATGCTGCCTGAATTACATTTTTTATCTGCACAATAAGGAAACATTTTAATAAACCTATCAGCAAAGTTGTAAATTAATGCTGAACACAACAGAAAAAACACTGACTGATAACATATTTAATTAGTTTTCCCTGCATTATGTGCTCAAAGCATGATTACTGTATTTAATTAATTATGGTTATGTTTGGGGAAATTATAACCCTTGCTTAAAGTTAAATCCTTAAGATTTTCATCCTATCAAACCTAATTTTTGAAATTGTAAAAGGATGACCATCTATTTTGATGTAGCCATTAATGTCCAGTGTTACTTCTTTATATAATAGTTTGCACTGTCGGTGGGTCCGCCACTCCCACACTGTTATTCAAACAGCTTGCACATGAGGATTCCACAGGAAATGACCTGACATTCACAGACTGAATGAAATTCAGGAGAATAGAGTCCGCTCATGCACACATTGAACGTAATTTGTGCTCATGCTCATGTGCTCATATGTCACTAAACAACGTCTCCAGAAGAGTGGAACAACAGGCATTTTGTTCAGGAAAATATTTGCATACCTACAGCAATTTCTATAAAGAAGACATCGAATTTTCATCATGGCCTCAGGAAATACACAAGTGCCTCATTTTCATCTGTTATATTTCTGACAAAGTAGCTGCTCAAAGCAGCTTGTTATTTCATAACTCTGGGAGTTGTATTATTAAGATGTTCTTATTAGTACCAACAGAAACTACGGGTAGTGCGCCACCAACTAGAACTGAAATCAGATTCAACTTTATTGTATGTGTACACACACAAGGAATCAGACTTTATGTTGCTCTTAATGTACTTCGAGACAGTTTCAAGAACAATTATCAAGAAGACAGACAATGGACACACAGCTAAAAACGAGGGCAGCAGGGTAATTGGGCTCAAAAGTCTCATACATTGAATGGCAAAGTGGTCTCAGACCTATGGAGCCATATGAGACAGATTTTTTCATAAACAAGCATACAACAGTAGTGGAAGTGAAGGAAGGAAGAGTGCAAAGGATCCTAGAATAAATACTGAATGTATAATATAATATATTATATTATTTACATGAAGAGGGTAGCTATGCACTATATGTATGTACAGTATATACAGTGACAGTGATGGAGATATGTACATGTTAAAGCACAGTGTGTATTGAAACTATAACTATATTGAAACTATAAATATATCATTTCTAATGTTTTAGGTACAGGGCATGCTTTGGTGTACAGTGTTCAGTAGCGCCTACCAGAGGGGGAATGAGAGGTCTGAAGGGATTTTTGCAGCCCTTTTCCTGACTCCATGGGCGCTCCAAGTCCTGTGAGGAGGATGCAAGACAGGATGTGTTAACTTACATTAAACCACGACCTTAACAAGGTGCTTTTGTAGCTTATACCTAACAGCAGGTGTACCTGGGTCCCTGGTGTTGGTTTGTCATACGCTGCAAATGTAGGTGGAACAAGAATGTGGCACTTCCTTGATGGAAAAAAACAAACCAAAAAAAAAACATTGAAAACAATCTCGTAATTACATTTCTCTCAAAACATATAATAAGCAATGTAATATCTGGGAGACAAGGTTGCAAACAGCCATATCTTGATCCTGGCTTTAGAAACTCTGTCACAGTCAGCATGCAAACATCACACAAGCATATTCTATATTTTTCTTTAGCTTACCACTTTTTTAAATAATGCCCAAGAGGGTGCAAGCCTTCTTAATGAAGTCAAAATGTATTTTGCGGCTGCCCAGAATACTTTGACTGTTGACTCAGAGGGCAAAGCCAACAGTCTCATTTGTTGATGTTATTGTGTAGCTTGGGAGAAAACACAGGTGTGACAAAGAAGCTGATTCTAACACCAGGGGAGAGAAAAACAGCACATCTGTTGTGGGTCACAGTGTTGTCAAGCAGACAGACCATATGGGCTGCTTCCGCTCAGCACCAGCCATATCTCAGCACCACTAATCTGACAGGAATGACACCTCCGGAGAGGCTGTGAGCTATGTTTTAATGAACATTGTACGTTATTAAACTCATTATGTCTAGACTCTCCTTGCCACTAAGTCTCTTCCATTGTTTCTTTCACTTGCCTTGAATGCATATGAGTGAGCATGCCTACGTGCGTGTCTTTAACCTTAAGATAACAACAGGCACAACAATGTTCTGTGCTCAACAGCCTGTGTTACATTGACTGATTGCAGATTGTATAATGTTGGGGCATAGCCTAGCCTGGTTTTCCAGCACCTTTAGGCACCAAATGCAAATGTTGGTATTTCCCTTAACAAGGCGCTAAAGGAAGCGATGCTAAGCACATTAGCATTCCGAAGAAATTGCACACAAATGCATATTTTATAACTTGTACACATGTCATGTCAACCCTGACTGGTTTATTATTGCATAAATCATTTGATCAGTATCATTAGTCCCTTGAGATGTATCTATACATTAGAGAATCTGAGGGAGAAATAATTACCCCTGAGGATTGGTCGATTTTGGCTCCGTTTGCTGGCATGTATGGATTTTCAAGTGGAACCTTGTTGTAATTATCTTTGCAAATTAAAAGACATTAGCAGGCGTCTTGGTAGTTGTGCAGGGGCATATAACTTCATTAGCCCAAAAGAGGGAATCAGCACTACCAAAGATGTAATTTGCAGTGATGGATATTTCAGGAGTCATTTCAGTCGGATCCACCTCTTGTTGGACGTGTGCTGCCTCGCAAATCAGGAAACAGACAGCACTGTGGCTATGAAGAGAAAAGAGAGATATGATGTGACACAGGTCAGAAAAACAAACGGGGAAAAGTTGAAATAAAGAAGAAATTCATGGTACGGCTGGATAGGTTCTGTTTCCGTCGATTATGTTGATTTACTTGGTTCTATAAAGTCTGGGCATTCTGGCCATAAAATGAAGCTTTTACCCTGATTGTTCACATAAATCTAAATAAGGCTCATAGCATTTCACATTGGGTGAGAATTAAACCTAGCCACAGCAACTAACTCGAGTTTCAACTACATTACTTGCTTTGAAAAACAAAAGGAAAAAAAAAAACTGAGATTGCAGTCACGCTCTATTTTTGAAGTTACGTATTAATTAATGCATTGATTTGAAATATAACACCAGTTTCATCATGTTTCACACATCAAACGGAGCTGTGGTTTGGGTAACTGAATGTAAACTCCCTTAGGATTTTTGTTCTACCATCTAGACTTTTTTTTTTGTTCTATTTTTGGTTCCACATTCTTAAAGAAATGTTCTTTCCTCTCACTTCAGGTCACAGTCTAAGTGAGTCACAGGTCTAAATGAGCTTTAACAAAGGGGGCCATAATTTAATCCGGAGACAGTCTTACCTTTTTGCCTGCTTTTGCCTGATTGTTGATGCATCTGAGTAAGACTACAGGCTCCTGGCATTTCAAGCAGCTCCTCAGTGCTGTTGGGATTGTGAGCTCTGATCGCTTCCTCTCAGACCTGCAGTTGGATAATCAAAAAGAGTCCTTGAAGATCCTGAACAGATTCCACAAAAGCTCCTGCTACACAGCTTTAAGGCATACAAAATACAGATCTCTGATTTTATGGTCCTTTTGTTACCATGTTCTCTGGTTAGCCATGGGAACATCACAACAAATTCAACTTGTGTATCAGTACGAAAAGCTTCATGAATCACATTATTAAAAATGGAGAATATAGAGAATCATCTGCCAGGGCCGTTTGTTATACCTACTCCATACCTGCTCCACGAGTATGTTTTGCATTGTGTCATTTAGTTATTATCTGACTGATTTCTTCTATCTCAAAGTGGAGAGGATTAAGCCGTTCTTTGCCTAGGGCTCTCTAACCAGGAAAGTTCTTGAAAGTCAGAGGCAGACAAATGTAAGGTAGCACAAAAGAAAGTCTTCTATTTTAAGCTTCGAGTTGTTCAGGTTTCAAGTGGCACATTTGTTAGCTGTGCTTTTGTTGAAAGCCTGTGTGAGCTTTGCTGACTGCCCATTAGATGTAGCTGATACAAGTCAGAAACGATTGCAGTGCAGCATGTCGCTGGGCATGAAGATATTGATCAACAGCCAAGATAAAGGTGCTTTAAACTTGGACATTCATTATTGATACTTGAATTTTTATTTATTTATTTTTTGTAGAGGTTGTAAATTTGATTTATAGCCAAGCAACAGCAAGTAAAAGGCAGCTCCCTAATGACCTGGGTCATTTAGATCTACATCGCCACCTTCATTTAAGGTCACAGGTTCTGACACTACTTTTTTCTCATTTGCAATTAAATTACAATTCAGTGTAAATGAAAATGAATCACATGCATTAATATCCATGTATGGCAACTTAAAGGTCTGAAACTGCTTCTGTGTTATGCAAATGCAGTTCCCTCTTCTACACTTGAGCCATCATTTCTTTTCGGGGGTTCTGCTCACAGGATTCGTGGAATCAACGATGTGTTGTAAGTCAGTAGTTCCAACCCCCCCAAAGCATGGACGGAACATATGACGTGCTGAGGACACAGCCCCATTAAAGAGAGATAGCTAATACTGGAAAGTGGTTGCTAAGGTTGTTTTACTGTTTGCTGAAAGTGCTTAGCTTGTAACAGTAGGTAGTTAGCAGGTTGATAAGAGCATAAACAGGCAACATCGTTCCATAGAATAGACCCAATAATGTAAACGTAAACTGTGCGCTAAATGTAGCCTGTAAAGTTTGTCTAAATGTTAGTCTAATATCAAAAATGTGCAAATATTTTTAGTACTATGGAGTCCTCAACTCTTTATGTTTGCATCTGGTCTCCTGACCTCTTCACTAAGGCAAGGCTGAAAAATCCAAAGCAGCAAAGCTGTACAGGCTCAACACTTTTCTCTTTTTCTTGCACAGCCTTTAATATAACAGTAACACTGAGCGGCTAATAAGGATCGCAATATTATGTCTAACTCTTGTTTCTTGTGTGCACTCCATGCACACCCACACCCTCCTTATGACTTTTGTGCCATACAAGGACATAGCAAGTCAGGTGGAAAAAAACTTTGCCAGTGAACATGATCCACGAAGCAATAACCTCCAAAACATAGCAGGCAAAACAGTTCAGTACTTAATGAACATTCCTGTTAGGAACCAGGGGTTCTCCAAATTGTGACTAATAATTTCTTGTCCTTGATTTATTTTATATTTGAAATTACAAATTATATATATATATATATTGCAGGCCTGAAGAAGGAAAAGTATCCAGTAATAAAAAGTAAATGCAAAGAGGAAAATCTGAATAAACCTTTTTTTGTGTAGCAGATTTATGTCTTTTCTGTTTTTCAGTCCTGTCTTTGTCTTTGCAACCCCTTGCTGGGGTCATATCCCCAGGTTGAGTCATTTCTTTAGCATATCCTGAACATTTCAACAAGATGCAGATACGTACAATTCTGTCCCCAGTTTCTAACAATAATAATCATATTTGGTTGATGGTACCATATCTTCTGCTATTCTAATACATTTGAGTTTATAGACATCATAAAAAGAAAAAAAAAACAGAGGGAAAAAAAAGGAAAGCCAGAGCAATAAAAAGACAGAGACAGAGCTGCAGAAGGTGAAGGAGCTGTTTCTTTAGATGGACAAAGAAGGAGAGGCAGTGTGTGGCAGTAAGCGAGCAAAATGCTTCATAGCCTCGGGGGTGTGCGCTGCTGAAAGAGACAGCCTAATGGAGGGTCCCTGTGAGGAGTGTTGACAGTCTGTTTGCTTCAACCCAGTCAGCAGCTCTCCATACAACCCCTGAAAGCAGGTGCACTGTAAAATCAGAACAGGAGGGATGTTGTACTTGCAAACGGATACTTCCTAATTAAAGGTAAATATACATATTTAATGAGGCTGAGTGGTCTCATCTTCACCTCCTGTAGGGGTATCTGCATAATGTCCATGCTGCACTAATTATTGGCAAAAAACACCACAGGGAAGAAACAAATAGACAGTGAGAGGGTGAGTAAATCTCTCCAATCTCAGAAACCTATCATTTGGTCCGTGCTTTTACTAATAATAATACTTTGTGGTAGTGAGGTTTCATGACTTAGTTTATGTTTATTCACCAGTGCAAAGCCCTGTGAATGTATCCAAGTTTTGACATAAGCCATTACTGTGTGAAGTACTTAGAATGTGGGTCACATACCGGAGCAGTAACCTTGGAATCTGGGGGGAAAATAAAGGCCTCTTTGATGCCGAAATTCGCAACATGACCAGTGCATAAACAGAGGATTCATCTCTCAGACATATGCATCCATAATGCATGAAGACGAAGAAAAAAAAACAAAACTGGACATAGATTTCTTGTAAGATTTTATTTGAAAGCAGCAAAATAAATATCCCTCTCCATATAAAATACACATCAGAGATACGCTTGGAAAAATCTTTGCGTGTGTATAGAAGTTTAGCGGCCACGTGCTGCCTGACGGGTACACAGCCACGGCTAACTGATGAGAAATAATGCAATATTTTTGGCAGCTGCATCCATGGAACCCAAAAGCATTTTGTCCTCCTGAGGCAGACCTGCCTCGGGAGTAAGTGTGCACAGCAAGATAGTGACTGCAGCTCCTTTAAGGCCCCTGTAGCTATATTTTTAAGAAGAGCTTTCTATTTTAAGCAAACCACCACTGAGCTAGGCTGCATGCTAGTCAGCGCCGGATGTCAGAAAATACCCGGCTACAGCTACACTTTGGGATCTGCCATCACTTTTCCTTTCACTTTCACTATTTTTCTCCCCAGGAGAACATTTTGTAGTTGTGAAGAAAGCAGAGTTTGACCAACAAAACGTGGTTTAAGGAGAACATTTTTTACCTGTAGTGCAAGGAGAGGCAGGCAGTAATCTCTGTCCTGTAGGCTCGGTAAGTCCTTGAGAGGTATTTGAAGGGTTACATTTGCTGTTGGAAAACCAATCATCTAAAATATAATTATTTCAATCTTTAGAACCTAATCTAAATTACTTATTATTGGCTGGCAGCAGTCTGCTGAAGTCATATACTAGGACACCTTTAGCCCTACCACCAATCCATAGGTAAGGTGTATGTAGGGAACCAATTATCAAATACTTCATATCTGCAAGTGGCAAAAGTATGTGAACCTTTGCTTTTGGTGTCTGGTGTGACACTCCCCCCCCCCCCCCCCCCCATGCAGCGAAAACTGCAACTAAACGCGTGGGTTTCCTTACATGAAATGCATGCTTCAAGTCTTTCCACAGCATTTTGACTGGGGTCAAGTTGATTTAATTGACATTAACTTTATTCTCCCTTGAACAACCTGTATGCTTAGGGTCTTTATTGTGCTACATGCCCCACGTTCTCTTGAGATTCAGTTTGAGGACAGATGATAGCCAGCCGTCCTGGTCTGGATGTAGCAAAACATGCCCAAGCCGTGATACCCCCACCACCATGTGACACAGATGGGGTGAAGTTCTTATGTGACACTACAAGGGATTGTGAGTAGACATTAAAGGCACCACAATCTGCAAAATGCGGGACTGCTCATATAGACTTAGGTTAGTGAATGGAAAGATGTATGCTGAAGTGTAGACTCAATCCTAATGGTCCAAGCAAGATTTGAGATCTTAAATGCGTGACTGGTGGCGTCTACATTAAAATGCCCATTTTTAGCATACAATTTGGTGTGATCATCTGTCTTATAAAGAGAAGAGAGAGACAGACATTGTGTGTATCGGAGTTAAGCCAGCTTCAGTTTTCACAGCCGGCTTAAGCAAACACAGCCAATCAGTCTGCACTCTGCCAGCCTTTTGTACTCCTTTTTAACTATCCCCATTTATGGTCGACTAGGAAAGCAGTGTTTTGGCCAACCTATAAAAATGTATCCCACTAAAGAATATTGAACGTTTCTTTTTCTTTTAAATTCTAATCAAATAACTAATCCACTGTATTAAGGTTCCTCCTTTCAGATCATTAACTCCACAACCCATGTTGCTCCTTTTTTTTTTTTTTAACTGATGGCTGTGGTCACACTCTCCACTACTGGTACTTAGATCTATCCTTTCCACATATGATAAGATTATCCAAATTAGAAAACCATCTGGTGTTCAGTGCTGTGCAGTTGATAGTTATTTTTAAAGCATTCAAGAATATAAATGAAAAGAATAAGAAAAAGAAAAAAAAAATGCAATTTGCAGCCTCCTTACATAAAAAATATCATTAGCTCAAGTATCTGAAAAGAAAGAATGTTTTCTGCCTAAACTCTGGCCGATGCATTATGTGTTTGACATGACACAAGTGGTGCCCGGGTGGCCCAAACCCAATCAATCTCGGCAAAGCAGCAGGAGAGAAGCCAATTGCTTAAGTGTTCAGATATTCTGATTGGAGTCCCAGGTGACCAGTGCTGTCAGTAATGAGATATAATATGTGCAGCCCTGGGAGACTTCCATTCACACAATGCCTGGGGAGACAAGAGTTGTGATGGCATTTGAAATCTAATTGGAAACACTTTTGCAATGAATAAAGGGGGACACGAGGCGCTCTTACCATGTGTGTGACACAATGAAGCATAAGAAAACTATTTAAAAGAGTCCCAGCATTTAGTGTTTCAGTTTTAAGTCGTCGCTGGAGCAAAATAAAGCCAGCTGTTTAAACAGGAGCTGCTATCCATGTGTGGAGCATTCCCAGTTTTACTTTAATCTCATGCACCATGATTAATTTTATTCATCATTTTCACCAGGAGTTAATTAGGGTAAGGGAGCAAAATTTCTGCTCTTTCTGTGCCATGGAGAGTAAGCTATGACAATGCAAACCAATCAGCAGTGATCTCTGACAGCAGTTCACAAATCTACACTGTAACCTGTTGTTCTCTGGTCTGTATGAAAGAGCTGTTAATTTTTCAGTCTCTATCCCACTCATGATTGTGAGTGAAAGCTAACTATTTAACATGTTATGTCTAATTAATTTCATCCATCCAGCAGCTAACCAGCTACTTCTAATCCAACCTTCAGCAACAGGGTAAATGAGTATGGAAACCCAAAAAACAAAAAAAAAAAAAGAAAAGAAAATAAAATAAAATTTACAGTTGATAATAAAAAGAATGTTAATGTTTAGTCAAAATTATGAATTTGAAAACTCATAATTATGAGACAGAAATAATTAAGTGTTACAGAGTCTAAATTATGAGATACTGTCACACAACAGTCAAGGTAACAGCTCTTTAGCATGAACTCGCTCATTCAGTCTGACACAAAAAGTGAATTACAAGTACATTGAGGACTACTTTAAATGTGGCTTTACAACAGATGAAACACCTCCTTTGCTTGCTGATTCACACAGGATTTTGCTAAGCAAACACAACCTTGAAAGGATTCTAAGCAAGAAGCAGCTCTGGCTTAGAATGAATAAAACCAATGCAGCTGAGGTGGCAGTATTCTCTGAGCAGCAACTGGAAGCACCTGGTCAGTGTCGTGGTTACAGATGGATGCACCAAAAATGTTGGTTGCATGGAAATGTGACTGAGAGAGAAGGAGTTTGAATATTGCTACATGCTACATTGCTTATTAGATGCTGAAGGTGTTGATCTGAGGTCAGGAAACAGACTGCAGAGAGGTGTTTTCCACACCTGTCGTCCAAACTATGTCTGGCACACTGATGGCTACAACAAGCTTAAAACATTTGAAAGTAGAATCACTGGATATTTTATTTTTGGGTTCTTCCACCACACGTTGATAGCTGATAAAATATAATTGCAACATTAGTTGCACTGCAGCAAGTTACATTTTGCAGGTATTAATGATATTGTACCAACCCACCACATTACAACCAGAAAACAAATCTCACAAATGAATCAAAGCACAGATGCAGACTAAAGCAGTAATCACCAGTGCTCAGTATTTTTTACACATTCCTTCTGACTGAATATTATTGGCCTCCTAGGAAGAATTTAATGAGGTTGTATTGACATGGAACAACCACAGAGTCCATAAAAGTCCATAACTCACCATCACTTCATGAACATCCCTCCTTATTGCATGCAATCCCTCAGCTGTACAGAGGCACAGATCGCCCATGTGGACCCGGAAAAGGTTCAAGTCTGCCTTGAAGAGTGTGTCCTCCAGGACTACCCGTGTGATGAAGATGTGTTCCATATCTGTGTTGACTTCATGCCAGAGGATAATCTGAAATGAACAAATGATGTGTTTGAAACAGTTAACCTGTGTATCAAACTCAGACAGCAAACTTTTTACTTTTTCCTGTTCATTCCAGGACAAATAAAAAAAAAGAGAAATATATAAAAAAATATACAAAAAAAGTTATTGAATATTAAAAATGAAATTACACTAACCAAAAGCTACCATGTGCAAAATGTGCCAGTTACTGCTACTATCAGCAGCATTAGGGCATGTTTCAACTTGTGATAAATGCAAATTGTAGTCTTTTCAGACAAATCAAAAATGTACCAAACATTTTTACATATATGAAAAAATGTGAATAAGCCGTCTTAGTATATTTACAACAGCAATTTCTTTTGGTACCCTTCTGTTCGGGTCACTGATGTCCGCACATGTTCATGAGTGAACCTGTTAAGTTGTGTTTTCTTAGAACAGTGGGTCTGGTTGTTCTCTGTCTGTGTGTTATCTAGATCAGATGAGTAGCAAATGCTTTCAATAAACAGAAGTTGTAAATGTATCAAATAAAACACTGTTTCCTTATGTCCAAAATTACCTCTGACATTCCCACATGTGATTCGTTAAATAACATAACAGTATGTTGTCTGAAATAACTCATTTAGACCCAGGTTACTGTTGAAGTCTAGCAGTATAAACCATCAATCTTAAACTACCTCCTTCACTGAAGTATTCACAGTACGTTCTCTGCATTGAAACAGACCACTCAAAGGAACATGTTCTTAAACTGAAAACAATGGTCAAAACAAATCTGGAAAAAGCAGCAGAGAAATGTGGGCACTGAGCTGTGACACTCAGTAAGGTTAAAGGAAGCTGTGGTGCTTCAGTCACAAGCCAGAAAAAACTGGAAAGCCTCCAAACCCTGAACATGAACCTCTCATTGCAATCCAAGTCCTGTTGGTTGAAATCTTTGTTCATTTCATGTAAAAAAATCTGGGAAGTTTTCATAAAACTCCACATCACTGTACTCTGAAATCCCTGACAGTGATACTGTATCTCCTGTGAACAAGTCTGATCTCTCATGTTCTGATTCTCTAAGGTAGGAACTGACATACATGACAATTTGTTTCTCCTGGAAATCTGGGGTAATTGATCTCATGATCTTTCATCATGTTGTTTGTCGCTCTTCAGACTGTTGCTATCACTTTCAGCTCTGCTCTAGCTGATGTTGCTCCACGGTTTGATCACAAAATCAGGCTCTTGAATCAGTTTTTGTGAGCAAGCTCCACTAGGATTTGCTGTGGCAGTTCCTAATATCCATGATACATCCAACTCTTCTCAGGCAACATTTTCAAAATCTGAACAACAAGATTCTACAATCACTTGCTCAGACTCTAACACACACTTAAAAAAGCTGTCCACTAGATCCCTCTCCACAAACCCCAAAACTGCTGCAGTAGAGGCCACTATCACAGGGAACGGACCCAAATGCAGACACTCAAGCAGGCAGATCAGTGAAGATATTTAAATAACAAAGACTGACTTACAGGCTGATAGGTGGAGAAACTAGAGTCCACGCAGGAAGGAACAAAACAAAAAAAAAATCCTCTTGGAGAAAAACATAAACTCAATGGAAACTAAGGAACTCTTCTATGGGCAAATCCACAGATGAAGCACAGGTGAAACATATCAAGGCAGGGCAGACAATCACAAAAGCGGGAAGACACAAAGACAGGAAGTAACACAGCAACTAATACTTAAGGAAAGCAACTACAAAATAAAACAGGAAATACTAAACTGAAACACAAAGACACCAAACAGGAGTCCAAGAAAAGAGTCACTGGAGGGGCTGATCATGGCCTGTGCTTGCTCCAGAAGCACAGGTACAAATATTACAGGACGACACTTCTCTTTCTGCTCAGCCAAATGTGATTACTCTGCGCACACTCTCCCATTCTTTTTACATTTACTAAAATCATGACGTAGGTATGAAGCCATTTCCCAGAGTGCACTGCTCATAAAAGTCATTCCAAAAGTTCTCAAAACACCTCCATCACCCGCAGCCTTTTAAAGCTTTCCATCGGGAAGAAAAACTTGAAAGTAAATGTAGTCCTCCATGTTACTTTCCCCAGAAAAAAAAAACAAACCTGAGTAAGTTCTCTAAAATTCTGTCAGAAATAAAGAACAATCATTTTCTTCACTCTTTCTCCCTGATTGGCTTGTTCCTGCAACATGTACATGGAGAAAGGAAAGGTTGATTCAGGAGACAGTTCCTGAGAGAGGGGCAATGTATCATCAAGCCTGGAGTACTCCATTCCACAGATGCTTTATGCATAGAAAGTGACAATGCCACTATCCTCTAAAACACCCACATGAAGTAATGTTTCATGTCCTGGCAAACTAGATGCATCACTTGGGTTGACTGTGGTGTAAAGAAGTGAAACACACTCACCGCTTGCATTTGCAAACACATTCGTGCTGCTTCCAACATAAATGACATCTGAAGTATTTATCTCCACAGCTTCTGTTGCAGAGGTGTCTGGAGAGTGGCGATAGATATCAGGTCTGTCATGTGTCTTTTCACCTTTTTGTGCAGTTGCATCACTATTCACCTCCTCCAGATTTGTGCCACTGGCAATGTCTCTTTTCTTTGTTGTTAAATAGAAACGGTAACTTTGTCTTTTCATACAGTTCCGTGACTCTGATACTATCCTCTCATGAATGCTGCTGAAAGTCAGTTAAATCAATGTCAAAATCAGTGAGGCTCCCCTCTGCATCCTTCCACCTGGAAAAAAAAAAAACAACAAACTGCACAGTCTTTTCAATCAAGTTCTGTTTTTTACTGTCCTTCGGGACACTCTCTTTTCTGGTTCCTCAACCCTTTTTTGATGCGTACCTGCACAAATTCCCCTTCTCTGAGATGCATCCATCCCATCTCAGTGTTTTTTTCTCAGATTCTTCTGAGCCTTCTTTGGAGAGGTTTGATGCTTTCTCTCTCTCAGACACGTGATCACCTTTGTTTCTTGAGAGCTTTCCTCAAAGTCACTTAAAGATCTTTGACTTGCAACTGCTGGTTTCTTTTTCCTTCCATCTGCAGAACCAAAAAACAGCCAGTCCAGTCGATCATGACAGGATGGCAGGTGTGTGACACTGGCATCAATCTAAAATGAAGAAATATTTCATGAATTCATGGACCAAGTGCAATCATTTCATAACAGTGAACAACCTGCATATACAGCGGCAGATATTATTTATAAAGCTCTTATGTTTTTATTTTATTTTTTTAATGTTTATGTATGATTTGTCAAAATTAAATATTTCCTGTATAACTGCCTTCTCCTCTTCCATTCGCTGTACGTCTTCCTCAGGCACGTGCTGTGACCTTAAGCAGTCATTTAACTCATCCATGTTGTGACATTTTAAAAAACCCTCCACACCTCTGTTGAATAACTTAAAGCTTAAACGTGACCTTAAAGAAATAAAATCTAAAGTTGATTTTTTTAAAAAATCTTGCTTGTTTGTAATTTTGGTTTTCAAGCATCTTCACAGTCAATTTCAAGTTTTATATAAGACCGAACCTTTTCTTCAGCTAAGAAGAAAGGAAGCATTCATTCATTTTACTATATCTTATTTTTCTTTTAATCATAAAATATGTCTCTTGGTTTTCTGATTTTCTAAATCTGCACTCTGACGCTGTCCCAAATCCAGTACTTTAAAATGGATAAGGTGGCATAATCAATCCATTTGATTTTATTGTGAGGCAGCTTATGACAACAGTTCATCATAACATGTTTAGCTGAATGTTGAATCAATAATCAATAAAGTGCCAAATCCTAAAACAACTACAATGCATGTGGGGGTGAAGCACCAAAATATTAACACCTCCAGATTATCAGAGATAACATTATAGCCTGATATTGTGTGAATGAGATTAGATGTCTGACTGTCCATTTTAAATCTCTTGCCCGAGTCAAACAACCAAAAAAGTGTACTGAACAAATAGCAAAACATGTTAGTGTAGGGCTTATTAATGTTAGGAAAAGAAGGAGGGAGTATATATGCTCTAGTAAGCACTGATATTGTGCACAAGATGTTGTGCATAAATTATACTTAGTTGAAGTTAGGCTGTGTGGAATCATTAATTTCTTTAAGCCACATCAGAGTAGGATTGTCGTCCAAGTCATTAAGTTGTATTTAAGGTTCCAGCAGCTGGAGAGTTGGTTGAGCTGGAACTGAACAGTCTAAATGTGTTTGAAGCCAATTATAGACTCACTGTTTTTTTGTTTTTTTTAATACAAATTGTATTTTTCTAACACTCCACACACTAACACACTCCTGCCCACATTATCAAGCACCTGTCTAAGAATCTGGTTCTAGACTCGGCAAGTAGCCAAGATATCCATGCTATCTATGCCACTTAGGCATGTGAGCTGCTTGTTGCTGAGAATTTGCATGTGCACCAAAATAGCCAGCTAAACTGGAAAGCTACAGAGGACAACTCAGTGCACATGTACACAATATCCACATGACTTTTCAACATACTGTGGGTCTTCACTGCACTATGTTACATGTATAATTAGCAGGATATTATAACTGTGATAACACTTACCAAACCTTGATTACAGAGCTATGTGGAGACTGATGTATCCGCCTTAGTGTAACATAAAGCACCCCACCGCAGCACTGCTGACACCGTTTTCATTTCAGGGACACCATCTGGTGGTGTGAACAGTGCTACAAAACTATATGGTTCATTGACAGTTAAAAGATATTGTCAAACCTACATTAATATCAGTGTTGTCATCTGTTTAGCTGCAACAACAGACTGATTAAAAGCCTTTACAGTTACATCTACATCTAACATTTACAGAAGTCACCTGTAATAGTTACCTTTTTTTTTTTTTAGAATAGTATAAAGTCTACATGGTCAGACCAGCAAGGTGATGAAGGGACCTCAGCACCACTGGAGCTCATGTGCACTTTTTATCTGATAATTTGGACTTTTTGTTAATCTCGTAATAAAGAGTTTTTACCATGGGGATATTTAAAGTTTTCAGCTATTTTTTCCCTTTACTGGCAGAACTGGGCTTCCATAGATAAGTGCACTTCCCAAATTGCCACACTACTCCTGTAAGGCATTGAAAAGGTATGTCTCTGAAGGCGTTGTTGCAATGTCAACTCTGTCAACTTGTGTTTAGCACTATTGCTGCTGATGCTGAGCTAGTGTTATTGCTAAAATTGAATGCCAGCTGAAAAGTAAATACTCTACATCTAATTGGCCTTTTTACAGTGTTTTACTTAGGCTTTGTATTACAAATTCAGCTTACATGGACAAAGGGTGAGAAGGTCCACAGTAGTATAAAAGCAAGTAGCTTTTCCAAAGGTATTTAAGGATTATTTTTCTTTTTTTTTTTCTTTGACTGTATACTGCACCATTTATTTGTATGCATCTCTGCATCTCTCTCAGTCGAACCTAAACTGAAATCCAACTGGATGCGGATTCAGACATACTCAAACTGATTTAAAAAAAATAATATTTATTTTTGAGCCGTTTGTGCTTTTTGTGCTCGCAGATTGATGTAACCCAAACTTTGGATGTGTTCCTCATTTACTGCTGGTCAAACTAACAGTCTGACCCCTCCAGAGGACTGGCTACAGTGGCCAGGACAGGACAAACCATGTGGAAAATAAAGAATTCATCAAGACATCGTTTATACACTTAGCATTAGCCTTTCACTAATAGGGTGTTCATCAGTTTTTAGTGCCCCCTGGAAGCCATTTCCTAGCTCCATTGTTCTATACAAATTGCAAATGTTTCCTGTACTTACAGTGTATGTCTTTATTCCTCTAACCCACTGTCATATTACAGAATGTATATCTCAATTTGCTTTGTTGGACTTGCAGCTTTTTAAAAAAGTGTGAATGTATGCATTGTCAAAGGGATTTTCTTATTAGACACAGCATGTTCATACCTCTCTGGCAGCTAAAGGGGCATTTTAAGATATAAAACCACATTTCATGCTTTCAAGAAACTGAAAAACATAAATAGGAAAATCACTTTGATGTTTACAAGATTTACATTAAGGGGCAATCATGAGAAATTACCTTATGGTACCTATGTAGATAACTGCAATAATGTTTGCCAAAAGCATGACTCTTTTCTATCACAACAGCCTCCCTGCAATTGTCCAACAGACAGGAAAAAACAACTGTTTGTATGATGTATAATGATAAAGCTAACTGTAGTATGTAAGAGTAAAATTACAGTATAACAAGGTTGATACAGTATGTTAAAGGCCCTAATGATTTCCAGTGTACTTTATGGTGAACGTTTTACAGTGCGTTATCTTTGAGGTGGCCCTTTCTGTGACTGTAAACGCTTCACTATGTCAAACACTGGCGAGGGCCAGCGCGGGCCATCATCCCTTTCGTATTTGTTTAATCCCCATCTCTTAAGGAGGCAAGCCAAAACACTGCAGAACAGTGCCACACTCCAGACCGCATGCTATGGTGCGGAGAAGGTCTTTTCCCTAAAGCCCACGCCACTTCACTCTGCATCTCCACCTGTCTATAAACAACATGGCACATCGCACTGTGGGGGGTCACTTCCAATCAATTTACAGTATATTTATCTGCCCCTGCTGAGCCACAAGCAGACATTTCTCACATTCTAAAGCTCCAGCAGCATTCCCAAAGCCGACCCTTCTACATCACATTTCATCTCTATCTGTGGCTGTGTTTTTTCATACGGTCCTCAGCAGCCTCACTCACTGTGTTTATATTCATAGCATGCATATACACAACTGTCACCATCCGATTTAAATGCATCTCAGTGGGCATAAGAGCCCAGAAACTACTTTAGGTCTCAGTCTGGTTTTTCCAGAGAGTGACGGCCAGGTAAAATGTGCAGCTGCTCTGTGGGATGGATTAAGTGCATGTTTTGGGCTCTTGCCCCTGGAGGAGGCAGAGCTGCTTAGCATGGTATGACTGGAGGTGGTGACACACTAGATGAGGTCATGTCAGCATTCAGGCTGAGTATTAACAGAACCAAAGTCATGCTCCAGCTGAAGCATTAGCCTGAAAGAACATAAATTTATTGTCCAAAGGCCTTGACATCCAATTAACTCACAGACAAAGGGACAAGTGCTGAGGCTTTGGACACCAAAACTACAGCATTTCTTTTTTTTTTTTGCTAGCTTTTAAGGCCTTCCTGATACACAGCAACCTGTCATTTTTACATGTCATGCTCCTTTGAGAGAAAATGTATGTTTAATATTATGTATACAACACACATTAACTGAATCTGACATTTAAATTACTTTGAAAAGTGTTGTTTTTACATAGCACATAAACTAATATATACAATACTCTATAAAATATGAAGATCATTAAACATGAATTTTCACATCTCTGATGCTCCACTTTATAATGTGGAGGCGTGTTTGCATGAGCACTTAGGGATTATAATTGATAAAATCCCAGGTCAGGAAGCAAGAAGGGCGCTCAGCTCCCTTCATAAATGGATGGTCTCGATGAACTTTATTTTAAGCGGTCTGAGGTCGAAGCAGTGTTTTGCAACCTTGAGCTGGAAAAGCAACCTTGACAGAGATTTTGTCAGAGAAGCGCACTTTGCATGAGGACGATTTGATACACTAACAGATGTGTGGCAAATGCAAATGTTTGCTTAAGAGGAGGCACATGGATCCTTGAGAGTGCAGTCTGGCAGGGTTTCATATCTCAAAGGCATCTCTGGGTGGAAATACCATACTGAAGTCTCCACTGATTACAACATATGACATCTACAGAATGGGATGCTTTATCTAAGAGCACTGCGAATGCCATTATTCCCAACAAATCTGCACTTTTAGATCAGATTTTTTCCTGCTCAGTGCCGCAGAACAGATAGCACTGTCCTTGGTTATCACATCATATTTTTTCCTTCATACATCACCAATGGTTAAATGCCAGATCACATCATTTTGACAGCCTACTCAAGCATTTATAAACCTATTCATACCATCTGTTAGTGGCATGCAGCACTCTCTGCAAGCCTTGTATTTACTGCCCTGCTCTGGCCCATAGCCCCTATAGTCATGTTCAACCCCATGCTCCCATTCAGCCATTGTTATTTCCATGGCTTACAGAAGATCCCTTTGGACAGTCAGTTGCCTCAACATCAATGGCTGAAAATGACAATGAGGCCACTGTTGACTGGACAAGAAGAGCTACTGGTCTGGAAAGCATTCTTAGCGTTTTACTATGTGATATGATTTGACATCTGTGGTCGAAGAGTTGACAGAAATAAAATGTGGAACTCTAGCTTACACAATGAGTGCATCTTACCTGATATCTCACACAGACTCTCATATTCTCTATAGTAAAACACATGCATTTGCAAAGTTAAAGCAGATTTTGACTCGATTGTGACGTTACATGGAAAATTAATCACCGTGAATATATGTTTCATGGCAATCCAAACAAGAGTTGTCAAGACATTTCATTTACCAGTAAATTACATCGTCTTGGTACCATGAACATCTGAGCAAAACGTTCATTTCTGTCCATCCAGTAATCATTGAGATATTTCAGTTGGTGATGCACTAATCAGCATATCATCATTGGCATCCTTAGTACCATGTCAGTAGCATGGTTAAAACCAGCATACACAGATAAATGTGCATAGTTAAAGTAAATATAAATAAAAAAAACTGCAATGGTGGTGTATAGTAAGGGGTCTGTGCAGGGACAAGCTACTACTGTACTGTAAGGAAATGCCAGCAAGGACTGGTATATTTCTGGAAAGAGAAAAAAAAAGAAAGTCAAATGGACATCGTGAGTGATTTCCATGGAAATGTCAGCCAAAATGTGTATAAAGAAGCAGTAGCATGCGACAGTGTAGAATATGTATATTTAACAGCGAGAGAATGTTCAAATAGCTCTAAAGGTCATTGCAACAAGTCTGCAGGCCAACTGGATGACATCTGACAGTATGCTAATTATACTGCTACTGCAGCTGAGGCTGCAACACCACTGCAGTGCTCTGATACTGCCTTCAGCGGAGCCACTACGGGCAAAGGGTTTCAAAATGAGCTTTAAAGTTCTCTAGGAAAATGTATTTATTTTTCATTCATGCCAGTTTTGTAGTAGACAGTTCTATAGACAGTTTAGATTCAGATTAATTTGACATATTAAGATAAATGTAATCATCGTGGGTACTACTCTAAAAATCTAAGAATCTAAAAAACAGAAAAAATGTCTTCTGAGGCCTCAGAGTTTTGTGAAGTCTCTGACAATAACCCCAAAAAGAGATTGCAATTTTGTTTAATGGAAAGCCTTTTTTTACAAATTGGTGGCATGGACATCCATAGACTATTGGGTTGTATTATGGTTTCTGCTGGCATTTTTGGAACTTGAGGGTCTAAAGTTCAGAATATCTTGGCTTCTGCTGCATCCATTTGGACCATTTGTTTTTAATCACAATTGTACAGACATTCAAGGTTTGCAGAAGATGGACTATTTTGTTGATGTCCTACCATTTCCCCTGGCTGCACTATGAGGTTGACATTTTTGGTGCCGAATAATGTATCTCAACACCTATTGGATGAACTGCCATAAACTTTGATACAGTCAGTCTAAGGGGATAAATTTAAATTAGTTTGATTTTTCGTAGTGTCTTCATGAGGACAAACTTGGTAATTATCCAGTGAAGTATCTGGATCTCTATTAGATGGATCTGCACAAAATTTTCACAGACATTTATTGTTTCCAAAGATGACCCCTAATGACTTTAGTGATCCCCTGACTTCTCCCCTTTTCCTCTGGAGCCACCAGCAAGTGAACATTTTTTGGCCATTGGATTATTATGAATGAATAAATGGCCATGAAATTTGATACAGATATTCGTGTCTCTTGTGAACCCTGACTTATCATCTATTAAATTAAATTTTTTCAAATACTTTACCACCAAATATCTGCTAAGCAAATGAACATTAACATTGTCATAGTGGGCACTTTGATGGATGGCTCAAAGCGAAGCACAATTTAAAATTTCAGACATAATTTCCTCTCCTGCCGAGGTCAGTCAGTAACAGAAAATCAGACATAGCAGCTATTTGTATTAACGCAGTCTTTTAAAATACAGACAATTTCAGCGGTGATGCTTCTTTAACATTTTGCCTGTGCAAAACATTGGTGTGATCTCTTCTTCTGATAATAGCACTGGAAAATTAAGCGCCTATAAATGGACTGCAAAACCTTAGTAAATCTTCTTGTTCAGTCCGTCTCTTGTGAGGCCAAGAACAATATGGAACTGAAATCCTAAAATACAGCAGTACCCCTTTAAAACCCTTCAAAATTGCCAACTCTGTTTAATGGTGTAGATGGGATTTTACCTCTGTTTGCAGAAGAAACTGATGTTTTTCTTTGCTTGTAATGAACAAAAGTGATAAATATGTAACCCTTGTTATGGATCTGTAATCACGAGGAGGCTCACTCTTGTTTATTGTCTAAAAAAATGTAACAACAGCACTTGTGGATTCAGTATCTTTTGCCCAAGTTGATTTAATTGTGTTTTGATTGAGAAACACGTTATTTATACAGCAGCATAACTTTGGGTATATGATAAACTGTTGTATTGAATAATGGAGTGTTCGGCTGAGGAGATCAGGACAGGATCAGTGCGGCAGTCAACCATATCTCCCACAGGAGCCCACTGAAAAACACAAACTGTTAATTTTCTCGCCGGCTCACGCCTCAGGGGTAGAGCAACATTTGCGGAGCCTACCCTGGAAGTGTGACCTTGGGCCTCGGCCTAGTACTTCGACAGGGAAGGCTAAACAGGTTTTGCATACCAAGAGAGGTGCCTCCTTGTTTTCAGTCCAGCGGGGAGCCACATAATAGCAGACTGGAGCAGGTCGAACGATCCCTCCCCCCAGCTTCCCCTCTGTTTACTTTGTCCTGAACACCTGCTGTCTCTCAGCCTGTAAATTAGAGGGTGCAACACAGGAGCAGTGTACTGTATATGTGGGAGTGTAGAACACAAGGATTAATTGCCAGCACAGTGATAAGAGCCCTCCTTCTCTCTGTTTCTCTCTCTCTATCATTTCTCAGAGACTTCAGAACTCCTACTTCTAAAGCCCTCCAAGCACCATACCACCTCTGCCAAAACAGATCCCTCTGAGTGAATGAGGATACATCTGTGGTGACAGAACCAAAGCTCAGGCCTTCACACCTCCCAGTAATTTATATATTTATCTATTAGTTGGACATCTGCTGGTGAATTTGAGTTGAATCAGAAGAAGGTGAAGAAGAAGGTGATGAACTGTATTGGCTGCAGGGAGGAAGCTAAGAAATGAGGAGAAGGGGTTGCAAAAGTGATTTTTTCACTCATGTGGACCTTTGTGTCTGTTCAAGGCGTACCGACCTTGAATCTGTTTTCCATCTGTCACCAAGCAACTGAATCGGGAAAAAAATGATGGGGACTGCATTGTATGTTATACATCCAACCGCCAATCTATCCACTCTGTATATGCTCATCCTGTTGAGAGTTGCTGGGATCTGATTGGGCAGCCCACACTCCGGAGTCCCTCATAGGACTAACTCAGTACGGTATGTGATAAACTACATACTGAACACAGACAAACGCATTCACACTCATATTCTCAAGAATATGGCAATTTACAGTTTACAGCTGATTTAACCTAATACAACTGCAAATGTGTTTCAATGTTGTAAGATTGTGTTTTGCAGCTCAGCTTAATTTGACCATTGATTAAAAACATCTACACAGTCCTCAAACATAAATCTACTCAAGCCTGTACCTCGTGTATATTCGTATAATAGTACCAGTACTTTCAATGCATAACTTGCACATGATGGTTAATAATACTTTCACACTTATTTACAGTATATTGTACAGACTTATACAAATGATGGGAACGCGTCTAATTTCAGTAACCAATAAAAAACAAGTAATTCGCATAATACTTAATGGAAATGTGTAGGAAATCAAAATGAATGTTAATTTGAGGTTCACATACAGGCAGCTTGCTAGATGCAGGGCTCATGGGGCTCATTATAACATGGTAACTACTTACATTATGTACAAGATTTAAAAAAAAAAGTAACAAGAATTAAGACACAATGGAATAAGCACACTCTTGTAAACGTGTTTTCAGCTTCTAACAGCTTTAACAGCTCCTCAGGGTGGCCAGTGTTGCTGTAAATTATTGGTCATTTTTGAAAATGCAGGAATTAATATGATATTTAACTTGAATTCTTTATATTGCTTAATCAATGTTAATTTGAATAAATCCTTTTCTCACTTGAATGAAACAGGAACAGGACAGGCATGGTCGAAGAGAAATAAACCCACAGTATGAGAAGTTAAAGTTGGTTTTATGTATGTGCCCATCCAATTAAATCAACAACCTGCCATCAGTTGAAAACGGAATAACTTTCACAGTGCTCAGTCTCAAGTGGTGGTGTTTTATTTCATTGTCACAAAGCCAAGTTGCCAACAGCTTTACAGCCACTTATAATTTGGATCTGGAAGTATGCACGTGTCTAATTTGCTGGAACAACCACATGCCAAACATTTTATTTTATTTCTGAATCAGAAATGAAGCATAAATAAACTTCAGTAGACATCACTTGCAATTTGAAAGTAGGTTATATAGTAGGTCGTGTAAATATGTTGTTGTTTTTTTATTTTTTTATTTATTATTTTATATACAGCCATTTCACTGCATTCACCTGGGATCTCAGGTGCACAATAGTTGCTGATTAGAGGGCTCCAATTAAAACCTGCAAGGCTGCAAGTGCAGAGGATCAGAGAGGAATCCGATAATTATGAAGAAGAGGCTTACGTCATTGTTTTTTTTTCATGGTCAGCAGGTTGTTTATTTTTGTTTGTGAGTCATTTTTTCTTTGTTCTTCTCTCCTTTATTTTCAATAAATCCAACATTATGAACATGTCTTTCTTGTAAGTCAGGAATTTATGTAGAGTATGAGTTTGTGATAAACAGACCTCGTTGCTGATTGTTATAACTCACACTTTGTATTTAAGAAATAGTCCAGATGAACGCTGGATCCTAGCATTAGCATATATTATTTGTCTCTGAAATGTTTCCATAGATATATGCAGTAATTGAGATGACACACAGTCTTATTTTTAGAGCAGCCCGGGTTCTCTAAGAATTTCAGTCATATTACATGACACAATTTCTCAAGACACACGAAGCATAAATAAACTTCAGTAGACAAGTAGACAAAGATCAGATGTCTCTGAACTTTTTACAGTTGAACCGGTTGAACCTTCCCAATCACAGTCCCTGACTACTTTTCTACAACAAAGCCACTGCTTGGTTCATTTATCCTTAAACATCAAGTATGTTTCCAAGAATTTGGGAGTTTTTCTAAATTTGTTCAGTCACATTTTACCAAATTCAGAAATATTTCAGCACCAGCTTTTGTCTTCTAGCAGTACTGATCAAGTCATGCTTTTATTCTCTGCTGCCTGAACCTCTGTCCAGCTCATTGCTTACATGCTGCAGCACAGCAGCTCAGCTTCCAATGTGGGCAGATTTCTGCCGCCAGGAAACTGACTGTGACATTTTTTTCCACATCACCTCAACTTCTTTGCCCTGACGTCTGTCCAAATTTGCTTTAAAATTACATACTAGACTTTACATGGCCTGGTAATGCATTATTTCACTCGCCCCGTCCCAAAATGTGTCTCAGGTCTGGTGGTTTCGGTCTTATATCTGTGGCAGAGTCCAGGTTAAAGTTAAAATCAAGGTGTTGCTGTTTAGTATTCCGTTTCCTGGCACTGTCTCTGTTTTTAAACATTTTTTTTCTAAATAGATTTGACTTTCTAACTAATGGTTGCTTTGTTGTCGCATAACAGTGTTTTGTCATGTTATCACATCCATCTGTTGGTTTTACTTTTAGATAGATTTGTCTCTTTGTGCAAAAGGTGTTTTTACTTCTTTTCTTCCACAGATGCTCTTATGATACTTCATATTTTGTAACTGCTTTGTATTGCCCTTCCTCTAAAAGCATTTTGTGCTTCTTGATTGAAAAGTGAATGTAATTATTATTGTAGCATTATTGTCATTACTTGGGACTCAAGCTGTCAACATTACAAAACTCTACAACTTTAACAATGCAACAATCAGAAGCAATTTTTATGCTGATAATACACAATGGCAATTTTGAATAGCTGGCCGAGTGAAATTCCATTTTAAGTGATCCAACACAGCTTGCTTATTGGTGATAATGAGGAGCCTTTTGAACAGTGTGGATTCCTTTCCTCAGATACTCAAAGCAGAAAAGATGAAGCTGCATCAGTCTTTGTATTTGATTAAGGGATCGTTTAGCCTAGGCGGCATTACAACTTCTTCCAGAATTGATTTGACAGCCCTAAGCCTGCCTTTTTTTGTAGCTCGCACATCCCATCTGTTTGTCACCTCTTAATATGAACGGAGTCAGTCAAGCTGAAAATGTGTTGCAAGACTAATATTTACGGAATACCAGTTATCCTAATGCGCGCTAGAGCTAGCAGCATAATGCCTGAACACTGGGCTTATGGTGCACTCTGCATGACAAATATGCGCCGGTGTCTGTGATACATGTGATTAGAAAAGGCGGTCCCTGGAGCATTACACGGCCCTAATAGAGAAGCAGTGTGTAGGACGAAAAGGCTGGACCATGTTTGACAGTAATCATTTAAAGCAGCAATGATGATGTAATGAAACTTATTGCTTTAACAGGGACAGTCAATTCCACTGACTAACATCATTAATAGGTCATGGCCACCTAATAGCTGCACACATGGTTATGAGCCAGCAGCTACGTCACTCTATTCATTCATCATTTAGCGAAGAACGATAGACATACACTAGCTGCCTAAACAATATGAATCAACAGTTTGCATGCTAATTTCATATAATGGTCTTTTTTAGATGGAGAGAAGGGATTTTAACACAAGTTATTTTCCTGACTGCACATTACTCAGTTCACTGCAGCTGAAAATGGTTAGTAGTTAATCATCTGAAGATTGATTTTTGCATTTTTTCCCCCAGACTTGCTGGCTTTAAAACCTCACTGAGCATTTTAATGTGACCGTCATCGGTGCCTGGAAAAAGCGTAGTTACTGCACTGGGCCAAACTGAGCCTTTCAACAGACCGAGGGGATATCGAGACCTGACAGAGGCAAACTTGAAACCCAGGAGCTTATCTCATATTAAATTATTTACAGGCAGAAAAAAAAAAAAAATCAATTTCCAAAGGTAATGGCAAATCTCTTCCCCTGTCCTCTGAAGTACAGTTCCCATCTTATGTTTTCAGCACACTGTCAGAACCTTTTTAAAATCACATAAATATAAATCAGCATGTGTTTTCATAACTGGGTATTTGTGTGTTTAAAATCAGGGACAATGATGATGTTGTTCTGATTCCCTCCTCCAAAGTACAATCCCATTTAATGTGCTCAGAGCGCTGTCAGAACATTTTTAAAACCACATAAATATAAATAAGCAGAGATTGCTCTAACTAACAGAATCTGGAGCTGCTGCTGATACCCTGATCATTTCTCCACAGTTAGGCTTGTATGTTTTTCTCATGTTTGTGTAGAGGCATATTGCAAATAGTCTCCATTTTTTAATTTTTTTTTTTTTTTACCGTGCAATCTGCATGGACACATTATCTCCGGGCCTTTGCCTTTACACCTGGCATCAATAATCATTCTCGTTATCACAATTGTGCCTGTTCAGTGATCAGATCTCAATATGCAAATTAGGCAGGAAGAGCTGACACACTTGTCAACAAACACGGTGCGTCTGAGGTCAAGGGAAGCGATGCAGGATGCTCTTGAGAGACCACGAATGTGCTAAGAGAACTGGATGCTGTGTTCCAAGAAGGTGAGTTTTTCAGGCCATGTTTTTGGAAACCTGAGGATCTGCACCTCAGAATCACTAATGAACAATGATATAAACTTAAACCATGCACATAGTGCAAATACATTCAAAATTTCTGTTATTAATAAAGGCTGATAAACTCCGTGGATGATCACACATTGCAATCATTTGCTGAAAACGCCTTCTCATAATAAGGTGTATTTCCATCCACTTGTTTTATCAATACATATAAAGAAACCTGAGATGAAAAGCTGAAACTCCAGAAGTAACTCAAACTATCAAAAAAAGGTTTTTTTTTCACTTGGTTGAGATTGAAAAGTTGGTGTATAAATAAAAGTTAAATGTGACAAAGTGCAATGGAAACAGACTTAATGAATAAGTGATGAAGCGTGTGACTGTAACGTCCCCTGAAGCTTCTGCTCCACTGAAGAGACAAAAAAACTGTGGCAGATGAAAACATCAGATCTGTGGTGGGACATGAAAACAAATTACTGATACAGCTCCTCAAGACTTTTCAAATTTTATTTGACCTAATGAATAAAATTCTTCTGATGATGTTTGTGATGCACAGAAATATGTATTCATCAATTTGCCAGCCGTTCCTTTTGTTATTACTGTGCATGGAAATAAATCTTTTTGACTGTTGTGTATGTGTCACATGATCTGGCTGCACCCACTGTGGCCACAACAGCAGCGCCGTCTCTGGGAGCTTGGCTACAACATGGAAAGCAGGTGTCCGGTGACAGATGGTGACACCTGATGGCATGCTTAGGCTACTTACTGGTGACCTTGCTAGCTGTGCTAACATTACTTATACTGTAAAGAGGTAATCAGTGCCAGTGGAAAAGCGTGCTGGCGAAAAATCCCGATCCAGCTGTGACTGTGCCGATCAGATTGCGTTCTAATTTTATGCATGTCAGTTACATTCTGTTCGGTTCACTGAAACCTACATGTCATATCCAGATATGGATCGTATGTTAATAACAGGTGTAAATAGGATCATACCATGAGGCAGGTTTCATGTGTGGATTGCTATGTTATGCAAATGTCTCTAACTTTAATTAACCACGTGTGGCCTGGCTCTTCGTGTGTATCCAATCATCTCACTTGTCAGGTTTACACATGATCTCATACCTAGCGCAGCAGCATAAGACTTGTCTGAGTAAATGTTATCACTTTAGGGACAAGCGGCAAATTTTTCACTTTCGTCTCTGAATTATAAATGGAGGAATGTGCCACTGATTTTATCTGCATGTGAGGGATCTGAGTGTTAATTAATTAAACAGCCCTGTCTCTTTACTCGGCTGTTTAATTACAAGTGAATTAAACAATGCCCAATGTGAATTATGCCTAATCAGAGGAATGGATTTCACCAATTAAAGTGCCCTCCAGTCTGGAGGTGAGAGGAAAAATATGCTGTGGACTTGCTCATAAATCCAAGTATTGATTTGAACACAGAGGAGGGGTGATTCAATAAATATATCACGTCTCTCTCTGTGCATTGCAATGTCAATTCCTATACACAGAAGTAGACAATGATTGGGAGCCATTAAGCTGGCTGCTGATGGCATCAGCAGCTCAGAATATTGTCAGAGACATTGCTGTGACTTTTGGTGTAAAAGTTTTAATGAGAGACCTTGGACAGGATCTGTACATCTTACATTCAGTCTTATAGGGAACAGTGTCATATAAACTTTTAGAGAACATGGTGTACAGTGGGATTTTCTTTTAAATGTAATTTTAGAACATAAGGAATCAGAGTCCAAGTAGGTAAATGTATCATTTTAGTTTATCATGACTGTGATCAGTGGTTAGAGAACGAAGTATATGACTTCAAATGACTTAATATTACTTGTATTTTTTATTGCTGTTCAGTGTAGGATTTTATTTTCCTGTGTTTATCCTTTATTTTGAAGCTTTCAGTAAGAGTGCTGTTTCTGATGTTTGATGATGATGAGATGGGTTACAGGTACACATGTTTATTTAATGATGATACAGGTGCTATAAATAGCTGCTGTTGTGCATAATGACAGTGTGCAATGACAGCTGACATTGTTGGAGGACTTAGCTGCTGCATTCAGTGAAACTGCGCCTCTCCTTTTTGGCTAGACCACAACAGCAGGCCCAGTCCCAGTTTCCCAGTTGGTCGGCCAAGTTTCCTTGTTAGACATTCAAATTAGATTGGCGCAAACAGTGTCTATTACATCATCGGGGGGCATTTAAAGGCAGTGTTGCCAATTTAGCGCCTTTGTTGCTAGGTTTATCAACGTTTCAGGCCCCTTTAGCGTTCTATGCATTTTATTCAATGTACCACACAGAAGCTGGCTTCTTCCCTGTGAGTGATCATTTTATAGCTGAAATTGCAACACTGTCATTGTCTTTAACTTATGTGTGTGGTGATTTTGTAAGGTGACATCGCAGTTATAAAATCAGGATTTTAGCAGGGCAGATCAGTAGTTTGGAAATGGAAGTGACTGCTGGTTAACATATAGCCTTAATAGGCTGCATATTACATCATCTAGTGACATTTAGCCGAGCCGGCTTTAACTACTTTGCACTGAAAGTAATTGTTTTCAGCAGTTTTCAATTACGTCCTCAATTTCACTCATTGACTGTAGACCTACGCCGTCCAGCCAGATACAAGGTTTTGACCTAGTCTTGTTTTACTGACAGGACTTAAAGATGGTGGAGAAGCCACAGGTACAACATGGAAACAGGTGATTAAGGGTCAGGTGTGTCTGTGGAAATGCAAATCATAGTGTTGTACAATGATTTAGATTTAAAAAAAAAAAAAGAAAGCAGACCATGTGTACCCACAGCTTGGTAAAAATAGTGTGTTTGCTTATTTCTATCTTTGTGTGAGCATAAAAGTACAAGAGTTTCAGCTGCCGGTCATAAATATAAAACATTTTAATACAACCAACCAATCATAGTGCAGTGAAGTGTGGTGTCATGGCTCCTGCTGTCTACAGTATACGTGTATGTACAGTACAAAAATATAGATTTCATTTTAAGCACAAAAAGATCAGTGTGTTTGTTCAAGCTTACATACCAACATTTATATTATTTCATAGTGTTTTAGTGGCGAGCTGTGGCACGTCAATATACACCCCTGTTCTTTCATAGCATGTTACCTAATGTAAATATAGTATGTTTTGGGGAAAGAAGTGAAACCAGCACGGACCCATGGAGGATATCACAGCAGTGATCTGAACTCTGTAACGACCTCAGATAAAGTTCTGTTCAGCAGAAAGAGAAAGCAGCCTAAAGCAGTGGCACAGATGCCAATCCAGAGAGTAGGAGTGAATGATCGTCTGTGTCAAAAGCTGCACTAAGATCTGGGAGAACTAAAACAGGATTTTCCACCTTAGTTACTAAAAGCAAGTCATTCATCACCTTGAGAGGGGCTGTCTTGCTGCTATAAGGCGAATGAGAGGCAGACTGAAATTTGCTCAGAGACTATTACTGCTCATAAGAGTAACTAATCATTTTTCTTTTTCAGGAATCTCGGGCTGAACAGTGATATAGAGATTAGTCAGTGGGTGATTAGGATACAGAAAGTTGAATTTTTTTTTTTTTTTTTTAAATAAGACTGCCTTGCAAACAACACACACACAGTGATGAAACAACACCAAACAAAACCACTGAGAGAGATGATAATGGAATCAATGCTTTCATCACATACAAGAAAGACTCTCCGAATCCAGAAATGCAGTGAATACCAAAATGATATGGAGAAAACCAAACGCTCGAGTTGGACACATTGGACATGTTTTTAAACAGACATTTCTGGGGAAAAAAGATACACCTGTTATTATGTAATCTGTAATATATTTTTTAAAAAACAACTAAATTTAATATAGACCACACCTCCTTTTTGTTTGTATATGTTTACTTTATTGAAATGTGGTGACATGTATCTGTAAATATAAGAATCCAAGAGTTCACAGAGGCAGTGCTGCTGTTAATCGGTCCCATAAAACATGCATTTATTACGTGTTCAGCCTCAGATAAACTGGCAGCAATAAGCATTATAATTCAATTCTGAAATCAAATTTTATCTTCCAAAAGGAATTCTAACATATTTCAAAATTCTACAGACAGCAAAGCCAGTGGTAAATTACCAAGGGGCTGTCTGAGATAAGACCCTTGGATCTCGGGGGCCAGACAGTGAGCTGCTGAGACGAGGCTGGTTCTTCACATCTCAGAAAATGTTAGAACAAATTTCCAAACAGGCTTTTTTTTGGATAAACTGACCATATGTTTGAAATCTAAATGTCACCTTTTCTGTAGATAAAAATTTAAAAGTCAATAAAGGGTTAGGTTAGGTACATAAAAAATGATGGGCAGGCAAAATCCAAATCGACCTGCTGGTATCCCAGAGCACCATCATATCTTCAGGAGCTACCACCTATCACCCTACTAGAAACACTGGTTATAGTTAGGGCTGGCTCAGGCTTTCCTTGAACCATACCCTATGCTGCTAGAGGCCTACACTGCATGGCGACTTTCCATGATGCACCAAGCTCCTCTCTTCTCCTATCCCTCTCCATCTGTATACATTCATATCCCATTCATACATGTTACTAACCTGGCTTCTTCCCTTTCCAGTAGTTTTGTGCTTTCCCTTCTCTCTTTTCTCTTCTCACTCTCTCTCTGCAGGTGTTTCTGTCGCCAGAGTTGTGGAGTCAGGGTCTGCAGCTGTGGGCCACCTGCAGCCCTTCCATTACTAGTCTCATTAATTATTATTATTAGTCCTGTTATTAGTCTTATTATCACTGGTTTACTATTGCTATTGTTAGTCTTATTATTAGTCCTGTTACTAGGCCTATCATTGTGTTCTTATTATCAGTCTTGTTATTATTATTTTGTGGTGCCTCACTGTGCTATGTTCCTGTGCTATAACTGATAAAGTACAGCTTACACGGATGGAAGATGGACTGAGTGTGAGGTGTCCTAAAATGGACACCCTGAAAGGGTTAATGCCTTTTGACTGAGGTAATGCACAACCGTTTTCTTTTCTTTTGACTAAAATCTACAGTCATGTAGAACAAAAACCTACATGACTGAATGATAAATAAAAAGACATCAACATAATAGTACACAACATAAGATTTCTTTGCATTATGTGGATGCTTCCTTCAAAACAAAACTAAACAAAACAAAAAATTTTAGATGGAATAAAAAATGAAGATTTTCCTGTGTAGTATCACCTCCGGTGAGAAATTCCAAATCAATTAACACTGAGCATATATGGGAATTGTCCCTTTATAACTTAGAATTGCTGGTTTTCAGAACCAAATAGAACTGTTAAGACTAAAACTAAGAGAATTTTAACAAAACCAAACCAAAATAATTTAGTGTTGTGGCATTTAAAAGCCAAAAAGATTTGCTTTTCTTTTCTCTCTGCTCTTTTAGAGGGTTGTCAGGCTCCATTACAGCGGGAGACAACCTTCCAACCTCACCTCCCGGAGCACTTGTGCTGCTCTACAGCACACCAGTCACCAGCCATGCCTTTGCTATCTAATGCATAATTTGGTGCCTAATTTGACAGTCTTCACTTCAGCCTGTTTTGCCTGTAGCTTCTCAGTCAGCAGAACAAGAGCTGCGTGTATTGCATGCTATTTTTATCTGAGTGCACATCTCTTGTTGATAGGTAATTGCTGAAACCCTTCGTCTCATAACCATCAGAGTCTGGGGGCCTTGCATGTCATTGGATCCTGTTTCTTCTTGCTGAGGAGGATATTTCTTGTCCAGTAATGATGTGGTAAAATAAAATAAGGTCACATCAGTGGTTTTTATTTTATGTGTTATTTTAAGTTTGAATACGGGAGAGAAAGGTGTCTCGAGAGATGGAAAAAATTGAAAATTGAAACGGGGAATTGCATCAAAGCGTTCACTATGTATTTGCATGTCATTTGGGAAGCCAGTCCAATTACTAAATGTGTCCTTCACGGGGAACTGTTGCAGAAGTCATGCGATTATCCTTTTACAATCATGAACCAAAATCCTCCCCAGTCCTATTTGCTGATAACCCCTGGCTGCGGTGGTGGAAGAAATATGAAATGCAACCTGGTAAACAGTATCCGGTAAAGTTGCCACTCTCTCCAGTAAACACATGCCATTATATCTGGCTGTAATGAAATCGACCAGCAGAGGCTAGTCCGTCTCATCTGCAGTCATCGCTGGCAATCTGGAGATGGACTCCCTGTACGCATTCACTGTGTTGAGTGTTTTATCAGCAAACAATGATTCAATGCTTTGTGGTCTACCACAAGCTGTGCTTCTCACACATCAAGTGGAGTGCTATTAGAGAATACTTGGGGTCGGGGAGGGGTGGGGGTTGGTGCCTCGGGACAAAGTCTCTTTGCACTGCAGGAATTGTGCTGACTGAGCCATTCTGATAGACAGGCCACGTCTGTATTCAGAGCTCAGCGAGGTTCAGGAGGGCTGTGTGACAGAGGCAGTGTTTGCCAGGGGGGGAAAAGGCCATGGCAAAACAATCACGCTGCTTTGGTCTGGTGGAAAAGTCTGAGAGCTGGTTCTGTTTGTCAGAGTTCTCAGCTTGGTCTGAAATGGGTTTAGACATTTTTGGAAAAAGCCACATAATATACATAAGCTGCGTAGCACACATATTTCATCTCTCTTAATTTATAATCTCAAATGTCTGCAAGCTCCAAATTTGACTTTTCACACATGCACTTGAGCATGATATATGGAATAAATTTGAGTGCAGCTAAGTCTTTTGAAGCTGCATTCAGACAGCAGTACAGAACAATGTTTTTGTGTCTTCAGTTACCATTTTTATTTGACCTTGGAAACTCTTTAGTGAAAGAGACAATTGACTGGCGGACATAAAAACCCAAACTGTGCCACAGTTTGTTTCGCCATATTTGACCTGCGGATGAACTGTTTACTTTTCCACTCAGTCTCTCCCACATAATATTACAGTTTTTAACAGTTAAAAAAAAAGAATGCACACGCAACAACAGCAAGTTTCATAAAGTATTATGTATGCCCTCTGTGGGGTTTATCAACCAAGAGTTCAAAGAGAAAGGTAAGTTTCTTATCCAGCATAAATTTATGCACCACAAGTTCTTAAAAAGTTTAGATATTCAGATTTGCTGTTGAGTTAAGAATAGAAAAGCATTATTATGCCTGCTGACTTTGCCCACACTTGCAACACTTAACATTGAACATTTTAATTCATGATTTCTGTCGAGAGTCATATCTCACAGACAATGAAAAGAGCCAAAATGAAAAAACCGAACGGTCATGTCGCGGCCACAGCATGCAGGTAAAATCAGACTGATTGCCACATTGACAGGAGAAAAAGTGCACCATACACTGTGTTTTTTTCAGCTATCTTGGAAAGTTTTTAGGTCCACAGATTTTCATTGCAAGCTTTGCATCATCTCAGTGTGTACTAGTAATGCTGTTTGATCACATTTGCCTTCTAGGTGAAAGTGCCCTTACGTAACTATAAACTACTCAAAGGGGCAGAAACCGATGTGAGTAAGAGGTTTCATCTCGTGGGGTCAACAGCCATTCTCTTCTCCCTGTCAAAAGCTGCCACAATTTTGCAAATAGTTTTTTTTTTTTTTTTTTTTTTTTTAACCACAAAGTGCTTGTGGCATTTTTCTTTTAAACAATTGCACTGGGTTTTTAAAACTGCTGCTTAAAAGTAAGCTGATGGTTAGAGAACCCAAACCCTGCTTCTAGCTTGTGATTTTTAAAATCTTAATACATTTTTTCTTTTCTTTAGATACATAACGTCAAACAAAGTGCCCCATGTTGGATATTTTCTTTCCCCTGTTTTTGTGGTAATAGGCAGAGATCACATTTAAACACTAATGATAATCTACTACCTTACTTTAACCACGCATTTAGCATCTGTCAGCAGTTTGTCAACAATTAATAAGTAGTGAACACTATAATGGGCTGTTAGCAAATATAAGGACAGTTTATCAACGTCTTTGCAAACAAATAAAGCTTCTTCTGTGAAGTGAAACTGGCGTTTAAATAGCTGACTGAGAATATAATGCAGTTACAGTTAAATTAAAAATGTCAAAGTTCCTTTTTCATAGGACTGTGAAATACAAAATAGTTATGATATTTAATAATATTTATGGCATTCATTTATGTATAAATACTCCTACTTCCCTCTTATCACAACTAAACAAAGTCCATTAACTTATGAAGACCATGACATGTGGTTGAAAGCTCCAGAGGAAATCTAATAAATAGACCTTGAGTGAATAGTATTTATTTATTTGTCGAACCAATGAAAGAGGAACACTGAAGCTCCAAATGCCTTCCTGAATTTTGTAATTAGTCCATTTAACCGACCTGCGAATGATTTTTAGAACATACATATGAATGACATGAGAGCCCACAGAGATCCCAGCAGTTAAACACAAACTGAGAGCCAGTCTACTCACTACGATAACTGCCCTCTGTAAAATCATATGTGCAGGTATAATGTTTTTAGTGCAATGTACCATGTATATACCGCAGTGACATTAATGATTAAAGATAAACTCTTGTAACAGCACCTGATGCTTTTATTGTAACTTGTGCGCACAGCATGCTAACACTATCTCTTAACACCACGCTCCTGCCTCCATAATGTTATCTCCCACTAACTACCTGCAGCTGCTGTAAATATTAATGTGGAGTGAATACATTCATCGTGGCTGACTCTGTGTCAGTCAGCCAACAACTAAAACATAGTGTTTTCAGTGCTGTATCGATGGTTATGAATGAACATGCTGTATCTTGGAACCCCTGGTATACCCTACCAGAATTATCTTCTATTTTACTCCATGTCTCTTCACTGAAGGCTGGACTTTGAAATCACTTGCTACACAATTCTACATTCTACACAATTACTAATTACTGAATAAGATAATAACACAACTACTGATGGTTATTTTGAAAACAGGGTTTTATTTGATCAGTTTCATAAACCTCAAGACACCTCAGTGAAACGTTTTGCATCTACAGTGAAGCACTGCGGTGGAGGTGACTGCTGCCTCCAGCTTTAGGCTGCAGGTGTCTACACTACAGTGTGTTATGAACCATTTATTAAGTGTTTATTCCCTCTTTATAAATGATAAATAGAGCTGGTTAAAGTGTTGCCTTCTCCCTATTTTTCCACTGTCAAACCAGAGTAGCTCACTAGCCAGATATGTTGTGACTGCACGTCCTTTGTATCTTCCCCTGAACCTCTGCTAAAGTGTTAATAATTCATCAGAGTTACACGTATAAGGCCGGTGGCATCTCTGTGACCACTGCACAGATCAGGTACAGCCCTGGGCAAGTGTCAGCGTATCATGGGCTACAGCTGGAGAGTGCACCACACACAGTACACCTCACCTCTTCCTCCTCCTCCCTCACACAGGAATCATCCTGAGATTCAGGAGCTCTCCCCTTGAATTCCATGACCCTGTGCTGTTGCAGCAATAAATTTGTGAGCCAGCAGACAGATTGACAGCAATTGAATAATCCACAGTATTTATGAGCGCGGTGGAGGACCTCCAAAGTAGTAGCAGGTAATGAAAGATGATGCTGATGTTGTATGAAAACACAGAGTGGAAGAAATGTGACTGATATCAAAGTAATTTAATTTTGGGGAATCAAATGCATATAGTGCTGTATAAAGGGGTTAGGTTTGGCTCGCAGTAGTATGAAGCTGTCAGTTCAATAATGTGTCCTTCCTGGTGCAGAGTCTTATTCAATTCAGCAGAGGTTAAAACCTCTAATATGACTAGACAATTCTCCCGCAGATATCTTATTGTTCCTGACAGTCAGGAAAGACCTCCTATAAATGACATACAGCAAAACAGTGAATGGAGTAAATGCCTGCTGCTTTGTTGACTGAAAAGATTAATGTACATTCATAATGTGTGTATAGCCAATTTGAAAGAAATGAGGTGTAAGCTTCTCCTTTAACGATTAAATTCCACCTGAAAACCTGTACAAAAGAAAGCATACTAATGAAATACATTTCACGATGTGATACGCTTCGTAAAAAATTCCAGGCAGCTGGAAATTGTTCACACAAATGGATTGATTAGTGCAACAACATACATTTTGATGCTGGAACATCCCGATCCGACAACTAGGAAAACACAACATGCCCGGAATATGAAATCAATCGCAGCCTTCATTAGAGTCCGGCAAAGATTTCTATCGACACATACAAATGTAGTGAAAGTGAAATGGATACATTCAACAATAAGACATTCTGTGTGTGTGTGTGTGTGTGTGTGTGTGTGTGTGTGTGTGTGTGTGTGTGTGTGTGTGTGTGCCTGTGTGTGTCTTTGTGTGGGTGTGTTAATCTTAGACAACATGCCAACAGTGGAGACTGCGCTTTCTAAGTAATGAGATTAGCTGACAGCATATGTGCAACAGGATATTCTCTATTGCAGTGCACTCTTCACACACTCCACTTGCTGGGCAGATTTACTGTTGCAAAATGCCAATGGCTTCCCAGTACTGCAATACAGTATCCATTAGCTTTCATATTAGCTTTGAATTAACTGTCATTTCAATAGATACTATGGATTAATCTGACAAGAGAATGACAGCAAACACCATCTCAGTGGGTCGAAGAATTGATGATCACCCGTCACCTCAATCTGTGGCGAAAACAGCCCCTAAGTGCAAGATGCTTCATACAAGTTTTTCTTGTTTTCTATATATTCTTACCAATACCCTCCGGCATATAAATCTGTCATATTATGGTGGTTTGCGGTGGCGGATGGGTTGTGAGTGCTGGGAGCAGGGGGTAGGGATGCAGTTGGCACCCGAGTGTGTGCGTGCGTGTGTGGGCATGTGAACTTGGCAGAGACATGAGATGAGAAAATACACTCACCAATTCTATTGTCTCCTGGAGATTGTACATCACGGTTCAGCCTGGGTGGTGTGTTTCTAAGCTCTGCGATGCGTTTACCTTCCAAAGGGAGGATTAGTGAGGAACACGCAGCAGGATTTGTCTTTTCTCTGAAATGGCTCAATTTTCACATCTCCTTCAGCGGAGGCTCAAGTTAGGGTTCAGCGAATGGTCAGAATGGCAAGATTATCGTTTCAATTGATTCTTATATGAAAGGAAATGTAAGATGATTATTGAATTAATTAGCTCGAGCAGATAGCATTGATTTCTTATGTTTGCTGATTAAACACAGTCCCTGCGCTTTATCTAGGTGGAGATACTAATCAACAATTTGCAGGTGGAAAAAATTGTTTGTGCTTCCTAATTGATAGGAGTCAGGGGTATGGAAGTCCCAATGTTCAAGATGAAATAAATACTGTAAATAATAAATAGTATAATTATGTTTCATTATTTTTTTTCATTGTGGATTTTCTTCTCTTTCAGAACTGTTTTTTTTTTCCCCACATGGCCATTACACTTTTTTCCTTGAGATACTTTCCTAGTGTCACTTTTTATTTTTGAATGACACTTTCATGGCAGTGGTTACCGCTCATCACTTTCCAGCCAATCACATGCCACCAAATTTAGCCACAGCACCTACCAGCCAGAGAAACAATAATACCAAAGTAAACCTGAACCAACTAACCAGGCAGATGCTGTAAATAAACAAAGCTCTCCTTTTCTTTAGATTAACAAGGCTGCACATGCTACTTAATTAGCTGGCTAACAATAGTGTTAGAAGCAGATAGCTACCTGAATGAGTTACCTTTTTGATTTTAAGCATGTTTCTCAGAGAAAAAGACACACAAATGTGTGAAGACCAAAAAGGCAAATTTCTACCATGAAACACAGTTGGACTCCAGCACAAGTTATTGGTTCATTCAGGTGTTTTATTTATTCAGACAAGTTTCTGTTTTGTCAATATCGAACACTCAGGGGCTCCATAAAGAGGATATTTTAAAAAATGTACATGATAATGCTACAGGAGCATAATATCCACAGTGAGCGTCATAAAAAAGTCAGATAGAATGGTATATTACCCATATCATTTATTACTTCAGTAACCATTAACAGTAAGTATTTCAGGCCTAAAGAAAAGAAAATCCATTGAAGGATTATGTATTGATGTGAGAAAAATTTAAGGTGGTGAAACAGAAGTCAGTGGAGCACTTTGGTCCATTGCCTCCATCATGTTTCAGCCGGTGTTTGCAGTGCGTGCGAGCCGAGGTACGTCTGGGGTCTTTGCAGTGAACCTTTGAGGGAAGGATTAATAGGAGTGGGGGTCTGCTGATGCATGCTCTTGCTCCTCCGGGTCTCCATAATTCACATTGTCAGCTGAAGAGCCAGTGCCGAGCACCAACCCGGAGCTGTCTCTCATCATCACACACAGTCAAGAGCCTGTCAGAACAGATGAAGCCACCGGCTCAGCACTGTCGAGGAACATTGAGCCGTAATTCACATTCTCCTGCCCCGACAGGCCTCACTAAATCCTGGTCCTGCCATGAAACGCTGGCGTCTGATCAAGGAAGCCCCGCGTTGAAACCACAGGAGAGCAACTGTGCGATGAACTAGATTAACAATGATCGGCTCGCCCTGCCTCCCTATCACATGATATTGGCACCAATAATTGGTGCGGCCGTTCAGTATGTGCCCGTGCATGAATTCTCACACCGTAAAAAAAGAAAATTAAGATATATGTTTCCAATTTGTGACTTATTCCGAATATAGCAGATCTGAATGACAACTTCTTCTCTGCATTTTTCTTGTGCAAATTGTATTTCAGCAAATATCAAAATTAAACTCTGAGGGATGGTTAGGGATTAAATTAGTGTAATGATACGCAACAGCACACTGCAGTGGCCTTTTGCCACAGCCTAGAGAGGCGTGTGAGTTCATCTGACCCAGTGTAGCTCGATCTCACAACAATTATCAGCTGCAGCAGCCTGATACTTGTGTTGATCTTGGCAGATACGTACAAAAGCTACAAAGTCCCAATTTCCCTCTTACAGCAAAAAAAAAAAAAAAAAAAAAAAAAAAAAAACATTCCTGTGAGTATATTTAACTGAGAATTCAAAACCATCAGCATACAGAATCCACATCTGGGTTTGAGTGTCTTAATTAAGCCATAATGAAGAAGTGAGGATAAAACATCCAGCTCAGGGATTTCTGGTGCCTGGCGTCGGACCTCATTTATACCACCAAGCTCCATGATTGGCACCTCAGTCTTTAGGAAACCTCAGGGCAACATCAAGACCAGGACCAGACTGAAGAAATTGTGCTTCCTAGGACTACAAGCTGCAAGCAAGACTGAATACTGCAGATTTAGAAACTGTGAAAAAATATGGAAAGAGATCTAGTTAGCTAAAAACAGCAATACTTTGCTGAGACATTGTAATTTCCCTGGAAGATATTTATTGTTGGACACAGATGATTGTTCAAGAATATATAAATGAAACTGCTCTTGTGCAGACATGGGTTGATTTAACATAACAGGAGTTTAGGAATGTTAATCACCACACCATCCATTGCTTTAGCCTGCTGCTGATACAAATGTATAATTCAAATAATTGAAATAAATATTTAATTTGCTCCAGGCTTGTGTTCAACAGAACAAATTACAGCGCAGAAAAAGAACTGACATATTAACATATGTCATCTGCCAGGCTCTGGTTTTATGCTAGCTGCTCAATTAAATGCCTGTTCAAACTCTCCATGCATGTTTCTAAAAGCTGTCATTCAGACAGTTATACAGTACCAGACTATGTTAATGGCATGCTATGATGCATGCAGCACACGGGGCTGTACTGTATGTGCTGCATATAAAAACATGGTTGAACATGTTGAATTGCAACTCATATTTCAGCATATTTGCCAAGTTGATCCAGAAGTAGAAAATGCAATGCTCACATACTACACTGGATGTTTCATTGATGCATTTTGTCCAATACATTTTGAAAAGCCCAGAGGGGATGTGTGATTGAATTATTTTTTGCCATTCATGTGTGCGGGAAGCTAACAGGAAGTCGGCCGGCACCACCAACACAAGTTTCGGATGCGTGTGCTCTCAACTCTGGCTGAGCCACAGTCCATCTCCAGCTTGCTCTAAGGGCCCAAAAATGGGGAGGCAAGAGCAACTTTCACAGGAATGACTGGGGCACCATCTTTTAACATGATATCCAGCTCTGAACGCATATATGAGACAGACTCAGTATTATGATCTTCTTCTTTTCAGTATGCCAAGCTGAATGGGTGTTACCTGTCTCTGCGACAGACGCTCGCTATCACAGTGAATAAAAGAACCTGATTACTTTGGGTATCAGTTATGGCATGGCAATATTCTGCTTTTCACTAGCCAGACAGGACAAAATTTCCCATTGTTTGTCTATATAACAACATGGATGAAAGAATATTAAAGCTGCATGAATCAGTTATTGCATAAACGATGACACTGTGTTTTGTTAAAGGGTTCCACTGTAGTCACAAAACAACATAGAGGCAGCTGTTTTCAGCACAAAATCAATGAAGTGCAATGAAAGCAGATTTAGAGAATAAATCTCGACATACATGAATCTTGTGACTTCAACATCCACTGATGTTCCTTAAACTAACACATGAAATAAACATAAGTGCCACATTTTCATCATGTTTTTTACATTGCTATTTGAGGTTTGACTGGTGCTCCTTTAATTAGGTCGTCTTGTTGCAGCCTCTTCTAGCACAATGGCTTCGTTTCATAGGAAAACCCTGGGACACTGCCTGATAATATATGACATCTTCTTCTTGTGCCTAGTGCCTGTGCTGTCAGTGGGTGAAAACCAGTGTTGAACAAAAGGCATGTGATTCCATCTTATTGTCATTATCGATTATAAAATTTAAAAAAAACTATAAAACTATAATAATAAAACTATAACACCAGTAACTCCATTAAAGCACAAATGAAGAAAGTGTGATAGTGGTTATAACTATGATTGCATATAGCGTTAACTTGTAGTTGGCAGAATCCTCAGACTGTCTAATTAGCACTATTTGGCACTCAGTGAAGCAGGTGATCAACCTCTAATGGAGCTGGTGAGTTGGCAAAAGAAAAGAAAACTTAAACAACTGTTCTCCTCACAGTTTTCTAAATGAAGTTAAAAAGTGATTTTGGTGTCAAACAATGTCACTGAGCTTAGGAGCGTGAGGTTATTGTGTTATATTAAGTTAAAAAATTTGTGGATAGGATGTTTCCTTAAACATTATTTAAAAAAAAAAAAAAAAAAAGAACTTTTAAAAGATCTGACATGATAAGCCATTAAAACAGAATCAGCTAACAGTTTTTTGTTTTAAGAGCCTCTGGTGGAAAACTTAAAACTCACTTTTTTATATATACTGAGGAAAGTAGAAAGTTTCTAAGGTGCATCAAGTCTTCCTATAATTCAGTTTCAGCACCTTGTTTCTCAGATCCAGGGACCGATTTATCATTAAGGTTTATTATTTGAGCTTTGGCATAATCATTTTAAGTTGTTTTAGCAGAAAATTTCTCATGGTATAGGAAAAATTATAAAGCATGAAAATGATCATCTATCACTGTCTTGATCATCAAGGTGCATGTACAGGTATGCTTTGCTGCCATGCAATGCTCTGCAATAAAACTGGCAATGAAAATATTAATCAAAGAAGATTCACCAAAATGCAATTAGACAAGTTAAATTAAAAAGAGAGAGAGAGAGCACAAGTACACATTATAAATATCAGCAGTCTTTTTCTACTTTTGCTGTTTTCAAAAAGGTACATCCAGTGTTACATTATCCACCACCTGAACATTATGGTCAGGTGGTGGATGAGTCTCCACATGAACAGAAAAACATCATTCAGCATTTCATTTGGGCAGACATACAGCTCTCAGTGACACATACAGTATAATTTGCAAGAATCCAGATGTACACCTGCTTGTTACGTGTTAGCTACCTAGATGTTGGATTAAACTATTTGAACACTTGTAAATGACAGCTGCTTCTATTCATCCTCTGCAGAGTGATAATGAATCCAGACTCAGAGGATTAACACTCAGAGAAACTATGGCTCATGAAATTGATTTACTCAATTAATTACTTTACTAAGGTGGATCCTGAATATTCCAGGCTGATCAAATCCAATACAATGGAGATAAAGCTTAATTCCAGTTCATAACAGCCTCTTTTCCAGTTTTATTTTCATAGTTAATTTCTACTGGTAGCCATAAAATTCTCACTGCTCTCACCAAAACACACAGAAAAGTCAGGTTAATTTTATTTATAAACCCCCAATATTACAATTTTGACATAAAAGACTTAACAATGTGAACAATATGACTCCCTCTATCTGTCCTAGACCCTTGATTCAGATAAGGAGAAGCTCCACCAAAAAATACAGGAGTGATAGACATGCAATAGATGCCTGTAAATACAGAGCAGATACGAGTAGCAGTACAGTAAGGATAAGCAGCACAACCACAAAGGGAGAAAAGATGAGGATCCCATTCAGACAGCGTGGAGAGAGACAAGAGGCAGATAACTGCAGACAACACATGATGTAAGAACAGTATTGAACAAAGACAGAGCAGGGGATATTTATGCAAGAATCTCTTGTGGATGTGCAAGTAGTGTGACATTGTTACAGCACCACGAAACCTCTTGAGGAGACGGTCATGTGGGTGGTTGGAGTCAACAGTGAACGTGACCTTGACTTTTAAATACTCTGTTTTGCATCCTTCCTCCTATAAACGGTCCACATTGTTTTGTCTTTTACCCATGATGACATTCTTTCAGTCTTTAACCTTATCCTGGTAGTTTTACTTGTCTAAGTCTGACAAAACGTTAACCATAGCTGTGACAGATCAGAAAACACTCATGTAACTCAACACTCATTTGTCATAGTTTTAGATGGTACTTGCCAGTAGAGACGTTAGATCATAAATTGTGCAAATGAGTTTTAGAAGCAGTGACAAAAAACACCTGTTCTGTCGTTTACGTGGGAGAGCTTGTTGGTAACACAAAGCCACGGTTCACAAAGTTAGCTAAGATCTTTGAACATAGCTACATCACTTTAAAGAAGTGCAGTCGGGCAATAAACACAGTCAGGTAACTGTACAAGGCAGAGAAATCACAGGCCAGCTGTTTTACCCACACTGTCCACTGTAAACATCTATGTCTGTCCGACCTCCTACTGTACTGATCGAACATACTCATCGTTGTTGTGCTCACTCACAGATTTTCCATGCAGTGATGGGTCATTACCAGAATTTCAGTGCTAGCCACAGAGACTCACAGTGCATGAAGACTGAGGCAGCAGACCCAGAGAGATTTCTATGAATTTCTTTTTTTTCTCACGTTCCTTTTCCTTGTCAAAACCTGGTGCCTAAATTACCCACAATGGGCTACAGAGTTAGGTGTGTTAAGCTCACCTCTTCCTAACTCCACTGACTACCAACTAACTGTCGACTCAAGTGACATTACTTGAGGCAATTTACCAGACATCCTGTAGCTCCCTCTGGAGCCTCAAAAGTCTTTTTTTTCCACACATGCAGTGGTGCTCCAAAACACCTGTAAATAGACTTTAACCTGTTATATTGGCACATTTCCCCTTTAATAAAGGTGGATCATGTGGTGATTAGTATATGAATTTCTGTTCCCAGGTAGAAATTTCTCTGACTTATTAAAGTGGAATGATCCTCTTAAGTTTAGGTCAAACATTTTTTTCTGCCTTTTCTTAAACTTGCTTCACCTTCAGAAATTCATAGAGGACGGTTACAGAGACTGTTTTTTTTTAATTGCTTGGGATACAATACAATACAATTTTAATGTCCTCTTAATGTCCTATTATTTAGAATGTCTTATTCTTAATGTCTTCTTTTTAATGTATTTTTATGCTTGTGTAAAGCCTTTAAATTGCCTCTTGGCTGAATGGTGCTATATAAATAAACTTGCTTTGCCTTTAACATCCAAGTCTTTGTTTGGTCACATTCTGGGATAGATGCTGTGCTTCCTACTCACTCAGTTACATTCACAGCTGGAAGCTGCCGAGCACAGTCACAGTTCTCTGCTGTTGGCCACAGAGCAGAGCCACAAGGGCAAACAGGGTTTAAGTGCCTATATCAAGGGCAGTTCAATGGTAGTCGTTGAGGGAGGAAAAAAAACATTCCTCAATCACTTTCCAGATTTTCCCTGCTGGTTTGTGATTTGAAGTGGAAAGCCTCTAGAAACCTGCTTATCTAACTTGACCCTGCTAGATAAACAGCAGTACTGAAATTCAGTCTTTTTAATTGATCTTGATCAAATCTCGTCAGGTCAGGTGGCCTTGTGTTCCTGTGTTGGACTTGCCGGTGGTTTAGAAGTCACCCAATGAAACAGGCAGCACAGCCGCTGCCTTTCAGCACTCCACGCCTGACCAGTGGCCCCCCTCGTGGAAGCCTGGAATTTATCTTCCAAATCTCAGTGAGATCTGAGAGCAGGCTGAGGTGGTTCGGCTGGAGCCCCATGTGAGTCAAAGCGGCTGTGGGGGTGGGTGGGCTTGTCCAAGTTTGTGCTTCTTGTGCCATTATCTTTTTGTTTCTCACTCATGGATACATTCAAATTTGAGATATGATCCACCTTTCAAATATAAATACAATCTGAGATCTGAAAATTCTCTACTCTCTTCTCTGTGGTGCAAAAAAATGTTTTCATGTCCATTCAAGCCCATGGTGCAGTAAAGCTGATTGTTTTAACAAGTTCACATTGTGCAACTCTACTCTCTCAGTCAACCAAATTTGCTTGTGCAATGAATCACTATTCTCAGAACTTTTCATTTCTTCTGAAATGTAAACTGATTTCACTTTATTACAAATTGTATAAAACATGTCCATATTTTGGTCACTTTGTACCACAGTTTGGTTTATATTTTCATTTTCTCTAAAGAACAGCCTGCATACAAATTATGGCAACTGTTAAACATAGCTGTGCGTTTGGGACTACCCAAGGACACGTTGAAGGTTTTCAACAATTTTTAACCATGCTAGCACAGCACTTTGGAGATAGCAATGTTATCTAGTTAGACCAGACTTCACAAATAATTAAAATTTTCACTGTTTCCAGAGGATGAATTGTAATGATTTTGGTGATCACTACCAGCAGGTTCCCATGTTTGTAGAGCTACCAACCGTCCTGTGAAATACAGAATGACCCCGTCATTGGAAACTAAAAGACGTGTTCTGTACTGAACTGATTTGGGATCGTGCTCTCCCTCAGCCTGTCACGTTTTGTTAAACTGCCCAATGATAACAAGCCTGACAGCCGCGGGGGTCACAATCAAGGCAACCGGGAGCACAAGGGAAGAGAGGACCCAAATGGAAAACCCCCCAAGAAAGGTGATGAGTAAACAAAGTCTTTGAATAAAGCAAAGTCAGTGGAAGAGTCCAGGGCCAGGGAACAAAACTTAAACAACCAAAAATCATCCACACAGGAGAAAAAGACTTAGGAACAAAACTAAACGAAAATACAAAAGTCTTTACTTGCAAACAAAGGAAACCAAGGTAAGTCTATGAGGGGGAAGACACAAGGCACAGATACAGGAACAAACACAGGGACTTGATGTGGCACAGACACTGGCAGACTAAAATACAGACAAAGACACAGACTTAGTCACAGACACAGACAAACCAACAAGGACACAGGGAAACGAAACTTAAATACACCAGTGGGCAATGGGCAACAGGTGAAAACAATTAGGGCGGGGCAGACAATCAGAAATGGAGGGAAACTAGACAAAGACAGGAAGTAGACTATGACAAAAAAACGCATGGGCTATGATATCAGAATAAAACAGGAACTACTAACAAAACTTAAGAAACTAAACGAGTCCAAAAAGGTCCAAATGTCCACAAAAGAGTTCATAACAAAACAAACGGGTTCAGAAAACAGACCCCTCAGGGGATAGTCAGGGAATGAAGACGATTACCCGCGGGTGCCACCGTGTTTGTGTGTTTGCTTGTCTTTATTTATATCTTTATTTTTTTTCATGTAGACAAGATAATTTGAGCTCAGTGTCACAAATTTTTAGGTTGAAAATTTTTGACTGAAAGGTGATAAAACAGCTGCAGAGAAACAGACCAGCAGATTTTGATTAGGACAGAATTACAGCTAGATTAGAGATGAGCTGCTGACAGCCCAAATCACACACACATGCAGGACCGGCTCATGTGTTGTGTATGTTTGTTTTCCACTATTAAAAGAAAATTCTTGAATGAGTACACGCCCATGTGGATCAAAAATCCAAAATGTTTGCATTACTGAGAGAAATTGTTACACAATGCTTTTATCAGATGGCCTTGTTTCTGATCAAGACTGAAACAAAGCCTCTTTGTGTTAGGCACTTGAGTCATGTGTCGCCATCCGGACCACTGGTCCTGTGCCTGCTGTGACTACTGGCAGAACAGCAAAAGTTGTCATGTGGGATGCAACTTGATATGATTCATGATTTGGAGAACTGAGAACTGAGAATTTCATGTGGGTGCAATACACAGGTTTAATTTACTTTAAATCAGCAGAAATGAAAATTGCAAACTGGTTAAACTCAAAGTTTAAACTTAAGAAATGATGTGTTGCTTTGAATTTTGGAGTTTTCTCATGTAACTTTTTTTTTTTTTTTTTTACAGTTCAGGTGACTTCTCTTTACCATTGTCAGGTGGGTTGAATAGTAGCTCAGAGACTGAATGTGTCTCATTTTCACACAGTTGCTGATGTGACATTATTGGAATAGAAGACGATCTGAGTTCAGACCCTGCTATTGCAGCGTGCACACTACATCATATGTAAATCATGATGATTTTGTAGAGATGAAACAGGTCATTTTTTGGCACTGATGTCATATTTTAAGTAATGTAGGAAAATCAGCTGTCATGTCATATAAAGCAGGAATCTGTTCAAAAAATATATTACATGTCCCATGTATGTATGCTTTAGTGTGACCCATGATGCTCCTTGTCATATCCAGCAGTTCATTAGAGGACTGGATTTTAAACATTTCTGTCTGTGGGCTTGAAAATACTACCAGAAAGGTCACAGGATGACATCCAGGAGCTCTTTCAGCAGAAATTCATCCAGGTCCCCACAAACTGAATGTATACAGTCAATCTGCCTTTTGAACAATAGCAAACATTAGAGGCCCATCTCAGGTCTAAATAATTATATGCTATTTGAGATGATGTTTTTTTTTCTTCACTTGTGCCCACAATAAAAATTGCCTCTAAAAGCTTTGCTCTGCTGGTGTCTCCACACAGTTTCCAGAGTGATGGATGGAGCTTGCCTCTGATCTCTCCTTCTCATATTGTTCCCTGGCTACACAGGGCAGATACCCCACCATTAATAAACCTCAGTGATTAATTTCCAAACCTCCCTCTTGTGTCTCTTCCCTTGTCGTCTGTAAAAAAGGCGCCCCACTAATTAGTGAACACTGATGGAGCATCTATAATGCCAAGGGACAAAGCTAAAGAGCAGTGCTGCTGTTGAAAAGAAATCTATGAATACTCGCTGTGGCAGAACCCTTTATTTGAGCCAATTTATGTATATGTATATGCTTATACATATATTTATGTGTGTATATATATATAAAATACACACACACAGACACATATATATATATGTGTCTGTGTGTATTATATATACTCTTATACACATATATTTCAGATTTGAATACTTTTTTAACTTTTAAGTCACATTTAAGAATCAATAGACTGAGGCTATGATTATTTCGACACTGTGTGATGAGGCTAAAATTTCCTCCCTTAATTAGTGAAAGTGTCGCCTCCTTAATTAAGTGCTATTTGGTGCAACAACAGCCTTACGGTAAGAATGACCTGATCCTGACACAGAGGTTGAAAAGCATGCATTCAGCACAATGCTAGATTTGAACCAGCTTTCACACTTTGAGGCATTCTTGTCAACAATTGTGTACAATCGCTAAATATAGCCACTAATTTCATTCCTGTGGAGAGCTACATTTTGTTACTGCTGTGCAACCTGCTACTACAATGACTGTTACTGTGGTGGTATTGTATTTAGATTCGTGAATGTACATTTTCTCCTAACTTATTATGTTTTAATTCTGACCATTACATTGAAAGGTAAGATGTCTAGCTTACTTTAAGCTGTCTAACTCATCTAACTCTTTGCAAGTGTTGAGCTACCTGGAATTATTTTTGAATTAAATGTAACTTTCTACTAAACACGTTTTTTTTTCTAGCATTAGGAACATTGAGGGTCACAGCTTCTATCAAAGCAGGATTGCTTTGATATTTTTCCACTAATCGGTCTTTCTTATCATTTTAAATTAAGCAGAAGTTAAATGGGAGGAAGGTCGGACTTTTGATTTTTTCTGAAAAATGAAATTTGAGATAACCTATAAATGAAAATAGCTGTGTTTTTGTCTCTTCAATGCACATTTACATTGAATTTTGTAATCAATCTGTTTGTACATCAGTGGCTTTGTGAGAACCGGACCAGAAGACCTTAATTATAAAGCTATGACTCACATACTGTATTAGAAAAACACTAGAAAGTGTGAAGTGATCTTAGCCTGTGACCTGTATGTTTACACTTCTGCAGAGCTTACTGCTGCTTCTTTCTGTAGGAAAAATGTTAAATGAACTTTTTGAAATCCTTTTATGTGAGTATTTTGTGGTATGAATGACGGCACAGCTCCGCATTCTGCTTATTTAAAAATTATTTTCTTTAACTGGAGGAAATATCACTTTGAAAAACTTGAATAGACCACATGAGCATGGACAGTATTGCTTTAAAGAAAAGATTTCATATATTTCTCATTACAACAAGACGTTCAGTGGCGATCATCTGCATGAATAATAGATTGCATCTCTTCACAGATACTATAAAAACCAAACAAGGAGGTCAGCAAGGGGTGAAAGCAAATGAGCAACCTTTTCTGACACATAAGCTTGAGTTCAAATCGAAGCTTGTGCATTACTTAAAGAAGACCTCTGGTCAGACATAAAGCACATCTATTCTTCATAGATACTGTGTCTGTGTGGGGCTAATGATGGGTAAAATGCAGCGCAGTGAAGAAGGCAGTGCAAAGCTGTGCTTTGATGAATCGGGTGATTATATTCTGAAACACTCCTTTGCTCTACAAACTTCTGTGGCATACAGTAATCCTGTTTAGGTCTCATAGACTAAAAAGGCACCCTTGCCGTTGATGTGTGAATCCCACAAGCAGAGGCTTTCTGCAATTCCTGCCTCAGATCATGGATAGAGGCACCTATGGTTGAATTGAAATTTATGTTAGAGCTAATATATTTCATTTACACCTCAGATTTCACTTGATATCTGTAAAGTCAAAGCAATTAAGTGTTATGAATTACTTAACTGCAGAGCCTATTAATCTATTGGCAGTCTTGTAGTTTCACACATAGTATTGGTTAAAATAGGTCATATTATTGAAGGCCTAATTTCTACCCACAACCAAAAACACTGTCAGGGATTTGACCTGTAGAAAAACATGTACTGTATGCTGTCATGCTCACTCTGTTATGCATAAATTGATCCATTTTAATGCATGATGGGATGCTCAGGGACACAACGTTCCTGTGAACAGATCTCTGTTGCCGTTTATCCCTGAGAAACCCAACATATCACATACGTACTATCATCACGCTTGATAAGATATTTACACCTTTGGAGTAAATTTAGTATTCAGTTGGTCTTGATACCCTTCAGATCTGGTCTTGTCTCTAGGTTCACTAGACCCAGTTTTGGGGGTGTTCTGGACTTTACTTGACCTGTAATTCTGGCTCAATGTTAATTCAATTTTACTATTTATCTTTTAGTAACAAAATGTTCTCATAATCTTTTAAAAATGTCTGTTGTCCAAATAAATGATTCCAAACAAGCTGTTTTTAAAAGATCTTTCTCATGTAATACATAACATAAAATCACAGTTCATTGCTTTGTCTATCATTTTACATATGGTTAAGCATACATTTGTAGTACTGTGACATGTATTGATATTGGAAAATATCAAAATATGATATAACAATTGTTTTAAACATCAGCACTGACTGTCAGGACTGAACCCAAATGCACGACTCCAAAGCGAAAATTCAGAAAAGCAAAGTCTTTATTAAACAAAGTGACAAAATAATAATCACCCAATAGGGGAAAAAGGCACAAAAAACTAAAGTCAAAACGAACAGAAAATCACTCTTTCGAGGAAACCAAAAATCACTCTTACAAGGAACAAAAGGAGAAGCAAAGGCAACTAGTCAAAACAAGGACGATAAAAAGCCAAAGGAACAACAAAACCTAACAAGAGATACGAGGACAAGATATGGACGCTGGTTTTCTTGACAGAGGACAAGACGAACTGGCACGGAACAAGGGGAGACGCAGACTATATATACACAACAGGTAAGGGGAAACAGGTGGAAACAATTAGGGCGGGGAAGACAATCACAAAGGCGGGAAACCAGACAAAGGCAGTAAGTAAAATGAGACAAGAAACACAAGGGCAATAATTTCTAAATAAAACAGGAAACCACAAGACAACATAGACACGAGACAAAACATAAGGCATTATTTACGGACCATGACACTGACCTGTTAGGAGGCCCAGAGGCAAACATTTGCTGTTGTGTCCCTTTGCTGAACCCCTTTCACCTCTTTGCAGTGTCTACGGTATGTACCCCGTTGCCTGCAAATTCCCAATTAGTACAGTGGACACAGCTAACTCTGCAGTTTATTCGCCCAGAAATCCAGAAACTAACCAGCCCTCCTGACAGGAATAACACTCCTTGGTTTTATGGTATTGTCAGACAGTTCGTGGTAGTTTTGAGAAAACAAAACTTTAGTTAGAATATGTGCACAATGGAAAGAAAGTGAACAAAAATAATAAAACTCTTAAAACTTGTGTCCTGTGTCAAAAAAATGTTGACACAGGGCCTCCATAAAAGGCAAGGGCTTAAGATACGTTAGCTGATATTGTACTTTAAAAGTGCAAATTCTCTGGAAAATCTGCATGTTATTCTTTCAAAGAATAAAGTAACCAAAATAAATCGACATACGAACAGAACACTGGCTGGAATAAACATTTTTATTAAGTTATAGTTTTAGAAAAAATCCAACACAAATTCACAAACAATGATTAACATGCACAATTTTAGTATACAAGACAAAACAGTTACTTTTCAATATGAAAATGCCATTCTACATGTCAGTATCTCACAGAGATCATTGATTAATACACCAGTATTAAGGTCGGAGAACACACTATATAAAAGGAATAAGGTTGTCTTTGATGGCCATGTTTAAAAAATATATGCAAGCTATTTACACTGCACCAGATACACTCCTCTCTAGCAACAACAACCACAGAAACCAAACCACTTCAGCTGGTGGCTCCAGCCATTTTCTCAGTTCATTTAGATTGTACTTAATGTTTGTACGTATTTATTAACCACAAAAACAATGGCCAGAAACAATAGTTTTTCTTTCTTATGTGAGCAACAGCAGAGGAAAGAAACATTAGGCTGAACTACAACTATGTAAATAATATGAAAGCTTTGAGAAACTGCCACACATTTAAGCATCGTAAATTAATACCTATCAGCCTGCCATTTGGCAATGAGGTTACCTTATTTGAACATCAATGGAAATGTTAACACCACTTGGATCAAGTATTTGCACACACAAGCAGCTTTGAGGCTCGGTCACACCAGAAAGTGCCACAGCGAAATTCCTCCGCACATCTTCGTGAAACAAAGCTAGTTTGTGAACTACTGTAGCTGTCGAGCGAGTGGCTATACATGCTACACAGATGAGAACATGCTAGTGCTAGCCAATCACAAAAGCCCTCTGAGCTTCTTTTTATTTGTTCAAAATTTTTTAAGGGATTATTTCTGTACTGCGTTTACTTCTTGTTTTCAGGATTCATTCAGTAAAGAGTAATTGAAGGGTAAAAAAAACTGAAAGCTAGCCGTGAAACTGTTAGCTAACAAGCTCATAAGCTCGGCTGATAATAGGTTCACATAGTTTATTCAGTCAAAACTAATCACATGACTTGTCTAAAGGCTATGCCTCTTTTGTGGAGAAAGACTCTTTCTACTTATTACTTAAGTAAAAGTGGATAGAGCAACCCATCTAATTACATGTAATTGTTTGATGTTCTAACAGCACAAAATAGTTCATCAAAGTAGAACCTGACATTGCATCAGTTCCATTTGCCATGAAATTTCTCTGTTTGAAATCCTGGTGTGACTGGGCTTTTATACAGTTGGAAAGAAAGATACAGTAGTTCTACTGCTAGAGCACAACAGCCCAACAGTGGTCGTGTTCGACGTGTAACTCAAAATAATCAACCAGCCAATCACTTTCAGGTCACTGCTCCAATTCAAAGTCACAACCTACCACTACACTACAAAATACTTGTAAAATCTGTGAAAAATTGAGCAAATAGATAAATGAGATTTCTGGTAAAAACCAAACCAAAGCAAAACACAACAACAACAAAAAAAAAAACAAACGAATGCCTTTGAAGTCGTCTGATAGGGAGTAAAGTAGTGGAGGGCATCTGAAACATCACTGAATGTAACACAACAGAACGAGTGCAATAAGAACACGGCCATCAGTCAATCAAGCAGCTGAATTGTGACAGCTGTAATAATGGGGCAGGAAAATCAATATCCCATTGACTGGTCTGCAGCAGTCTAATCAACGAGCACAGAGCTTTATGAAACCAGTCAAGGAGCAGATAGGACAGCCTGATTATGTCGGCCGTTTGGACTTTTTACGAGGCCTCTGGGGTCTGCACACCTGTTCAGATGGCTAAGCGAGGACATCCAGTCACCTTGCATCAATTCCTTGTGCTTTCATTCGACTTTGGGGTGGGGCTGGGGATTAGAGAGTGCAAAATACAGACGACGACAGCCTCAGAGCTAATGACCGTACACAGGCCTATGCTCGGCAAAGGCACAGTAATGTGTAGCAGTTCAGTTGCCTGTATCCTTCCACATCCACATGAACATTGTCAGGACCCCAGTAATCACACCTCGGCTTTTACTTGGGTGGCTTTTGACAGACTCATCCACATGATAAAATGGCGTGAAAAGTAGCTCCCTCAGCAGAGTTGCAATCTTCTGTTGTTACTGTTCAGTCTGGTATGTGTCCAATAGATGGTGATGGGGTGGGTGTAAAATGACAGCCATGCCTTTCGCTCCATTTCCAGTCAGCGCTCTTTTCACCGTTGGCATTAATTATTCTGATGCCTTAATAGCCCATAAATTATGCTACGGATGGAGTCATACATTTATTATACCACAGACCATAAATACTGGAACCAAAATTCCCAACATATATCTCAATCCATTGCGGCTTTCCTAAAGCTTCAAACCCATTTTGTCTTAGGTGCTCCGGTGTACTTGTCTCAATAAAAACTGAATCAACATTCCCTTTCCAATAATGGGCTCCTCTACATTCTGAGTTTCCTTTCCTTCATAACTAATTTCTACAGAAACAAAAGCAAACAATGCCTCCTCTACAACATGAATCTTTCTCCTAAGCTATTTGAAAAAGAAAGAAAGAGAAAAAAAATCAGAGTGATCTCTAGTGAAGGCACTGTTATCCTGTGGTCCATTGTGCACTGGGCCAGCTGGTCATCTGGGGTGTCGATGGTGCATGTTCAGTGATATGATATACGTATCTAGAACACAGGTTGTCTAAATGTAGAGAAGGAACAGTACACATGGGATCTGCTTGACATAGTAACACCACACGTCTCTATTCTCTGCAATCCCGGCCTTTTCACCAGACTGGGAATGCAGAGTGTGATAGGCATTTATTATTTAGAGGAGCATGAGATAGAGAGCAAAATGCCAAGATCTATCAGAGTATTGTAGAGTAGCCTAAAGCTCAGGAACTCTCAAACAGACTTAATTTTATTTCAGAATGCAGAGATATGTTGGTTTGAGGCACAGTTGATCAATTTGCAATGCATCTTTCATATATTTGACAAAGCCTGGTAAAACTTTTAAGTCTGTAACTGATGTTTCTTTTGGCAAAAGCTGCAAAAAAATGGGATGTGTGGTTATTAGTTAATGGTGATGTTACACAGAACTGGTTTAGCTTAACCCATAAGATTCATTTTGAGATAGTAAAATATGAATGCAACCGATGATCTTAGGCTAATCTTTCTGCTGAGAAGATAAATTCTTGTGAGTACAAAACATTTTTATATAGGGTTGAAGAAACCATAAAGCAAGCAGCCTCTGTCAACTACTTTGGTATGGACTGTATGTGTAAAATGGGTTTTAAGGCATTAGTATCTCCAGAGATACTAAGAAGATAAGTCATAGAGACATCATAACTTCTAAAATGAAACCTAGAGCATGGCGGCACTTATGACACTTGAAGAAATACCGAAAGATATCATGCACGCAAATCATCACATCTCTATCTGGTGGTCCTTTAAAAGATGTGGCATGGTCCCTTTAAGAGTTCCACACAGTCCAGTCCTTTCCAGTCTTTCCCAGTCCTTCCAATGAAGCCCGGGCCGTGTGCCAGTCCAGTGGAGGGTTATCTTAGGACAGGCTGACTGAAGGGACGGAGGGGGAGGGAGGGCGCTCCGTAAGCTCTGATTTGACATCACCAGATGGAGCAGAGCAGTGCACTGATGAGGACTGCAGAGAGGTGCAACGGGCTGAGGGGGCTCGTTCCAGAGCCCCGCGCTCCCATGCCTGCAACCAAAACCAGCACAGCAGCTCGTGAAGAACCAGGAGCAGCCCTCCAATCAAAAGAAGAAAACCTGCGCTCTGCTGTGCCAGCCTCTAAATTTCTGACAAGTCATCGTAAATCAAAGGCCAACTGCAAAATTTTTTCCATATCTATATTATTACTGGCTTTCAACAGGAGAGGCTATTTAAGTATCCTGAGAAGATAAAGTTCATATCACATCAAAGAGGAGAGTGGCAAACTGAGCTGCCTCACAATTTTGCACAGCAGCAGGATGGGAGCACAGTGCTGCTTTATATGCTGCAGCGCTGTGCAGCCAGTCAACAAGGAATAATAACCCAATGGCAGAGATGGATGACACCGCGCACGCATTTTTAAAAAGGTCGCTTTTCTCGCACTCAAAATAAGTCTATTACACATGGTTGGAAAGGGATGCAATGGAGCCAAATTAAATGTTCTCTCTAAATTATTGAATCCTCACTTAAGCTGAATCAGTGGTCAAAAGGAAGAGAATATGAAGAAGGAAAGAAAACAGTAAACTCACTTAGTTTGTGGATGTGGATGGGTTCACTGCCCACACCTTCGCCGCCCTCACTCGTGGCCTTGATCTGAATGAGATAGTTGTCATTTGTGGAGAGGCTGAGCTCCATAGTGGTTTTGTTAGTCAAGATAGTGTTAATGTCATTGTAGCGATGTCTCTTCAGCAGCACCTGAGGCAAGAGGGGGTGACGCAGAAAACTAATGTAAAAAACGTCATCCTTGATTATGGAGATAAATCAGAGCTTCGCAGCGAACTGGGACCCACCAAATATCCAGTGACCTTTGACTCTGTCTCCATGGCTACTACAGGATCCCAGTGCAGCGTGAGTGTGGAGCCAATCATGGTCCATTGTATGTTGAGCGGAGCCCGATCAGGAGCTAGAAAAAGGACCAGAGGTAAAGATGTACTGTAGTACAGGGTATGAACAGCTAGTTCCCATGGCTGTCTTTGGAATACACTGTATACAGTAATTTACAGGCTCCCAGTTTATGTAGCAGCTCCACTTGGAGAGATTTTGATATAAAAAACTCATCTTATCAGTCTGAATAATAAATTGTTGCTGCAGCAGAGAACCACACTAATTAAGAGCCCTGAGCCCTGAGAGCTCAATGCACTGCAACTTAAAAAACACATGCAAACAGACAAAGCACAAGCAAATGAAGAAAACATCTTTATCAATTTGACAGCACAGGCACAGCGTTTAGAAACAGTGTGGTAAAGGAAGAAAATATCCAGAGCAAAAACAGAAAAGAAAACTGAAAACAAAAACACCATAGTCACACAGAGCTAAGTGAACAAAAACGAACAAAAACAACAGGTTTAGTCCAGGTGGCTTAAGAATTTTGAGCATGAAAGTCCCTGGTTCGAATCCTATCATCTCTCCACTGCTGCCGCCTAATGAAGGTATAAAATAAACATTTTCAAAATGTTGCATATGTGTTTTCAAATTGTGAAGATGTTTTCTTCACGTGTGCGTTCTTAAGCTGCAGTGCAGTGAGTTCTCAGGGACTTCCATGAATTTTCACTATTTTCTCAAGCAAAAGTGTAGCGCCAAGTACTGTGCCGTCACTGGCAGCAAATTTCTGGACACAGGAAATGAAACAGTGAAATAGCCAGAGATAGCTGCACCCTAATCGTTTTGGAGTCATGAAACATGAACAGTATTTACTTATATTTCAGAATGTCTGTGGGTCGATGAATCCCAAAATTTCAAGAATCTAGATTTCGCAGCACTTTGTCCATTTTAAATACCTGAATTGTCACTGTCGCTACATTCAATTCAACCCACTGATTTATCTTTTTATTGGTCTTTGTTCTATTCCAAGGTAACTGGAAAGCACAACGAACAAAGCTGAAGAACCGCTATGCCTATCTTGTTGAGGACATTACCATGTCATTCGAGTGGGGTTGGCATGGTTCGTGAACGGGGAACATTTAGAAATGACTTCACTGCCTATGAAGAATGGACTCACGTGGTTTCTTTGTGGTGGTGTTGATGGGTGCTGACTGCGGACCAGGGCCAGCTGTATTGAAAGCAGCCACAGAGAGGTAGTACACTGTGTTAGCTTTCAGCCCTGTGATGTTAACCAGCGTGTAGTTTCCGGATATCCGCACTTTGCCAACAGTGTCTGGCTTGGTGTCGTCTTCCCAGTACACAACCTGTTGTGTAGAAAAAAAAAAAAAAAGAAGTCGCAAACAGCCAGATTCTAGTGGTGCATTTCACTACATTATTTAAATTCATATTCCATCATGAAATCTAAAATGCTGCTTGTATTACAGAGGTGGGAGGGGGGGAGTCATGATGAATAATAAATTTTTCACGAGTGGAGTCTCAATTACTGATGCACATCCTCTCAACCACCCCGGTCATATCAACAGGACATTAGTGGGTCATATGATAAGTGACCCAGGAGAGAAAAAAAAAAAAAATCATAACAATTGCCTGTTTTGTTCATGAAGACAACCATAGCTCTAGATATTAAAAGTAAGGATGTTATGGATAAATATGTTACAAATATTCTAAAATGCTTTATGTGTACTAATAAATCACCACTTTCTACAGCAAAAACAAGATGTAGAGTTTGTTTTCCTTCAGGGTAGTAGCCTTCAATTAAGGTGAAATGATATTTGATAAAGCAAATGGACCAAATTGCCACTTGCTTTGGGGCATCTTCAATATGCATGTGTCTGGTATTAAGTGACATAAGAGTTAAGTCAATAAATAATTTAATTGGAATGTGAAGTGTGCCCTCGGGAATACTCCTGCTATTCCATCTCCCATAAATTACTGTATTTCAAATTTGTAATCAGTAAAAGATGTGTATGATAAGCACCAGTGTTGAGTTTACAGTAATGTAATCTTTTGAACAGTAATAAGTGATCACATTAAACTGAAACTGGATTGCATTTGCAATCCTAACAAACATCTAATTAAAGCCTGAGAGTCACACATATGCAGACCTATACTGTTGGTGGCCTATTGAGATTCAGCAGCTTAAATCCACTTCAGAACCACGTTTGGATAAATGAGCCCTGTTCTGAAAGGACAATGTGGCCAGCGCTATGGCAACTGGAGAGCTTTGTGCCGAGGGCCAGAGGTGACAGATATTGAAAGAGCACCGGGGGGGAAAAAACAGCAAAGCCCTCTTTGCATTCTTGAAAGGATGAGGGATTTTATTTTCCTCTGGTGGGTTTGCTGCTGGTGCGCTAAAGTGTTGAGGTCATTTCATGATATTATTACGCTCAAAACAAAATCTGTGCTGAGATACATGAGAAGATATGGTAGAATATTATAAGTAAAAAAAAAAATGGGAAAGGGAGAAAAACTAATTTAAAGAACAATGAAAGGATGGTTACGAGCTGATAAACAAGCCACAGGGAAAAGCTCAATTATCATGTTATATAAAAAAAAAAAAGAAAAAAGAATTATTTTGTAGTGAGTCATAACATACCTCATATCCAAGCACTCTTTCAGGGATGGCAGGGAGAGCTTCCCAGATCACTTCAATTTGTGCTGCAGACACACTTCTAGCCCAAACCCTCTTAGGAGCCACACTGGGGACTGCAGAAATAGAGCGCTGGTGAGAATCCCACAGACTCATCCAACACCATCACACACACTAATAGCAATAAAAGGAAAGGCACAGAATAGACCTGTAGTTTCACTGAAAAGCTATTTCCCCCGCTCTCTTCTAATGGGATCTGTGACTGACATAAGGGAAGACTATCTGCCCAGCAAATTCAATTAACGGGATACCTCCCTGACAGCACGGTGTGGTAAGTGTCTGCTAGGATTTCCTGTAATCTACCAGCATGATAACTAATATCAAGCTGACATTCCCAGCTTGAGAGGGGGAGGGAAATAACAGCACAGGAACTAAAAAACTCATTTCATCATTACTATTCAAGGTCACAGTCGTAAGGAGAGAGATTATAGCTTATTTAAGCATCGCTTTCTGCTGCTGGGCTGTGAAGTCTACTGTACCTTCCTCTGCTGAGTACACTGTGGCAATAGAACTGAAAGGCCCCTCCCCTCGGTTGTTGTACGCCCCCACTTTCACGTCAAAAGGCGAGAAGGGTGGGATGGTGTCATTGCGGAAGACGTAACGTGCCACACCGGTTGTGGAGATAACCGCTCGCGTCCACGTGACTGTGCCCACAGGCCTGAAGGCGATGATGTAGCCGAAGCCCTCTCCGTTCTGCAGTTCCTCGGGCACAGGCTGGGAGCGAAACACAAAACTATAGTGATATTAAAACGCATACAGACAAAGACACAGACAGGCCCGTCTCTGCACTGTACCTCCACAAAGGCTTCTGTGATTAGTCAGAGCCTCTTTCTTTGTCGTTACCACCCAGAACACTCCACAGTCACCTTTTACCTTATCTTTTCCTCTTGCATGGCTATGTAATTGTGGCTAAAGTGCAAAACTCTTCAAAGGAAGTGCTCTCTGTCCCTGCTTTTGGAGGGAAAAATGGCACTTGGAGGCTGAGCCAGAGGAGAGGTGTCTCGCTCTAATGTGGGTCATAAAATTGCTCCGTTCAATTCTGCACAATTAAGCAAAACCATTACTGGGCGATGGAGAGAACAGTAAAATGTGACAGATGACTTACCTCCCATGTTATCACTAATTCAGACTTTGTGCCGCCTCCACCTCCGACATCAGTGGGAGCTGTATCAGGAACTGAGAGGTAAAGCCCAGAGGGGAGCAATTAGAACACAGTTTACAAAGCTCAACGACAAGCCTCAACTGTACTTGTAGCCTTATGACAAGGCTGCCTGCTGCAGATACTGTCTTCTATTTTACACCCCACAAATCCCTCACTCTGTGCAAACACAAACATTTCAGCGAATAGTGAATTACTGATATTGCCCAAATGTCACTGTACATAAACCTCAAGCCAAGATTTGTAATTTTTGCAAATGACATTCGACTCAACCCACTCCATTCCTGTTCCCACTCAGCTGTTTGTGCACTGCAGTGTGATGGCAAAGCTCATAGTGTAGGTGGAGAAGCAGTTGTGTACGTCCTTATGGTATCCTTTAGCAAGTGAAGCATCACATTTAATGTGTCATATCAGCAAACGGTTGAAGCAGCATTTATGTCTGATGCTCGTGTGTGAATGCCTAGCAGGGTTTAATCCTGGGAATTAAGATCCTGATTTTTCTCCGGGAATTCTCGCCTAAATCTGCTCCCGCTTCCCGAAAATGGTGATATTTATATGAGAAATCTGTCGGCCCCAAAAATTTAGTGTTGGTCAGGCTCTAGTGTGTATGCGCTGTGTGTTTGTGTATTATAGATTGAATACTGAAACAAAGAAGCTAAATCTCTCTAACTCTAGCACATTACAGTAGCAGCTATATTCTGACCTTGAAGTGCCATTATTAGGACAATGCAGCCGTTTAAGAATAATGTCTAAAGGTCAGCATTTACTGCACATCTCCAGCACTGACAGTGGTGTGTAACCATTCAAAAAAGCTTAAAAAACATAGTTTGCATTGCTTAAATGGTGGAAGGTCACACACACACACACACACACACACTGACCTCTCCGGCATCACAAAATCTGTCACATATGTTGGATTTCACTTTTCATTATGATTTCATAATGAAAAGTGACTATCTACAGTTTCCATTAGAATGCTATGCTTAGTGCAATTCTGGCACGAGTTTGGGGCTTTGCTGAAACATTAGTCCTAATCATCTGTTTATTGGCCACAACTGTTTGTATGTATGCACATGCTTTCCTCTGACTTCATTAAAAACCTGCTGCTGTTCTACAAATTCAGTGCACATTTTACACATCGGAAACAGCACCAGTACACCACTTCATTAATTATTTAAATCTGCTGATACAGGGACAGAATCAGTCAGTATCTAACATTCATTTTCCTTCGGCATAAGTATAGGTAAACTAGTAAAATCCACTATTTTTATTTTAATTATCCATTATCCAGACTTCGGTGATTAAAATTTCATTTATGGTAATAAATAAATATAAATAAATAAATAAAAATAAGTAAACCTCCACATTACTGTCTATGTGTTCGGTGTGTGTATAGTTTTACATACTGGCGTCCTCCGTCCTGGTCTTGGCCGAGGGCGGGCTGGGCTCTCCCAGGCCTACGTTGTTGCGAGCCACGACCCTAAACTCGTACTCTACCCAGGCATTCAGACCCACCACTGTGGCTGTCAGCATGTTCCCATTGACCACCTCCGGCACTGCAATGTGGAAATGAGACCCAGAGAGAATCAGGCTACCGCACAACTGGACTCAGATTGAATGATAAATAAATAAATACCCACATAAGGACCCACATGAATATTACAAGGGGGACAGGAGGGAGCGTTTCATGCTACCTGTGTCAACAGCCTGCCAGCCCACAGTAAAAGGCGTTCGGGCCTGGATGATGTAGCCAGTGATGGGGCTGCCGTTGTCTCTTCCGGGAGTCCAGGACAGCTGGGCCGTGCTGTCTGTGATCTCCTCCACCGATACTTTGTCCGGAGGACCTGGAGGACCTAAATCAGTCGGATGAAGAGGAGGGTGAACATGAGGTCCAAGAAGCCCCCTCACTACACACATCTCAAGGGCATCACGCTCCCGTTCATTCTGGGCTACATCCTTGTTGTGTGCATACAGGGGACTTTATTCACTGTGTGTGTGACGTGCAGAGCTTCTAAGTCATTACTGAACATGGGATCACTAGTGCAGAGATAACATGGATGGGATCATTTATGACGCTACGGGGGGGGGGGACAGACACCAGTGATAAGAACAAAATAAAGAAAGAAGAGAGAAAGAAGGAAGCGAATGTTTGTGACTCTTTTACACGCTCTGGCGTTACCATGTTGTTTGCTCCGCGGCTCCATTATTCAGACGTTTTCCATGATATTTTGCCGATGTGTAAATGAGCCAATTATAGTCATTTTCTGTGATAAACATTGCCTTCTCAAAGCACCTGGGACAGCTATTACAGTTTGTTAAGGGCATGAATACCAATGTAAATCACCAGAGATAAGGCTGCACACTGAGCCAGACACACCGAGCACATATCAACAAACCTGAAAGTCATACATGCCAGTGAGCGTGTGCCATTTTTCACATTTCAGCAACACATATATAATGTAAACAGAAGCTGACATAACTCTGACTGAGGTAACATCCAATTTTGCTTTCCTTTCACTATATACAGTATTTACAAGAAGCCTTTGGGAGTTTTCACATCTTTCTCTGTCAGACTTCTTACGCCTTGAATGCTTCTGCAGACGCCTCAACACCACATCATTCTACAGTAAATATACTGTGCTCTGTGTTCATACACCAGTGTATGAAAACAAGCTCTTGAATTAAATTGGTTCTCTTACCTTTGACGACCAAGATTGCAGAGGTGGACAGGCTCTCCACATCAGTGTCAATAACACAGACATACTTCCCGCCATGGTTCAGCTGAATGTTACGAATCATCAGATCCCCTGATATACTCTAGAAGAGAATATTATTGTTGAAAAAATACAGCTAAGTAAGAAATGTAGTTTGGTTTCATCACTCAGCTTTTGGCTCTGGGATGTTTTAACATTTATAATGCTTTGCACAATCGCATCGTCTCCAGGCCACTGATTTTTGCATCTCTTCAAACACCAACAACAGACATGGCAGATGTACTTTGCACAAATAATACTTTTGGCTGTCCTTCAGGCGCTACCCAACCAACCATCACCCCCCCCACCCCCACCCCCGACCCCCCCCTACAAACAGCTACCAGCTATAAGCAGGACACACAAAACAAACATAGTGCAGTTAATTGGCAAGACAATCCTAATTATTCTGTAATTACATAAGCTGAAGCAAGTGTAGGGAGTACACAGTCAGTGTAAAGAGCAAATATTGTTTTACACAAGCTGCATGCATGTGGCTGCCATGAGGGAATAGAACAAAACATCACAACAAATACTGTACTGAACTTTTTCGTCTGTGTAAGGACAGTTGTATTTTTTGTGGTTGCACAAAGGACAGTTTTTAAAGGATAAGGCTGGTGTTACTCTGGTATGACTATATACTACTGTATTTTTCTTAATGTGAACAATTCCCATGAAAAGAAACAAAACAAACAATGGGTTAGTCTGACTCTCAATTTCTAACATCTTCTTTACCCTGTCTGGAAGACTCAGCCTCAAGCCAACTGATTCCTACTGAAGACATACATTTTTCAAAACAAATACAGTCTGTCGTTGAAGTTTTAAAAAGGCTCAGCAATGTAAAAAAAAAATAGCTGGACAATGTCGTTTTAATCAAATGTTACTTTTCTGCCATGGATTAATACACATTTGGTATGCAAGTGAGTATTTACTGCACAGACAGTATAGAGAGGGACTGACTCAAAATAAACTACAGTGCCCATGTTCATTGTAATGAAGGAGCATGTCAGCCAGTGCAACAGTGTGACTCACTGATGTTTTTTTAAATGGCTTTTGGACAACAATAGAGCTCTACGGCACAGAGATATAAGCTATGTCAGGCTTTGGATGCAAAGAAAATACTACTGACCTGTCTGCACAGTGTAATCTTCAGCTGTCTGAGATAAAACTTTACAATTTTGAGGCAAAATCTGTGGTCACCATTCCAAAATGGTATGCAGACAAATTCTCAGACTGTTGGACCCAAGTCTCATAATGTTACTGTAACTACGACCCACATCTACAAACCAGTGCCACATTAAATGGTGCCCATGCACATTTACTGTACGTGTACTGTTGTAACCACACTGGCCTTTATATGGTAAGTGTGACTTTTAAATAAAGGCAAAAATACACATTGCCAACGCTATAGCCAAAGCTTGTGTTTTGCTGTATTTTAAAGACATAAGAAATTGTTGTAGTGCAGTTAACCAGTGATCACACAATCTGACATGTCTAAAAATCTAAAAATTGGGATCCTGACACAGCCTGCAGCCAAGATATTATTAGACTCATCTTGCACAGTGTGACATGCTCTGAACTTTATCAGATTGCTATAGTAGGATCAGTTCATTATTGGTTTTGATCGTCTGGTCTGAATCCTTCACAATAAGAGAAATATAGAATATCAGTGGCCTTATTCTTTAAAATGACAATATGTACACCTGGGTAAAAAAGCAATTTACAGTGTTGTATTAACATATTTGTTCAAACACCATTCTCTGTTCTCATTTTGACTGTGCATAGGGATCTACCTCCTGAAAGTCACCTCTTGAAGTGGCCTGTCACTAAGCATGTCAGCCTGTGAAAAGGAGTGTGCTGCTTTAGAAACGAGTCACCTGGGGGTTAGCCAGGTAAGACTCGCTGCAGTCATAGCAGATTTCATCACCCCCGCAGCTAGTGATCATAGCTTCACTCTGCAGCAACTGGACATGAATGCCCGTGGATCTCTACCTCTCTGAAGCACCTGACAAAGCAGAGCCGAGCTGAATGGCACTTCTATGCGGCCATGGGCTAAAAAGACAACCTCTCCTGCTCTCTTTTCTCTTTCCCCCTTCCTTTCATCTCCTCTCCTATCCCCTGACAGTCTCTACTCGCTGCTCGCCATGTCTGATTTTCTCTCCAGTGTCAGCCACCACCTGGCCGACCTGAGCGCTTGCAATTTGAAAGCAAGGCGTCCTGCCTTGGCAGGAAGGAAGCGATGAGGCATATTTGCCTTAATCATGTTAATTAATTCATCAGAAGCTGTTGAGCAGGGGGCTGGTAATCTCTCTGGACAGGGGAAACAGGTTCTGTGAAAAGTATATCTCATTGTATGCCTACACACAGTTCAATGTCATTAGTAATTGCCTTTTGCTTTCATGAAGATATGAATTTGGCATGTACACAACACGTTGAGGGCATTCAGCTATGATGCCAACCTTTATCACGTGAATGGCAGTGATCAGACTGCTGACCTTGGATGATATATTACACCATGAAAAGCAAAAAGAGTGTGTAAAATAATTTCATACTGACAAGCTCTGGACAATTGCCTCTGCCCTTCATCAAAAGGAACAAATATTCAACAAAGAGTCATCACTTATCATTATTTCAAGACATAAGGATTTCAAATGAACATTTACTGGTGCCAGGCCTGCCCTTGGTGAATGCCAGCCAGCTCATTACTTAATTATTTTGGGGCTCAAGATTCATAAATAGGTATGCAAATTCAATTATGGGAGAGAGAGATGATAAGAAAATGTTCTCCCTTGAGGTACGGGAATTAGAAGTTGAAGGGATGAAAAGTATAAAGGCTTTATTAATGAGGGCCCTCTGTATGACCGAAATGGCATTTCACTAATATATTTTTAGAAGTGTAACACATGGCAGCTCACATAGCCAATTCAAAAGGTAAGTATCCCGATTACCGACCTGATAGTGCCATTCACTGAGGGTTTTATGACATAGAAATGAAAGAATGTAAGTGATTCTTAGCAGATATCACTGTCGTTGATATTCCGTTCACCAGCGACCACAGGGAAACTTTCAAATAGATAAGTCTTGGCATAAATTTCTCTGCTTGGGTATTATTGGTGTTTAAGAAGCCCTTGGCAGGGCAGTAGAGCATACCCTTGCACACCACACAGTATGTCCCAATTAATCCCAGAATAGCCAGAAAGTAGTTGAGTTTAATGCTTGAGATGACTCACCCCGCCCACTCTTTCAAAATGATCGCTGTCTCGCTGGAAGTCGATGAGCTGGCCGTTGAATGCCCACGAGAAAGAGACATCCAGAGCTGGATCGCAGGCAATCTGGCAGGGTAACACAATGCTCTCGCCAACAATAATCTCCATGTTAGTAGGCCTCATGGTGATTCTGGTGGGCTCTGGCCAGACAACAGACGACAGCATACGCATGTTAATATCTCTGCCACGGGAACCTTTAACACCACCGTGACCTCTGCAACTGCTATCTCACTCCAATTCATGGCTAAATCAAGCCACCATCATTAAATTACCCATGGATGTGCGCTTTTCCTGATTTTAATAAGCACTTAAATTCCAAGCCTGTCCATTAGCAACATTTAATGACATCTCTAGTTCGCACTTTATGTTCCCAGATCAATTTGGAAAAAAAAAAATGTTTGAAACAGGATTATAGGGATGGGAGCACATTCCCAATAGTGACTGTGGTGGATTGGAGGCCTCACAGTATGTTGAGGAAAGGTCACAGTAATTAAATTCTATGACATTAAATGGTTCGGCTGTCAGTGTATGAGAAGAATAGAAACTAATGAGAAAACTAAGTCAGGTGGCTACACACACAACAGATTAAACCGGAGGACTACATGAACATGTTATGTCACTGCATTCATAAATAATTTTGTTGCTTGCTTAGCTGCTATTTTCCATAATCTATATTAGCCATGTAAACCTGGTTCTCAATATTACACATGCAATATAACTTGTATATGAAATAATACAAACAAGGTTATTCTTAAGCCATACATTGATGGGAACTGGTTGACCTTTATTTTGAAAGAACTGAAAGGAAACCAACCATTTCCTCTTTTCCGGTCTTTGTGTTAAGCTAAGTTAGCCTTCTGCCGGTGGTCGCTTTATATTTAGCATACTGATATGAGAGTGGTGTCAGTCAGTCAGCAAATAAGTGTCTTTCTCAAAATGTCAGAAACCTTTCCTACAAAGAGTTTTACCAAAGCAAGAGCTCATATTAATTAGCAGACAGCTACAACTACAGCTAATAAACTCTGCTAACGACAGCCACCCAAATTAATAGATGCTAGTTAGAAATGAGAAGCAGCTTTTGTTTTCCTTTGCTTGAAATCAATCAATCAATCAAACAAACAACCCACTGTTTCAAAATTTACAATAAATCCTGAAAGGTAAATCTACCACCATCGCCAGTGTAAAGTGCATATTGAAAGCTCGTCAGGTGTAGCATAACAGACGTAACCTTAACAAAGGGAGGCAGGACGTATAGTGATAGGTCGGTGAGGCATGATTTGCTTTTTAGGAAGTTATTGATGGAGAAGAGCGGGGCTCACCAGTGATAAGCAGCCTCCCAGTTGTGCTTGCTGTCCCAAACTGGTTCTTAGCGATGCAGGTGTAGGTGGCTGCGTCCCGTTTGGTTACATTGGCAATCTTTAATGTACCATTAGGAAGCAAAGTAATCCTGAGGGAAACAGAACAGGGAAGCAAGAAACAGCTTTTTACTGAACTGACCGAAGAGAGTACTGTTAGACTGAAGTGCTGAGCTTTCTAGTGCATCTGTTTGTAGTCATTATTTTGTGCTGATATTCAGTATCTTCACAGGTGACTGTTTCCTTGTAGTAAGTTTACCGTACAGTGTTTCTACCAGAATCGTGTTCTTGACAAAATGGAAAAAGCCTCTGAAAACACTTTGACCCTGGTACTTTAAAGCTCTCCCCTAGAATCCAGAAAAATGAAATTCTTTGAGGTGGGTTAGCAGCAGGCAGGATGACCCATCACCCTGATTCAGTGGTAAGTTAAACTCACGGACACATTACTAAATGAAGAAATACTTTTTAAAAAGCTTCACTGAATAACTCAATAATAAAACATGCTTTACAGGCTTTACACTGCTAAGGTCAGAGAAGAACATCTATCATGCTTGTGGGGGGGGGGGGGGGGGGGGGGGGGGGGGGGGGGTCACATACTAGTTGGATGGATATTTAATATAAAAAAAAAAAACTAAGATATTCTATAATAAATGATATAATACAGTGCAGCAAGTGCAAGTACATCCCCTGAAAAAAGTACACTGTTAAGTTTATAACCAACAAAGTGTTCAAGGCAGTTCTTCAAAACATTATAAGGAATAATCACACAGATGTGATTCAGATTAAAAACATGTCCTTTCATATTGACAGTTGATTGAAGTTAAAGTAAATGATGACAGACGGCATGTATTGCCATGTTTTGCTTGGAAAAAGCCATCTTCTGAAAACAGGATCAGATTTTGACACACTGAGGGGTTGGGTCACGTAAAGCGAGACTATGTAGACCCTACTGTGGCCAAAAGTCTCAATTTCTGTGGTAATACTAAATGCTAAAACCTACTGTATCAGTTGTGCAAATGTTGAACGGGCATGATGTCACTGAATTATAAGATCTGTGTTATAAATTATACAGCACTGTCTCTCTAAACTTTTCTAACGTTAGCCACTATGGTATAAGCTACTGATAATACCAGACCAAATAAGGCAAGTAAAATGCATTGTTAGTCGTGCTTTAAACTACAAAAAAAAGTCTATTTTCACAGTTTTTTGATGTGGTATCTCACCATATGTCCAGGTTTTGGACAAAGATCTTTGCTTCTGACTGTTCTGTTTCCATCCCCACAGCTATCCGGTGGGGAAAGGTGAACAGAATTATGTCTGTGCTGCTCAAAGAATTGAAAAACTACATGGAAAGAAAAAAACTAAAAACAATGTGTCTTTCCAGAAACAATGTCTGGATAAATCATAGACCTAACTGTAAACACTGTTTTCACTGGAGCCCCCTTCTACCAGAGAAATAGTCTCGATAAAAAACTGCTGACAGCGTGTTCTGTAGATTATCCAGAGTAACAAGGGGGGGGAGGCTGATGTTTGAGAGACTGATATCTCTAAATTAAGCTAAAGCTCTCTGCATGGATAGACGCCACAGTGGGTAATTGTGAAAATCTGTCCTTCATAATTTGCGTGAAGCTACCTTTAAATGATGTGGTATTTAGTGAAAAAATGTGTACTCAATTCATTTGCTAAACCCTTCTCCAATTTATAGCACAACTGCATATTTGAGAAAACATTTCCCATCCAGTGTCCTCATATATCCAGTGTAGTGCACCTTGAAAGGGTATGTGGGCTTCACATACAGTGTGCTAAATGTCATTCAGCTTGGGAATTTTACCAATTTTCTGCAGCTATAGCTGCAGCTCCCCATCTGGAGCCAGCTAAAGAGCCTCAGTGCTGTTTTGACAAGACGCTTTGCTCGTATTGTTCTCTTTCAGACCTCCTTTTGAATAAGCAGCATGGGAATGATTCAAACAGCACAAAGTTAAGCAGTTCTTCAGTGCGCTAGGGTGTGTGTGTTCGAGTTGTTTTTATTCAGTCTTTCCTGCCTGTTGTGTGTGTGTGTGTGTGTGTGATGTGTATACACTGACTTGCAGTAAGGTTTAGTCACCATCAAAGCTTTTCTTCTCTCTCCAGTCAGGATGATGGAAAGTGTGCCGATGGATTGCTCAAATGTGTCATTTCCTGCCTCTTATTTGCTTTTGGACTTGTCCACCTTTAATTAGTTGTTTAGTATTGTGTGAAATCTGTTCTGTAGCTCAAATTCAGCTTATGGTGTATTCAGTAAGAAATCAGACTGAGAAGGACAACAAACTAAATTAAGCACCACTTTACGCTGGTTTCAGTGGTGCTTGAAGTCTCCTCATTGTCTACTTTGCGCACGTGTGTGTGTGGAGCTTCTAGTCTAGTGAGACATCTTTACTCTCAGATCTGCAACAGCGCTTTTGTCTTTGCAGTTTTAGTGATTGTGTGAATCAAGTTGGATTTGTATGTCATGATAAAGTAGAACATTTTACCTCAGGTAATTACATGTCCAACAGCTTCAGCTTTACTTCTTCCAGCTAAAAGCAGATAGACTTTTATCTTCAGCAGTGACTCCATTTGCTAATGTTTTATCTTCTTAAATATTTCATGCATGCGCTGTTGATTCGACCAGCTAGCATCTTCATCCCTCACACCAAGATATTTGCAGATGAGGGTGCACACAGTATATTAGCCATGTGCAGTTTTCGTGGTGGGTGCCCTGCTCTCATTCTCCTCATTAGCCTCTCCTTCTATGCATCTGCACAAATGCCAAATACACTATTCAAACAAGTCGGCTTGCTGTGAATGTGAATGAAAGCTGCTAGGAATATGCACTTGGACTTTTATCCTACCTTTCAGTTCTCTGCAGGATCTCATTCCCTTTCTTCCACAGGCTAATTGCTGGGGGCGAGGCCTGAGGCTTGCATTCAAGAGTGACTTCGCTGCCTGAACGAGCCTTTAGCAAGGCCTTTAACGGACTTTTGGAGAAACTGGGAGGTGAAGCTGTTTGTGGGGGAGCACAGAGAGAGAGAGAGGGTGTAAGATTAAAAAATATAGGCAACTTAAACCCATGCAGATCAGCCATGCTGTATTGAGATCAACTCTTCTTCAGCGGTCAGTTAAATCTCGGGAGGAACAGCACAAATGACTACTGGCTGAAGGCTACGGACCCACCTGTCACCCCACCCTTCAACTACAACACACACACACACACAAAATCCACCCTTATCATGTCCTCAAACTGCAGAGGTTGCAGTCATTATCCTCACTCATCATTGTATTTTGTCAGCCACCATTTTTACCCAAGTGTCATCACATGTATCAAGACAGAACTGAATTTCTCATCGAGTCAGTCAGATGGAAGTCATCAAAGCTTTGCAAATAAATCAATACCCCATCTACATGAGAAAGCATGCACAATGCCACAAAGCAATGCGTTTGTAGTATCCAAATCAATATGATGAAACGACTGAAAGTAAAATGAGACACTCCATCAGATTCATATTTTTACTACCAGAGCCCATAGTGACATCAAATGAGTCTGCAGACTGATTGCTGAGGAGAGCTATAGCAGGCTGCTGGTTTTTATCTTACGAGATGATCAAACGCACAGACAGATAAGCAGGATAAAAGCAGAGGGAGGGAGGCCATCTTACCTAACACCATTAGTTGGGCACTGGAATAAATAATGCCATGTTTGTTTTCAGCCACACACTGATACATCCCGGAATCTGACAGGTTTAACGCAGCTATAGAAAGGGCCCCATTTTCGATTTGTACCCGGCCCTGAGGAGGAAAGAGAAACAGTTATGTATATCCATTGCAAGGCCAGTCTATTATGTCCAAAGGCACAGCAGCAATTACTGGGGCACCATGAAGGGAGGGGGACAGCAGGCGAGGAGAAAAGAAAAAAAAAGCAAAAAAAAAAAAAAGCCTTGTGGCATTTTGCGTATGTTTAGCCTGGAATGGGGGAAGAGACGAGGGCTGAGTGTGAGGGGCAAAAACTGCTAACCTGCATCTTAGATACACAGAAAAGCAGCGATGTTGACAATAGCTCCAGCAACATATTAAAAAGCAATTTATTTTCTGTGGTTGTTCAATTGGAAAAAAACAATAATGATAGATTGGATGATGACTTGGAGTGATTTTTAACCCAACGAGCTAGTTAGAGACTTTCAGTGCCGCAGGAGGAGTGGCTCCTTAGACTGCTTTCTTAATTATAGATGCATGTGGGGGATTTGGGTTCAGTAAAATTGAATATACTGGTGAGGCAAAAAAGTACAAAATCCCATGAACACTGCTAACTTTCATAGCAAACCAGGTCTAGTTTGAATTTGGTGGCATGTTTCCACAGCAAATTAAATGTATGCACCTTTTTGTTGCTCTGCTGTTTTAAGCCGTCACTCCTATTTGGTAGTGAGGGGTGAAAAAAGTCATATGGTATCTTCTGTGGAGCTGAAAGGAGTTTTGTTAAGTCTGAGAAAAGGATGTTGTCTTGCGCTTGGAAACAAAAAAGAGCCCAAGATGACAACAACGACAACGACAAAAAAAAAAAAAAAAAAAAAAAAAAAAAAAAAAAAAAACACCTATGTGAGAAAAACTCCTAGGTGTGGAGTTTGAATTTATCGGTTTAATGAAAAGATGCCTAGTGGTTACATTGGGAGAAATGTAAGAGCCAGTGTTTTTGGTGCTGGAGCCATACTAATGACTGAAGGTGTGCTCAGACAGAAAGCAAGGCGAATTTGACCGCTAGACCATTATGGTTTATTCGCATCAAACAACTGTATGTTCAGCCATGGGCTAGCTAGGAATATCACACACTGACAGTGTGTATCTGTGTGTTGACTGAACTCAGAACTCTCTGTCTCTGTCTGCATTTAGGAATTAGATTCTTAAAGCCTCGGGATTCACACAATTTTTTTGTTCCAGTTGAAACATTTTCAGCTCAGGCACTCAAAATTGCTTCTGATTGTGTCTTTCCACTGACTTTGTACACAGTTGTGCTGTCTCTAAAATTTGCCTGGCATTCTGTCTGAACACACAGTAAGACCCCATTTACACCTGGCCTTCACTTGCGATCTGTATCTGTATATCTTACCTAGATAAGAAAAAAAATGCATGTCAGAATGATGTAAATGCATACACAACACTTGTGACTGAAATGCAATCAGACCCACATCTGGAGGTGGTGTAGCTCACATAGTGATTGGAGCTAAACCAGGTTTAAATGCCATCTGTATAGTGTCTCTTCCTGCTAGCTCAAGAAAGTCTGGCAAAAACTACAGTAGACAGTCAGCCCTTTGCAAAAAATGATTTAAACATGAATGCTGATTAAAATGGGGCAGAGTCAAGGTAACGGGAACATTATACCACGTGTAAACACAAAGGCCAGTGGATTGGATGTCAATATCCAGATAATGCCTCCAGATACAGATGTTGATACCAAGTCAGGATGCCTTGGCCTCTTTTTAAAATCTGTCTCATGTGAGTCCTTCAGCATTATAAAAGAGAACTACTAAATTGCCAGAGTGCCCCTTTAATTTCAGAAACAATAGTTCTGCCAATAGCAAGTGGAACATGGATGAGACATTGATTCTACCCATGAAAAGCCGGTTCTGATACAGAAAATGGACATGCAGAGCATACAGATCATCAAAAAGAGGAAGATCACAGACAAAATAAGAGCTGTGAAAAAGACACGAGGCGTTTTTAAAATTTTGTAGCTACAAACTTTTAGATGGAATCTGAGCCTTTAGCTAAAAAAGATTAGTCAAATGTGCAGATGAGAGAGAAATTAAAGGGCATAGAAAGAAAAAAAAAAGTGAGAGCTGCTAAAAGTGTTGGGTCACCATGAGCCTCCAGAACAGCTTCAGTGTTCTTTGTCATAGATTTTCCATGTCTGTGGAGGTCCACTGGAGAGTTGAACATCATTCTTTAAAAAGATATTCTCTCATTTGGTGTTTTGATGATGGTGGTGAAGAGCACTGTCTAACAAGACTCTCCCAAATCTCCCGCAAGTGTTCAGCTGGGTTGAGAATTTGTGACTCACACCATTTTCACACTCATTAAACCATACTCATCTGAATTCCTGATGTTCTCCCTGTATTTTTTCAGGTTTTTCTTTTAACTTATGAGCCGTCTGAGAAACTGAAGATATCTAAATACCTCAGCCGTCACTTGCTCCCCATTTTTCAGCCAGTTGTAGGACGGTTTAGGCTTTCCATTGGCCTTACACTCCCAGAAGAGATTTTCCTCGATGGACAAAGCCGTGTCCGCCATTGTCTGGAGCCAGTGAGGTTTAGCTTGGGGGAAAAAAAAAAAGAGGATTACCTTTATAAACATGCGTTTTAATTATAGAAGCAGTAGATTAGTGAAGAGTGGTATCAGAAATCATAAAGCTGTTAAAGCAGCCTTCCATTTAATCATAAAAGTTTAAACTTAACAAGTGGATTATAAACATGATGAAACACATGAGTTTGAATATTGACTGGGAATGAATCTGAAGCCTATAATGTAATATTCACTTTTTACTTTTACAGCCAGGATCCAAAGCCTGTCCTGCAACTCCATGGCGACATTATGCCTCTCATGTTATAGACAAATAGGTTTTCTGTCCAACAAATGAGATTCAGACTGCTGGTCACATGCATGTTTCCTGTCCAAATGTGGATATCTGTTACAGGCATGCATTCATTTCTGCATCTGAATGCGTTCACTGTCATTCAATTTGAAATGGCTGACTAACCATGGAATGAAATACGACCCCGCGCAGCATTTTTGCCTCGCCGATTCTCCGCCACACATTCGTACGTCCCCGCGTCTTCCTGCTGGAAATTAGGGATTTCAAGGATGGCGTTTGAATTCTTCATTTTGACTTTGCTGGGGAAAGGGACACCGCTGGTTCTCCTCCAGCTGATTTCTGGGACAGGGCTACAAAAGAGGAACAAAAAGTTCCCATGATAGCAACTGTCACTCGCTGTGAACAAAGTGTGATTAAGCACAGAAGAAAAGTAGCTGAAGAAAAAGCCTTGTGAATTATTGTCCCCTACAAATCAAACTGTGATCGCTAAGATTTCAGAGGTTCTTAAAGGAACTTTGATTTCTGCTCCCTTGTCTTTTCATGCTGCGTCCCTTGCTCTACTATGGATTGATAAATCTCAGAATGAGTAATGTTACGCTTGTGCATCCTTAAATCTTCTTGAGTAGCACTAATTCATGCATGAATGAGCCAACAGCTTATGTCACACGCACACAATAGGGCTGACTTACTTTCCCAGAGCGAAGCATTCCAGTTTCACCACCGATTCCTTCGCAGCTGGAACCGAATCAGGGAAATGAACTTCTATTTTGGGTTCATATTCACCCATTACTCCTACAAAAAGGAGACAATAGATGACAAGCTTTTTACATCAATGATTAACAGCAGACATTACATATGCATTGGATCAAAGAGAGAGCAGTAACACAATGGGACAGCTAACACAAAAGTCTTTATGCGTTTGGAGCAAAAGTGACCACTGAAGGGCTGGTGAAGAGGGAAAAAAAAAAAAAAATCAGACGTGGCTCATAAAAGATTCAGAGAACACATCAGGGAAAAGTCTTGCTTAGCAGAGATTTATCACCTGTGGCAATGTGACTTCATTTATGACTTTATTTATATTCACATCACTAGAAGGGGTGAAAGACTCTTCACAGAGATAGTAGTATGCCCTTTACTATTACCAATTACAACCCCACAGTCTGGCAGCAAGAGCTTACTTGGGGTCCTGTGCATGTTCTCAGATTAAAAGTCACTGAAGACGTTGAAAAGCTGCGATGTGTCTGAACGTCTTACACAGAGTGTGGAAAACATAACATGGAATTACATCTCCTTCAGCACAATCACATCCCAATCATATAAAGGCCTAAAGGGATTATTAACAACCAAGTCACCCCAAAGGTGATCTGAAGAAGAGGATGTAACTAATCTGTAAAGTTTGCGTAAATGTTTTTTAACATTTTAGTTACAACTCACAAACTCTTTATAAAGGGTGTCTTGTAGAAACCCCTAACCCGTTAAAGTACCATCATGTTGAACTATATCCAGTGAAATGCTGTTCATTAATTAAATCTTTTGATATTGAAACTAGCAATCAGGTGAAAACAATTTTAAATTTAAAGAGCAGCAACTTTATTTGTACTGTAAACGCCATAATTAACAATGTCTTAACAAGCTGTTGCAAATTAAAGGCTAAACCAGCAGCTGCTGATTTCTATGTCTGTAATGACAGTGTTCGCCAGTAAACGTGCTGGCAACTGCAACTACCTAATCAGAATTAAGTCTTGGAGTTGGCCACATACACACATAAACAATCTAGGTCATTGCTTCATGTCAATCTCACACAGGTAGCTAGCAGTTAGCTCAGCAGTTGTAAAATGTGAAATGTGAGTGACAGACAGCTGGTGAACAGAGTTGTCAGAATGTACCAGTTAAACCGCAAAAGCTCTGAACTGAGACCAATATGAAGCAGTCTGTCCTGTCAGTCTGTGAAGCTAACATTAACTCAAACAGCTTAAGTACAGGGCTGTCCGCAGTGGCACTCTGTGTCACATCTGGCAAACTATGTAGCTGTTGTCACCGCATGTAATGCTGGTTTTACATTTCATAATCATGTTTGAATAATATTGAATAATGACAAGTATACCACTCATGCACGAGTTCTGACAATGTGAGCTGAAGTGGTCAGTCTTTCTATAGAAGACATTACTTTTCACTGACTGGCTGACAGCAAGCCTCTACATTATTTTATCTGATTCTATTCAAAGGCCTGTAGTTTAGTCTATAGAAAATAATCAAAAATTAAACCACCATAGTAATGTTGGTGAGAAAAATCATAGTTATGATGATATTTTAGTAATAATAACCTGGAGGTCTGAAAAGATTTGATAGAGATGAAACACCAAACTGAGAGTTACTCACAGCCACAGATGGAAAAATGCTGACATGAAGATTTAATGAACCTGGATTATTTCCAATACCATTAAAACACTTATTAAAATGAGGAGTGAAGAAGGATATAAAGAGGTAATACGCAGCATTGATTACTTTTCAATCTATACAAAACTTGAATGAGGCAAAAAATAAAAGTAATGGACACAACATGAGTGGACAGTAAGGTGAACCAGTGGGTTGCTATGCAAACGTTCCCTGTGGAATATGATATTTACCATCACTTCTGAGGACCAGTGGTGTTGGAGAGCTGAGCACCTTCTCCCTCGTGACGGTGTTGTTCACCACACAGGTGTAGTTTCCTACATCTGAGGGCTCCACTTTAGAGATGTACAGACTCCCAGTCTCTTGAGAGATGAATCGACGACTGTCTTGTTGGACAAAGTACGGGTATTCATTGAAGATCCACGCAAATGCCAGTTCTGGAAAGGAATACATAACAGTTTTTATTGCAGCACTGATCTGATATCACTACTTGTTCAAAGGCTGACTGATTCAACACATGTTAGATCCGGGGCTATATCTGTCTCATGACTCTGACTGGGACAGCTGAACTGAAACAAACGCTCTCCCCTGTGGCCTAAAAATGTTAGCATGTCATTTTCCTCCCCTTATCTCAGTTTCCTTGGGAAGAGATACCAAGACATGGCAAATGCAATAGCTATCAGTGCAGAAGAAATGGGAGACCTAAGGAAAGGGAGCGAAACAAAATGGATTACAGTGCGTGCGTCAGTGGCCCTCCCCTGACACATGGCCTCCATTCCCCGGGTCCCTGAGTGACTTAGTTCATGGGAGGCATAAACGGAGGAAGGGATGGACAGATTGACGTACAGAGGTAGGAATGTATTGTCATGCCCCTTCACAAGCAGCAGGTCTACCATAAGAAAGGAGAGACCTGCCATTATGAATTACCATGTCATTTTGAGAAGTGCACACTGCACAGACATGCAGGACTGAGGAGATGCTCTGTATAATCTACCACCTCCGAAGTGAGGGGCTCCAAGTCACAAGGTGTATGCAATGACTGTCAAGCATAACTGATGCCCCCCAAGGGAGCGAGCCTCTCGGCTTTGGATGTCCGTGCAGCGACGTAGATACAAAGCTCTTTCTGATTAGGCCACATAGTTCAGAGTCAGCATTACCTCCCTCTGAACTGTGTGGCTGTAATGAGAAGTGAATGAATTCTGCCAAGCAACTGTAAGTCAAGGAAGGAGTGGGAATACAGAGTACGGGCTTTTATGCAACAGAAAAAGGAACTTATGTGGCACAAAAAGCCTTTTGACTAAACAAATGTCTACGTGTATAAAAGTCATACAATAATTTATTGTGACAACATTGTATTTAATTTGTCATATCTCAAAGATGTGACACTGAAGGTGGAGAAAAAACCCAAAAGTTTTGCAGCATTCGGAGTCGGTGAAGCACGGTGAAAACCAGAAGGGATGCCTTATAAGTGTTAGATAAAGTTCATTTGAGTTCAAGGTTATGTAACACATCAATACTTTCAAAATTCAAGAGTGGAAAAGAAAAAAGAGGGGGAGGAAGGGAGAAAAAAGAGAGAGCAGGAGGGACAGAGAGGGAGCAACAGGGTGAGGAAGGAAGAATGGGACAGCAGGCTCACACTGCTTTACTTTCATTCATTTCAGAAAATGTGAGAAAACACAATAGTGCTACGGTTACTGCAGCCAACCGAGTATAAGCCTATGTCAGAGAAGAAAGCTGTCAAACTGTATTTCACACAGAGTACTCTGACCCATTATCCCATAGACCAGCTGTACAATGCACTGTGCTACAAACTGTTCTCTTGTGAAGGAAATTGGTTGTTCCAATGTGCAAGCTACTGTATCAAGAGGGAGACAAGCTAGGCAGCAGCCATTGTCCGTGTTCTCAGTTTTGTGCAGGGTGGTGAGGCTGAGCAGTCTGCATTTTTATCTCATTTTTTTGCCTCTCATTTATTTAACACTTTTCATTTTTTTTTTGCAGTTGAGCAATGAAAGCATGTGTGGAGTAAATATAAGGCTGCACTCAGAAGCTGGTTAGCTTAGCATAAAGACCGTAAACAGCTAGGCTGCCTCAGTCTGAACATAACAAAATCAGCCTTGTGGGTACAGCAGATAACCCTCTGTAAAACCACAACTTGTTGCTTACCTTTTTGTCTTCTACAGAATATATGAATGACATGTACCGCATTAATTTGTGAACTTTGGAGGTGCTAGTATGTGTCCACTCTTTAGAGAGTGATATGGATCTACTCATCTAACTCGCAGCAAGAAAGCAAATAAGCAGGCAGGAGCAAGCAATAAGAAGAAACACCAAAATGAGGACCGACCTAGTAGCATTCTGTATAAACAACATAAGGGAAGGATTATTAAGAGTATGTGTACACATAAATGGGAGTAAAAACAGATTAAGCTTGAAGTAAGGGAGTAATCCGTTATCAAAGGTTGCCATGTGGAATCAGTGGAGGTAATTCCTATATAAATAAGAAACCACAGGCACAGGCACAAAAGTGGCATTTGGTGAACTTACCTCCAGAATATGCAGGTGGTCCACATAACAGAACCACTCCTTGGCCCTCACGGACATTGACAGCACTCCTCACAGTTTGAGTTTTGAAGTTATCGAGATCTGATGAGTCAAATAAGATTGAAACAGAATTAGACTGCAGCTCAAAAAAGCATAGAAGTGAATATCAGACAGCCACAAAGTGTGTTTTTTATATAGTCTATATTCTCGAGGGTTTCCTTGAAAAGGATAATTCTGAAAATAGGGGACATAAGTTTTCCCAAACTCCCTTCACTGATTTACTGAGGCATGTTTTTGATGTTACATTTTGAGCACTGGGACTTTAATAGGGCATCATTGATTGCCCTGGGACACCTCCTGATAGCCTCCAACACTTTCAAAGGCATCTGGGGTGCTGATGAAATAGATGGACCTGACTTGGCGACGTTTATCCTGCAACACCACACTTTAGCACAAGGAAGAGATTAGGCTGAAATGGGATAAAATGAGTGGGGGGGGGGGGGGAAACGCTGTGCGCGGACTGAACAAACACGGGGGAGTGTGCATGACAAATGACAGTTTGCAGTGCCAGCAGCAATAAATAACATCATTATTAAATGTGGTGTAATCTTGCACTTAAAAGCATTAGCTTCCCCATCAATACTCTCAGCACAATCTATCCCTTGCAAATGAATGAGCAGTTGCTGGCAGAAAAAAACCTAAACCTGGGATGATAAACCATCCCTGGCTTCATGAGTGATGGAGGGAAGCTGCCGCAGTCCGCTCTGCACTCTGTCTGCACCCTCTGGCTAACAGCCTAGGGTAAGCCTTCCAAACACAAACAAAAGAAAGTCAGTGTGACCGATAAGGGAAATTAGGAGAAGGAAGATTATGGAGAGAAGTGGGACAGAGTGTTGGTAAGATTAATGAGCAGCTCTGTGATGACCGCAGTGGAATCAAACAGAGCCAAGTCACGGCAGGACACCGAGGAGGCCACAGGAGGAGATGGCTGACTTGAAATACAGACAGAGGCGATGTCCTTCTGATCTCACCAGGTTGCCTTAGTAAATACAGAGCCCATCTCCTGAAGACATTTACGATTCCGAGGAATGACATTCACATACCCGGCTGATTGAAAAAGCCCGGCATAACAGCAGCTGATAATTATAACAGCAACGCTCTTGGAAACAGTGGGAGGTGAATCAGAGCGCTCCTAATAATTACTTAGTGGACGAGGAAAGGATGACTCCCTCACCCAGATCACGCGAAATGGCACAGGGAAGGTTAGAGATGTAGCTGGGCTCAGTGCTGGAGGGGATACACTTCTCTTCTCTCTGGACTCTGTGCAGAAGAATAATGGGCTTCACTGGAGTGAAGTGACCACACACTGTAACTCTGAGAGCTAGAGGCCAAACTCACTGTAGCTGCAGTGATTCCTTTGTAAGCAGAATCAGTCTCTGCCATATAAGAATGGCTGGCCGAGAGATTACAGAGAGTGACCATTACAGCTCGAAGATGATTGGTCTGGGCAGTGGCGCCGCCGCAGAGCCATTTCCTGTTATATATTGTGTCTCACAGACTTCTAGATTAAAGCTACTTTCACCTGTTCCAGAGAGATCACAGCATGGCCCTGCCAATGTATGTTTTCTATTTAAAAAAAAAAAGAACGTGGGTCTATTTTTTGTAGCCTTTTGCCCTTGTTTCTATCACTTATGATAAAACTGTAATCACCTAAGTACAGACTGAGCTTGTTGGCATATCCAACAGACATGTAGTAACATAAGCAATAATTTAGTCATGTTTAGTCAGCAATTAACCAACAATAAAATGGGCAAAACTATGGCAGAAGATCGGTTGTATAAAACAAGAATACGGCAATATGAAAAAGATAAATTTCTCATCATAATACAGTATATACTTTCAAACTCTTTTTTAGGAACAAGGTACTAATATTGGGTAGCAGCCTCTGTTCTTCTTGTCATTGGTTCCACAAAATGTTGGAAGCTTTCCTTTGAGATTCTGCTCCATGTTGACATGAGTGCATCACATTATTTCCATAGATATGGCAGCTGCACATTCATCTCCTGTTCTACCACATCCCATGGTGCACTTTCATGCTGGAAGTGGCCATTAGAAGATGGTAAATTGTGGTCATAGAGGCTGCAGCATTCAAACAATGTTTGACTGGTATTAAAGCCAAAAGTGAGCCAAAAAAAACATCCCTCACACCATTACACCACCACCAGCCTGGACGGACTGCTGACACAATGCAGGTTCAGTGCATGGATCCATGCTGTTAATGCCAAATTCTGATCCTACCATCTGCAGCCTCAGGAGAAATCCAGATTCATCAGACCAGGCTACGTTTTATTCTAGTCCTCAGCTGTCCAGTTTTGGTGAGCCTGGCTCCACTGCAGCCGCAGATTTCTGTTCCTACCTGACAAGAGTGGAACCCAACGTAGCTCATCCACTTCAAGGCTGGATGTGTCGTTCACTCTGAAATGCTTTTCTTCTCACCACAGTTGTAAAGAGTGTTTATCTGAGTTATTGTAGCCTTTCTGTCACCTCCAACCAGTTTGGTCAGTCTCCTCTGACCTCTCTCATCATCAGGGTGTTTCTGTCCACAGAGCTGCTTCACTGGATGTTTTTTTTTGTTTGTTTGTTTGTTTTTGGCTCCATTCTGAGTAAACCAGCCTGCCTGGCACCAACAATCATGCCACGGTCAAAGTCACTGAGATCACATATTTACTCATTGTGATGTTTGATGTGAACTTTAACTGAAGCACCTGACCTGTATCTGCATGATTTCATGCATTTCACTGCTGCCACACGATTGGCTGGTTGATAAATGCATGAATGAGCAGGTGTTGCTGATAAAGTGCTCAGTGAGTGCATGTTGATACTATACATTGCAACTCTGTGTTTAATTCTACACATTATTTCACTTGTTTTTAATGCATATGTGAGCTGTGGGAGGACGTGTTAGCTCATAGTGGGCGCAGCTGAATTCTGAAGGCAAGCAAAGCAGCAGAGGAGGCGCGACATTTCTATCTTAGGGCAGTGGCCTCATTACACAGAAAACAGCCATGCTGATCTTCTAGACCTCCCTCACTGTGCTTTAGGCAAGACAATAAATGTCAAGCAGCTCTGCTCTTCACTCGGTCCCCACAAGTGAGATTCATTACTGAGCTATAGGGATAATGGCAACCCATCTCCTGAGAGGAAGTGAAAGGCTCTCTATCCTTGGGACATGATCAATAGTCAGCAGGCTTGATCAAGGGAGGAGAGGTGCCTCTACAGTGCCTGTCTGGAAGTTAGGACCCTACTCCACAGCATCACTTTCCAACCCGACGTTTGTCTTTTAACCCTGTGAGACCTGAACTATGAAAGAATGGTCAGAAAATTCTAATTTTTCAAATATGAACTCTTTATTTGTCCCTTTGACAAAATGTAAAAAAAAAAAAATTAAAAAAAAAAAATTCTAAGTATATTTTTTGTTTGTATCACACATGTCAAAACATTTAGAAAAGTGAGGAGTGTCTACCAGGAGTCAGTATACGAGCATAAGAGTTCATCTAAAAGGGTTAAATGCAAAGTTTATGCTTGATGGTGATGCAATGAGTCCCAGAAATGTGGGTATCATATATGATACGTACGGGCTCACAGGGTTAAGCAGTAGGCTGGCAAAGCAGCAAACGGCCTGTCATGCTTCCAATCAGCTGTATATGTTATATATAAAGAAGTAGCTGGTGATTACAAAGATACAAGCACTTCCTAAGCAGTGTTCATCTGCTTTAAAATCACAGGGGCTGGTGTATCACTCAGCAAAATATGAGTCAATTCGGACTGAGCATAGTTGCTGTCAGAGTTGGAGCCGCTAATGAGAATCAATGGAGTTGTGAGGCCGTCAGGAGCTGCCTCACCCACTGTGTTTGTTGCATCTGACATTTCATTCGATTACCATTTCCCCTCTCGAAAATCTATTCCCAGGCAATTTAAATGAGAAATCGGAATAATAAATGAAAAAAAGGCCTGGACCACAAGCATATTACACACATGTCAGGCTGAGATACAGCAGATACAAAGAGATGCCAGAATGTCATAACTGTGTCAGAGCCGTGCCAGAAACCTGTTAGCAATTGTAGGATCACTTACATGCAAATTGGAGGCTGGCTCTGCGGCTGAGGATGGAGCCCCATGTGTTGAAGGCCGTGCACTGGTACACCCCGGTGTCTTGGTCCTTGTCCAGGTTGCTAATGATCAGGCTGCCCCCAGACATGTGACGCCGGTAGTCATTCCCCAGATCAATGAGTGTTCCGTTTAGTGACCATCTGGAAAAACGCAAACACAATCAGTAGCTGAGCCCCCTGGAGATGCATGCTCGCAGTGTTTTTCACAGAGATCAATTTGATCAGTCCGCCCACGTCATGCTGAGAAGATAAAAGGTGAGTAATAAGAGTAGGGTTCAGTATTATTAACAGAGAAATGCAAATGTTCTGCAAGTCCCTCACAGCACGTTAGGAGGACAGGAGAGAAAAAAATTTTCTCCACATTGTCAACGGCTATAGCTCCCAGTTTTCATCAGTTTAGCTTCATTTAAGTATTTTGTTTAGCCATTCACTTTGGCAAAATTCCCAAAGTTGAGTAAATTTGCTGTGGTGAGTATTGATTTTCTCTTGCTTGCATGGTCCAGCTTGTAGGCCTGCTAGAAGGATATCAGAAAAAAAAACCCCAAAACAAAACATATTGACAGATGAATATTTGATGGAAATGTTAGCAGGATATCTAAAAAAATGCATTAATATGTATATTTTTGCATTCAAAATCTTAATTAAGAAAAAGTAGACAAGTAGTATTGGAAACATATACTTAAAGCATTTTTTAAAAAAGTAATCACTTTGCATCCAGAATGGGCCCTGTCACATTATCGTATAGCTATTAGTTGGCTACGGTAGAGCCAGAGAGAAAAACATATGTATAAAATGTCCTAAAATTCAAGATTAAACTTAAGACTCAAATAAAGTACAATTAGCTCAGAGCTGGGCTTAAGTGCAGTGCTTGAATATGGTTACGTAGTCACTTTCCACCACTGCTACCACACTAAACGAAGGTGGTGAACATAATACCTGCTAAACATTAGCATGTTAACATTGTCACTATGAGCACGTTAGCATTTAGCTCAAAGGACCAGTGCTCATCAATCTCTGCCCACACTGGAATGAAAGAAACAAACCCCATAGCTGTAGCTCTACTTTATGTGCAGTTTGATGTGACTTTGACTGTCTTAACATTTTGTGTTATTAAAATTACAAATCTAAAGGATTGTGCAGCCTTGGCAGAGTTATGCTCTCTCTGAGTGATTTCTAATTACTTTATGTTTGTGCTTTTGTGTTTCTGAATTATTGCTTTGACACCTTCATATTGCATTGTCTACAGACCATTTCCCTCAAGGAAAGGTCACGAGATACTCTGTCATGCAGGCTGAGTTCAGGATGTGACAGCTAAATAATCACAGCGACCAACAGAGACAAAACACTGAATAATGTTCATGCTGAACAATGAAAACACTTTATATCTCATTCTCTGAAATCTACAGTCTGTCAGTCTGATGGCAACATATTTGAAGGAGGTGCTAAATGAGTGATACCTGTAGGAGCAGGGAGGCTAACAGGACTTTATCTAAGAACATTAACACAGATGAAAAATTACTTTTCCTTATAGGATCTGAAAAACAAAGCGTTATTGGAATGCCGTGTGTAAGTCTGCCACAGCAACAGGACCGTGAAATGACAATTCCAATGATAAGGAGAAAAAAAAAATCTATATCATTTTTTTTTTCCTCCCAGGCAAACTAATAGGCAGTTAGAATGATGCTTCATGCGGTCTTAAAGCCAGCCATGGCTCTCCCTGGTTTTCCTGCCTGACAGACTACAAAAGACGAAGCTGTCTTTCATCCTGTAGCCTGAATTATTCATCTAACAGTCTGTGCTAGTCACTTAATCTGACTGATTTTGTCACTGTTCCAACAATATCGCTTTTAAATGCTCTGTACTTATCATGGCAAAGCTCATGTTTCTTAGAATATATACTGGAAATGAAAACACACACTATGATACATAATGTGACCATTTCAATAAAACATACATTTTAAACATTTTAAGTTCCTGTTTGTCTCCATTTGAATTCTCCCATCGTCTTCCTCCTCTGTTTGTGCCGAAGGAAGGATTATTGTATGTGCAAGAGTGGAGGAGGTTAAATGGGAAAGGATGAGAAGCTAGTTAGACTTGCCGCCACCCAGCATGATTGAACTTAATGGGAGAGGAAGGTGGGCAGCCTGGACAGATCACACACCCCTGGAGCAGACGGCTGGCTGGGTGTACTGGTGTCTCTGCACCGTTAACACAATCAGTGAAGCCACCTACCTAGTCTTGCAGCAGAAACACCTGAGACAGGCTCTGATATTAGAAGACACAGGAAACCTGTTATCACAGAGCTCCTTATTGCATTTTTTTTTGTGTGAATCCATAGAAGGTGGATGTGATTAAAAGTTCAAGAAAGATCAACAGGAGCAAATAGACTGCTGTCATTTTGTCATAGGAGGTGAAGTACGTAGCCTGATACTTAACATCAGTGCCATCTAAACTACTTCAAAGATCATTTTGAAAGAGACATGCAGCTGTATTGGTCTGCCATGATTGACCAGCTGTAAACAAAATAATAAACCCGTGGTTGCAAATTGTCATGTGGTGTCAGAGGTAAGCAAAAAGATTTGAACCCTCAATACTTAGAAAACATGAAGAAACATCAGTACAGCACACTGTAAACCCAACTGGGCTGTAATCTCTTTACACCAAAGAGACAAGACAGAAAACACAAGTGAGAAATGCAACTTTCTCTTACTGGTGTCCTCTTTCTCTTCTGTTTGAGGGGCTTTTTGACTTTAAAGAATATTTTTAAAGTTGACATTTTGAATGTACAATTTTCCCACCAGCAATAATACACAGTTCCATGACTTCATTTAGGCAAATAGGATGAATATCAGTCTCAGTCTCATCTGCCTTAGCTCTTCTTCGTGCCCGACTGTCCTACACCCACCATCACTCACTATATAAGGAATTTTATGTAGAGGACTGTATTGTGTGTTTCTAAATGCACATTTTTGGGTTGACACAGCACAAGACTTAGGGGACATAGGACATAAGGGGACAACTGTTCTTTTCCCATGTGAAACCAGCATTGCTTCTTTTATCCATGACCGTTAAACAACCTTAACTACATGTTTATTATTGTAACCATGACGACAAAGGTCCTTTAACCTTAAAAAAGCACTTATTTTAAACCAAACCACAATCTTTCTCTAAAAACAAACCAAGTAGTTTTTGTGCATAAACCTAACCAAACCGTGACCATTCCACAGCCTTCAAAGCATGTTTATTATTGTCATCATGACAATGAAGGTCAAGTGCACCTGCCACTAGGTACGTTCCTTTCAGAGGGTGGGGACAAGGTCATTAAAGTAGGATGACTTGATGGAGGGTTAGTAGGCCATCTGTAATTATAGATGTTCATACATTAACAAAGGTTGATGAAGTAAGCAGGTTTAAATGTTATAAAAGCAATTAAAAAATAAAAAGCAAATGTCAAAGGAAGGACTTTCCACAACCTGGCAACTCAAAAATCTTACAACTGATCTATAGAACACAGGCAAATGATTTATTAGCATTATTGAAGCCATTAGTTAGAATGTACACAAAATGTACTTCTATGGAAAGTGGTACCAATAAACCTTTGTTAATGACTATTGATTGTATGACACTTTTCTTTTTTGGATCCACTATATAGGATATTCTTACTATACACTTGGACAATACCCCCAAAATGGTGAACACGCTATTTAGTGGACTTTATTGTGATCTCAGACACACAATATGAGTGTCTCTCTCCTTAAAACATTAAAATATTTATAACCACCTGATAGTACTGTATTTTCTTTCCCGTTCTATAACCTTGGTGGTTAAAGACCAGACTGGGACGCCCAAAGGGGTCCCAATAAATCTGAGAGGTGACAAAATAATTAAAAGACTAAGAAATAAAATAAATGCATGTTACACAAATTAGCTTCTCTGATTCTTTTTTCCTTTATAATTCCTTCTCAAACGCTCCTTCAGTAAAACAGGTAAATCATGCAGAGCAGAGCGCTTAACGTTAGCGCAGCCCAAAACTGAAACGCACTGGATCTAACCCCACATCAGGCAGAGAGCAGCTTACAGTAAGTCCAACAGAATCCAGGATCCAGGAGAACAGTCCTATTTGCTGCGGTGTGCTGCAGGCGCAGGCTGATCTGAGCATGCTCTGAATGAACTCCCCGTGACCTTGAGGTTCACATCAATTTTGCATGAGGTCTCCTCATCAAATAGACTGGGGACTGTACTGCAGCACTGGCTCACCTGGCTTTCCTTGAGGCCAGACACCCACAGAGACGGCAGTGACCACACAGACCACATACTGTTCGCACACACGCGCACACACACAGACACACAGACACACACACACACACACACACACACACACACACACACACACACACACACACACACACACACAGAGCCTTAGAGCTGATAATGGAAATTCAACTGCTGACCAGGGTACTCTCTACAATTATGTTTAGTAGGTTATTGCTGCTGCTTTTTAATAAATTGATGTTCATTTGGCTTGAAAGCCAAATGTAACACAATAAATATCCTTAAAACCATCCTGTGCCAGTGTGAGTGTTTGTGTGTGCGTGCGTGTGTGTGTGTGTGTGTGGCTCAGCTTCAAAAATCTTATGGAAATAAAAATACACATTTACAGGAATACAGGAATTTGTTTACAGACATACTAATAAGATTTACAATTAATAGTCTGGACATGATGCTTTCATTCAGCGTAAAAGTAAATGAAGTAAATAAATGTATGTTCATCAAGAACACAACAGTAAAAAAAACCAAAACAAAAACAACATCAATGTCCATATATCTGCCATCTACAAATTCAAAATTATAGCTGTCATTTCAGACCAAAGTCCTGCATTTTTCAAGTTGATCCTGTTGGTTTTGAAATGATCTCATAAGCCCAAGAGTCACAGAATTTTCTCACCCCATAAAAGGACAAGTAACCCTCCAAAAGATAAAAATCGATTCAAATTGAAACAGTTTCTACATCCAGCACCATTATCTGGCTCTGTGCTGCAACTGAATTCATAACAGAAAAATCTTCTATCTTATAATCACACCCTCCTAGGTCTATTTATGTCCCTGGTACCCTGCACCAACCAGTAAACAAAGGTAGAGTCATACATCTGCCTGAAGTCACATTACATGATAGCAGACACCAGCTAGAATACTTTTTTTTATTCCCCCTTTCCAATCACTGCTGTGCCCTTGATCCTGTGTTACAGCAGATTCATAGTAAACACAATGACAGGTGTATTCATAAAGCACAGCTCTGAGCCCTGGAGTGTGCTCTGCTGCTACGCTGGACTATTTGTCAACTGAAGAACTGTCAGGGTTCCCGTTCGTATATTCGCCGTGTCACCGAGTGGGTGAGGTGAAGGTGGAGAGGAGCATCGCAGTGTTGAAAACAAAATCGGTGTGGAGCTAACCAGCAACTGTATCTCGCAAGGGTTTTACAGCATGAACACAAATGATGAACTGAAGTACTGTACTGTAATATAACAGAACTATACAGAATTTTCAAGCTTGTCAAACAGCCTATTAAAGAACTGATTCATCTTCATATTACTGTTTAATATCATCATTCTGTAATTTTCACTGTATTACAGGTGCAATTATGTGAGGACGTGTATATTTTCCACCTTCTTCAGTTACTGGGTTCCTGCATTTTCCAGAATCCTGGACTGGACATTGCATTCTGGTCTTTTTTCCATGATGGATTTCTCCATGTGTGATTGCTGAGCATCAATGCAAACTGATGAGTCTGTAAAGCCTGTAAAGCACTCACACTGACAGTCCCGCACTGCAATTCATCCCAATCAAAGGATGAGGCTGGTGATACTATACGCTGTATATTTTGTTTACTGTCAATCAGTTCCATGAAAAGACCAACACCAACAGTGGATTGATCCTACCCACAAGTGTGCTCTGTGCAGCCAAAGTCGGATATATCTTATTCCTCTGAGTCACTGAGCTCCATCACTGTCCAAAAACTCTTAAAAACACATAAACGAGCCACACTGTCGCTCTGGGTGACATGTTTCTTTATTTCCATTAATGTGGGTGCTGTCATTTATTATAAATCAATCCGACATCCACTAACCCGCTGCTATAAATACACATGAGCTGTGTATCATAATGTGTATTGTCCCAGCACAGTTTCGTCCTGTTTGAGTAACATTTGATAAAAACTCCCCTGTTTTCTGAAATGACTGAACTGAGTTTTGTAAAGATCTTTCGCTGGGATTTATTTTTTGGGTAAAAAGCAGTAGAATGTAATGGCACTCAGCATGTCTTCTGTGTGTGAGTAAAGAAGGATTGGTCTGTTAATGTATAGTAATATATATTACAAACATGTCCATGTGGACAGCTATGTTTATGTTTATGACACGAAAATAATGACACCTTACTATATTGTATCT